>NC_133395.1:10006172-10313540 GCF_047511655.1 Castor canadensis
GAGAATGTGTTGAAAGTGACTTCCTCTGTTACTGCCTTAAAACTGGAGTCCTTTGTCCGTGGGAATGTGTTCATCAGGGAAAACAGAAACTGGACAGTTGCTGAAGTCTGTACATGTAAGAAGAGCGATTCTTGCAAATAACCAAGTAATGTCTCCTTTTCCTCCTCCTTTCTCCGCATCACTAGTTGCCATGTACCGAGAACCATCTTTGCATGACGTTGGTGAAACGGTCCCGAAGGCTGGGGTGACACCAAGTAAAAGCACAAGCGCGTCTGCAATAATGAATGGAGGCAAACCAGTCAACAAGAGCAAGACCACATAGCCAGATCCTCACAGGTGTTGTGACTTACTCCCTGAGCACAGTTGAGTGATTTATCCTTACAGACCTTCTGGCTCCCGGGGCTGATGAGCAGCAGAGAAAGCAAGCTGATGCTTGCCCTTTGCTGTCTCAGAACTTCTTCGTTGCAAGTGGATAGATCTCAACCTGTGGGCCCCCCACAACAAGAAGACACCTGGACAACCAGCTAACTCAGACCATGGAATGCCCTACCAGATATGGAATGCCTTTTTAATATCTTTTCTGTGACTGTGACACTCCATGTGAATGACATACTTCACAAGTACACTCGATACCTTGCCTGCTGACAGCTACCCATAATCCTTTTGAGTCCTGTTTCCACGAAATCCATGTGTTTAAGTTCAATTTTGTAGCACACAAATAATATTGAGTAATTTCTAGTTAGACGCTGTAAACCTGTGCTATTATGGATTTCTCTTCCCGTTTTTACAGGGCTGCTCGCTCCACTGTCTGTGACCTTTTGCAGTGATTGTGTTCCTCTAAATCTTAAATGTTGCAGTTGGCTTAGATTGGAGAGCAATCAAGGAATCAGGAAGCCTTCTAAACCTATTATTACAAATTGCATCTATAAAGATTAAGGTGGTTGTCTCTGGCTCACATTACTGATTAAACACACATATACACTCTATCTAGTAGCAGATACTGGGCTCCCAAGGTCGCTGTTGCCTGGGTGGGACAAGGGTCAAACACAGACATGGGAAGCTCTCTACAGTAAGTGTTTGACACCCCTTCTAGTTTCTTTGTGCGTGTGTGTTTTATACATATCACAAGCTTACTGGTAATGGTAACATTTGCCTTGCCCAGCGAGCAAGACCCACTGGTTTTTGAGAAAGTGGGTCCAAAGAATTCTGTAGGCCTTGTGGGCCTGATTAAGGTTCATTTTTCATCTATTAGTCCTCATTATTGGAAAAAAAAAGGAAAAATCAATCATTACAACCTACAAGAAATGTGCTACCTAAATCCATTTGTGTTCCACTCCTTCCTTCCTGTTTTTAATGAACCAAATCTACATTGTTCCCTTTTGAGCTGCGTTCCACTCATACTCAGCCAAGCATGGGCAAGGCGGCTGTTGAGTTCTTTTCTGCAGCAGCAATGCAAACGTTAGTTATAAATTAGACTTTAATATTTTTGGTGTTTAATGACAAGTTTTTAAACTGGACATACGAGGAAAAATATTTTTTTTAGCTCAGCATGCTGAGTCTGGTACTGTGGATCTCACCAGTACATACCTCTAACTCAGCTTTTGGGGGCCCATGTTGGCTGGTGGCTGAGTTAGAGGTGCCTTGCCATGATCTCAGACTACCCTCTGTCGAATATTCTAGATAAAAATAAAGCAAACCAACACTCTCAAACATCAAGTTTTTGGGCCATTTGATTTATTTGCTTTGTTTTATTTTGCTCATTTAATTTCCTTTTGGATTGGATACTACTAAACTCTGAGCTTGGGGAAGGCAACTACTAAGACAGGCCATGAATCGTTGACCATACAGTAGAGATTCCACACAAAATATTCAATATTGGATATAAAGAGCTTCAAAATGTTTCATACTAAACTGTTTGGAAATATATTTGTTAACTCTGTGTACACTTAATAAAATTCAGTGTTTTCTTCTCAGAAGAGTTGAGACCAAAGTGAACCTCATTTAAAGAACACACTTGCTGGTGGTATCAATGCACTGGCCTCTTGTTGTATTTCCATGTGGAATGATGACCCCATTGCCACTTATCCCCATCTGCAATGTATTTACTGGGAAATTATTTTGTCACTGCTTTCATAAATCTCCATGACAGCCCTTGCCCAGCATTTAAAAATTTTGGCCTGCTTAGCTGATAAAAGTTTCAGTATAAATTTAACTGTCTATGCTTACTTCCTTTTCATATTGGATTCCATTTTAATAAATAAAAAGTTAGCATAACGTTTGAGTAGATTTATTGTTCATAATGCTAAATTACAACACTGCAACATGGTTCCTTTGATCATTCTTGGTTTGGTATTATGCTATTCTAAAGGCTATTGTTTTTAGGAAGAGAAAATACATATTAGACTCCATTAACCAATTATTTAAGGATGACATATATCCCATAATATGTGGTAAACTATGAATAACTTATAATTCCAGTTATGTACGCTTATAGACACTGCTTACACCACTAACCACACACACACACACACACACACACACAGACACACACACTCCCCAAACAACCCCATTTGTTTTTTGATAATCAACCCTACTCGAGCCCTACTTGAGGTTTCTTTCTCTCCTGCAAGCCTGCATATTGGTTAAAATTAAGACGAGATTTATTTTTGTAAATGACTGGGATTTATGTAAATGTGTATCTCTGCTCTGTTTTTAAGGGTTGTCTATAAGGGCATTTATCTCTATGAGTGGATGTCATAACACTTTCTTCTAGTGTGTGTTTAGACATGTTGCGGAGGGGTCCTTGTTGTTTGTGCTTTAGTTAGACCACTTTTGTGTCTGGTCTCACCTGTTGCATGGGACGAGGACAGCACTGATGAACTGCATGTAGTGGGACCTGTATATCCAGAATTGTTGGTATGTATTACTTGATCCACATACAAGAGTTTGTCTGCATTGTACAGTTTCTGTGTTTATTATCATTTGTTGTATTTATAAATACAACATATTGAATAAATATTTATATGAAGGCATATGAAAAATATCAAACCACTTTATGTAACAAAATAGCATTGTATCATCCCCACATATAGAAATGTCATGTAAATAAGTTGGTAAACTCAATTTCCCCTTTTACCATGCCAAAGAAAATTTTAGCTCTTTGATGATACCTCTCTTGCTATTCTTCCAGGATAAGACTTCACTATTTATTTTCCCTCAGAAGTTAAGTTTGCTCTTAATTAAAGTACAGTCTGTCATTATTGATGTTCTGTATAGTAAATCTGATGGAATTCATTTGTATTCAAAACCGTGTGTTTTGTACCTCCATGTACATATGTCCATTGTGTTAAGTTTCAATAAGAGCCCATTCTTTCTGCATGCATATCTGGTGTGGGAGGGTTACTTCTATTGATTTGTCATGGCAGCCAATTGCTTTGCCCATCCCTTAACAATGCTCAGAAATGTTAAGTCTTTTGATTTTGAGTGATATTATTATTGTTTTCTAGTAAGTTTATTTTCTAAAATTCACTACTACTTTATTTGAAAAAAGTTATAGAAGACATGAAAATAGTCTACCTTCTGTAAAAAAAAAAAGCATCATTTCATCATAAATTCTGGAGAATTTTCAGATCCATGCTCTAAACATTTGTTTGTTCAGTGTTTGGAGTAGGAATGACAAAGGACATCCACAATGGGCCCAATCTGCTCCAGTCCTTCTAGCTGCTCTCTCTGTGAGTAAGCAGAGTTTCTTTGTCAAACCTAGACACTTGCTTAATGCTTAAGACATTAAAACAGCTTTTATTTTTTTTCAGGATGACCAATATCAGATTTGGTTCTCTTAACAAAAACATACAACAAAAGCTGTCTTATTCTGTAAGTTAGACATGCATAATTTCATTTGAAGTTTCTCCCTAATATTGCAGAGATGATTAATGTCTTATAACTCCTTAAGAAGGAGTAACAAGATTGACTAAGATTCAGTTTAGAAGGAGGTGTAATAATTAAGATATATTTTAAATTTTATTTTAGAAAATGGATATAGCCAGGGTAAAAAATTTTAGACTAAATGTTCAGTTATTTTCCAAATACAGGCATCACCACATTCAGAATGTAAATCAGGTTGTTTAGGAGTAAAATACATCCATAACTTAGGTTTCTTAGCTAATAAGGTGACAAAGAAGGCCAGGTGATGCTCTAGAATACAGGGTAGACTTTTGAAATTGTGATAGTTGAGTCTGCAGACTAAGGCTGAGTTACATTTTGGTTTTGTTACTGGTTTTTATTCAAAGTCTGATGATTCCTAGCAGAGGTTGTGTTTGCATTTCAGCTGGTGGAAGTCATTCCTTCCAAGATGCTGTTAGAAATAGATGAACTCAGAAGCCAAAAACTTAGTAGGTATAATGGTTCTCTTCTTGTGCTTGAGGACTTTAGTTGACTTCTGTGAGTGCTGTGAAGGAATTCCTCTGTAATACTTTGCCAAGCAAGCAGTGTGAGTGCCACCACACCAGTAAACATGTTGCATTGTGTCCAGTTGACATTGGTCCAACTGTGATGTTTAAAAAACATGAACAATATTTGCTTATTTTCTCCCATCCCTAACAAATGTGATCTTGCCCTTTGTTAAAGAGGGAGTTTCTCTTAGTCACAGAACCAAAAGTCAAGACACAAAATCATATTCAAGAAAGTCATAACTAGTATTTTCATGTCATTTTGCTTATTTTTTCCAGTGTCAAACATATTTATTCAATCACTTCTTTATAGTTATATTAATGTGGTATTGCTAGAGTCCAAACTCACACAGATACAGACACACACACACACACACACACCTGTCATAGAAAAAGCATTCATTAGAGTTTAGGTACCATGTGACCTAATATGGGGATTTTATTTCTACAATTTGTAATTCAAGGAGCTTCAGAATATGACTAACTAGAATTTATTTTCATCTTTGTTCAAAAATCAGGACAAATCGCATTTTGAGCTCTACGGAATAATAATTTCTCCAAATCTAACCTTTTTAGAAGGCTGAAATGCAAGGATATTTTTGATGCTTTCGTTATGTGAAAATATAAAGAGAACAACACTTTTGCTGTAGTTGCCATTGATGAAAAGGAAGAATATAGAGAGAATTATAAGAAAAGTATGTCTCACCTAAGGTTATACATAGGGCCATAGGGAATTACAGGTAATTTCACTGGGAAGAGTTAGGCAAGCTACTATCCAACTGTGAGCGAAAGTCAGCCCTAATCTATTTTTGTATTCTGAGTCTGGGAGCTCAGAATGTTTTTTTTTTTTACAGTTTTGAAATATTAAATACAAATAATCAAAGAAGAATATGCTACAGAAATGTATGTAGCCCAAATACATTTCTAAATATTCCCAGTCCTTTATAGAAACCCGGGCCCTGCAGTAGGGGAGCCTGAAGGTCATTTGTAGCACAATGGGGAGGTAGCTCAATGAATTCAAGTGTTTGTGCATCATCAAATAAGTAATGAAATGGCTACTAAATAATTATAACAGGTTTGTTTGAGGCTGAAAATGTTTATGTAGAGGAAAGGAAAGAATATCTGTACTATTTCTTGGCTACATACATCTCCCTCATTTTACAAAACTGATTCATCAATTACCATATACAGGAAGATAAATACAACCAATATGGTTGCCCACCTTAATCTCAGGCTAGAGATAACACTTTTATAAATCTGTCAAATTATGAGAACATTATTAATTCTGTAAAAGCAGTATCAGTTAAATATTCAAATAATTTTCAATATTAAATTTTTAAGTAAGTAACACAGTGGATGCATATTTTTCTTATTTTTGGTTATTCCACTTACAATGTCCAAGTCATAATGCTAGAATAATTGCATCATTAACACAAAACTTCCAAGTAAATTTTTTCATCTTAAAACATACAGCAGTCATTTTGCTATGTTAGTTTAGAATTTTACAAAATAACTCACATTTAGAAAAGAAAGGTGTTTTTCTAGCTCTAAATAACTAAAGGTTACCTAAAATAGTGTGTGTAAGTAAATCTAATGATATATATACATATTTAAGGGAAGTCAAGTACTACACATTTTCATAATTCAATGTGAATTTCATATAGTAAAATTTTGTCATTAAGAAAGTAAAAATTTTATTCCTATCACTGAATTAATAGTTGCAATTTCTACTTAAATCATGTCTAGATTTTTAGGCCTTCTGAGCTTTTGAGAAGGGTGCCATCTTTTTTTTTGTATATCCCTGCTGTTCCATAGGAAAAAAGAGAATATTGTGGGGGAACAAATGCATATTTCAGGCTCATCATATTTCAAAGCAGATTTTATCTTTTCAAAAGGCCTCACTATGGGGATAATTTAAGTAGTGAAGTATCTGGCTTCTTATACATGTAACCCCTGACTCATTTTTACAACGTGGTCTCTTACATATAAGAACTTAAAGTGGATATTCTTGAATAACAATTTATTTTTGTTGTTTATGTTAATGATCAGTAGGTAAATATATATTGACACAGAGTATAAACAACTTTTTTATTAAAAATGTTAAATTGTACATTTTTTATTATTTCTTCCTTTATCTTAAGCGACTCTTCTGAGTTTAAAGTGAGATCAGACAAAGCCTAATGGCTAAAAATGACCAATCCTTTCCCTTCTGAAGCACTCATGATCTAGTGATCCCACCAACCCAAGATCATACCTCTGTCTTTGTCTTCAATGTCCCCATATGGAAATGCTGAGTCATTTGTAATCCTAGAAAAATCTGGTGAATTTATGTGAAAATGGCTCTTTTCCTTGGATTCTAATATGATATTGCTGGTGCAGGAATTAGATTTCTAAAAAACATGCAATCTAGTACTTTTCTACTCCAGCACCAATGACCGGAGTCAGAAAATTATTTGTTGTGGGGGCTGTCCTATGAATTGTGGGGTGTTTAGCATCTCTACCTACTAGGTGCCTGTAGTACACCCCCCTACTCCACCCAGTGTGACAATCAAAATTTTCTGTAGACATGACCAAATGTCTTCTGAGTGGCAAAGTTGCCCTCATTGAGAACTAACGATGTTAGTTACAGAAGAAAAATTCTTTATAATGTCATTTACAATATAATTTGCTTAACTCATTTCTAATGGGTACCCAGTTTTCATTCAGTCAGAAATAGAAAAAACATACAATAGTCTGTCAAATCTGTCCTAGTGGCGATTACACATGGTTTCCTCTGCTTTTCTATGTTCTAAAGTGATCCAGAAAAATAAGAATCCAGTCCTCTCCCATGGAATCATTAAGGATATTCGGTGCCAAGCCAGATTTCACATGCATTTCCATTCCATCCATCCCAGCATTCACAGTTTCCACAGCTACATATTCCATTTCCTGTAACAAAATACACATGGGGATCATGATCAGGCTATATCATTAAAGTATGCTATTTTAAGCTATAAATGTCCATAAGAAAACCGCATTTATCCTCTCTAAATTTTCTTATTGTGCAATGATATTATTGCATTTTATAAAGCAGCTGAGAGAAATCTCATCTTTCAATTAATGGCATCTATTTGGTGCCATGATCTGTGAATTAAATTGCTACCATCCTGTATCACTCAGCTGGGATATCATGTCACAGTTCTATTTTCCTTTGGAGAACAAATTATAAATGACTAATGAATTAATACTGAAAAACATAAAGGTCCTTGACATAACATGAAGCAGGCCAGATAGTCAGCTAGAAGAGAACACTTGAATAGTAGGGATGGACTAACGGTGGCAATACAGATATTAATTTTTTACCTTTTGCTAGAAATTAAGAGATCGAATCTACATGTCTTTATTTCCCCCATAACTTGTTTAAACAAATATGTTTTATAATAACTTATTAGGGCTCCAAAAATTAGGTATCAGTAGATTACACATCTCAACCACTTTCATACCTTGCTCCTACCTCTTCCTCCTCATGCAATAGAAATATCCATTCGGTTCTCTGAAAGCAACCAACACACCAACTAATGGCACCTGGGTTCTCCTTGAAATAATGGTCTGTTTCCTACACCATAACCAAAATAGGATGGTTGTCTCTATTTAGTATAAGCCTCATTTGTGTTATTTCATAGGGTCAGTTACCTTGTGGAAGTTTCCCAGTAATCATATGATCTGGCTCCATTCTTTTGCATTTTTCTTTGCCTAGAAATAATGTTAGTGTCTATTCACAAATGTCCACTTCCTATTTCAGTTATCTCAGATTAATAGTTATCCTTGATTATATGGAGCTGTCCTGTTTGCTGGGTGTTATTTGGCTCTATTGTAATGTGACACAGAACAACTACAGTAGCTCAATACTGCACCTGTGCAAATGAGACCATCATGCTTGTCACAGTCTCTGTCATCACAGTCGCAGAATTCCCCTGAAATAAACCACTCTTCGGCAGAACAAATGCACTTCCCACAATGACAAGAACCTGAAATCACAAAGAGCATTACTCACTGTCACCATATAACTAAAGGTTTTCATGCAGAATAGGATATCGTAGACATACTGACAATAGGCTTCTAATAACCTATCTTCCAAAGGTAGAAGTTTATTGAATAGCTGGTTTCTCAGAGGGGAGCTTTACTTACTGTAATTCATAAAGGTCATCCAGGAAAGCCTTCATTATGGATCTAGACAGTTGCAATTAGCCTTGAGCAAATGTTCCCTGGCCCAGTCTCGTTGAAATGTCAATGCGAACAAAATGTGGCTGATTCTTATAGATGGGCTCCCAGAAAGGTGTTCAAAAATAGGTGGGTTTTTTTTTTTCACTTTTTTTCAAGTTGAATCATGTTTGTAAAGTGCCTGTTCTTTAAAGGAACCCAATAGTAAATTCTATTAAATGAGGGTACAATGTATAACTAAAATAACTACTAAATTTTAAGCTCGTCATTTTGGATGTTTGTTTACATGGTTTTCTTAAAGTAGGGACATATACACACAACTGCATATAGAGTGGCTAATTAAGGTGCTAAAAATGCACACATAATCACTCTTGTATGTTTGACTTATCTGACTTCGTCATCAGGATTCCCTACCATAATCAGGGATGTCCAATTTACTCCAAATATCTTCAGTCCCTTTTCCCAACACTTTACTGATTTCTCCTCTTTTTACCTCCTACCTAATCGAAAAAGTATTTGGCCATTAAGATGTTTTGGATTACTAAGAATTTTTTTAAAATCAAAGAAAATATGAGACATATCACGTTCCAAGGAGGACAAAGTTGTCTCAATCTAAACATCTTTCAGGAGAGAATAAAAAAAAGTCTTCTTGTGGTAAAACTGCTTCCACTACAGCAAGGAAGACAAAAAAAATTCTAAAGAATTTCCCCTTCCATTTCTTTAATTATTCTTTCCAAAAGCAATTTCCTTTTACCAAAGGAAATTTTCAGTTCAAAAATCACCTTGACAGAATGTGAAGTAGCAAAAGTATTTTGACAGATTTAACAAAATCCAAACTTGGCAAGCTCAAAATATATTTGAGGGGAGAAGGAATCAATCATGAGTGCTTCTACTGAAACATAGTGACTGAAAAATAATTGAAAACCTGAGAAAATGGAGATTAGGAAACCTGTGGGTTGGGGTAACAGAATTATATTTACCATGTGGATCATAAAAGAATTCAAGCTAATGTGTCCCAATATTAAGTGCCCTGTGGTATTCATATCATGGAAACCTGTATATGATTTTTAGTTGAAAGAATTCTCAATGACCAAATCAAACTTGTACCATTCTTTGTCACGAATCTCAATCTCAATAGTGTAGTAAGAATTATATTGTGAGAATTGTTTTTCCTTTATTTTTGATTTCTTGTTTAAATGAAGCATACATTCAGTCTTAACTTGTTTTCTGAAGAGTCTTTGTTAATTTGCAGGTACTTCATTAATGTACAAGCCATCTTTCAGTTCTGATGAGTGACTGACAGCCTGATGGTTGCTTGAGAACTTGGAAGCTGGCCCTCTAGGGCAAACAGCAAGGGATAGGGTCTCATTTTAGTTTAATCAAGATACAGTGTTTCCTTATTTTAGATATTTATTTATCAAGACTTTCAAATTTCTAGGCATGAACATGTTCAACACTCAACTGCCTGTTTAACAAATGGTTAGTAATATATCTGCCAACAAGGAAAACATGGCCCATGACATTGGCTATCAGAGAGGTTTCTTCAGAAGGCACCATATTTAGTGTTTTATTTTCATAAGTGGAAGAAGACTATTTGGAGAACTTGACCATTTTTAGTTGTTTCTAAAATAGTATCTCCCTTGCACAGCAAATGTATTTTTACAATAGAAATAAATGATTTTATATGTCCATGATATTCATAAATTATACTTTTTTCTTTCACAATTCATGAAAGAATTTCATATTTCATCTTCCAACTTATCCCCTAGTCCTGAAACTATTTTACTCACTACTCTAGCTCCTGATATGCTCAATTTTAGGCCACAGCAGGTATGTTCCTAAAACTGGTAAGCTCAGCTAAAGTTTATATGGTGTGTACTGATAAGAATATTTGATGAGTAGATTCCAGTTACAGAGTCTATGAGTCACAAAACACTTAGAATAAAGAGTAAGGATTGCTTTTGTATGTGCCATGGAACAGTAGCTTTTCTCAGTCATCATTTTCCCAGCCATGTTCTTCCCTGTATGTCAATACTCAATGCATCTTAGAGATAGGAAATTCTTCTGTTGCTTGTATAACTAGGAATATCATAGCATGTGATAATAACACAGTATGAACAGTTATTAGGACCTATTATAGCACCTTTCTTGTAGAGTGCTCTGGCTGTTAACCATCAATAACCAATAACAAGGATGGATCAACCCTCTCTGGAAAGGGAAACTTTTAGAGAGAAGATTTTATCTAAGACATAGACTACCTGACTACCCAGAGGTCAGAAATTGTTCAACTCAGCTGGCTGGTATCCATTCACCCCCAGAGACCCAGCCCCAAATGAGGAGCAGTTAACCCATCTTGCCAGAAGCTCTAGGGTGGTAAGGTCACAACCACAATTGTTTTCTTTCTCAATGTAAAGACCCTTAAGAATGTTCCTATCTCCCTCTGTGTTTTTTGCTGGCATCCACCCCTGGAGAATCACCCACATTTCCTCACATGTCTTCAGAGCATCCTTAAGACTTAAGAAGGGGAAAGAAATGAACTTATTCAGCCTTCAAATATGAGACCAGAAGACCAGAGAGGATAAGGGAATTGCATAGGACCACATAGGCAATAATCAACAGTTAATATAAGATTTCCATTGATTTGATCGACACCCTAGCTATCTGCTTATCTGTGATGTCTCTCACAGCAAACACTTTCACATAATTTCAGAAATGAACTGTTTGTTTCTGCAGATTTCAACAGACAGCCATATTGAATGAAGCAACCAGAACACTGGGCTGAAGCACAGCTTTCACCCATTCTCTTTTCCTGTGGGACCAGGAGCTGGGTGGGTGAGAGATAGGACAGTGAGTGGGTATACTCTGGACTTACTGGATGATTTAGGACCAAATGAGTGTCACTGTGAAGATTTAAGGAGACATTTAATGATGTATGTTTATAGCCATTGCCACATAACAACATCTGTGAGAATATTAGAGATGATTACTCAGATCTAGGTTGAAGTTATTAAGGTAAAAATGTTGCAATGTCATCCTGGATCCAAATAAATAAATCCCCAAATAAACAAACAAACAAAATCTTATGAATATTCCACAAAGGTAGCTAAATATAGGGGAGATCTGGCCACTAAGCTCATCTCTCTTGGTTATTTACTAAAACAATTTGAGCCCAAGGGCAAGGCACCTTTGTTAGTTGCCCAATTCCATTACTAATGTTAGACTTTCTTTTTCTTTCATCATGCCTGACAAAATGCTGCAACTCAACATCCCAGCAGGCAGTTTTCACTACTGTACTAATGACTCCATCTGTTATGAAGGTCACAACAATGTATCTTGTTTTAAATTTTTCTATGGAGTGATTTATTGTCTTGGCTATAAATTTGTAAAGAAATAAAATGCTATTTCTTCATCGTCTCCTGAGGTGACAGCTTTATTCACAGTTCATGGCATGTGCACATTTCAGACATCATTTTGGTGGGTATGTGTTGCTGAGTACACACCATGGTTATCGCAGGACCTGGGCTCACACCTGTCCCATAATCAGAAGAAAAAGGGCTGGATATCTTTCGTGATCATAGGATGAGGGATTTTCACTTACAAATTTGAAAAAAAAATTATGCATAATTCAAACAAGTTCATGACACTCAGATATTCATAGTTCCAGTCAAATGCTTTGAACAGCTTTCTCTTTTCAGTCACCATGTTGAAATACTGTGGTCTACTTCATGAGGCTGTTTTTTGTTTCTCAGGGCAGGACGTGGGATGATGCTTCTCATAGGGACCAAAAACAATTGCTACATCCCTGAAACAGACACAGTTGCATGATCTTAGTGCATAATCTAGCACTGATGTCCCTAGAATTGGAGGAAAGAAAGAAGCCCTCAACTAACTGCTGCCTGTCCCTACTGTGCATGGAAGCATAGAGCCTTGGGGCAGTCTTTACTACTCAAATTTACCAGAATTTGAAGCCTCTAAAGCATTCTACCCACTGAGGGATAAACATTTAGACAAATATGCTTTCAACCCTTCCTTGATCCTTGGATATACTTACAGCACTCATACAACTTGGAAAGGCATTAACTGGAGAGACATTTTTGGTTTTATTTTATTTGAGGCAATACCTTTAGGTCGCTATTTAATCAACTTTTTTTTTTTTTTTTTGCATTTTCTTCATTTATGATGGTAAAAAGTAAAAACCTTCCCTTAAACTCTAATGAATTTAGCAGGAACTTTTATTCCTTCAAAAGAAACCACTTTTTATATGAAAGTCAGTTTAGGATGTGGATTGTTATTCACTACACTGGTGAGTATAGTTTTGTGTTTTCTTGCTGTACTTACAATTGGACAGGACTTAGAAAACACCAGGTGATAGACAATTTTAATAACTTAATAAGATGTTTAGTAAACACAAACACATGTACGCAATGGATGGTTTTAAAAATAAACAAATACAAATAAGCACACTATGTTTTAGTATGAATGGGGTCCTCATTTGATACAGTTTTGTGAAAAGCCTATATCCTTAAGATCTAAGGATAAGGATATAAGGATAATGGCCTTCCAGTGAAAAGGCCATTAAGGAAAACCATGCAAGCTAATATCTAAATTTTAAAGCTCTGATTGGAATTATGTTCATAATAAACAATCTAAACCAGGAAATTTAAACACTGCCCTATGATCTGATAACACCTCTTTCTTCCTTCTATTTTTCTCTCACAGGTTAATTTCATTCCCCCCTTCCTAAAGTTCTTTATTAATCACTTCCTCTCCAATTCCTTGCCATTGTCTCTTCCTTTTAACTTCCCTGTCCTCTTTTTTTGATTCTTTTTGTTTGTTTGTTTTTGTAGCAAGGGAGGTAATAGAGTTTATTAAAAGTTATAGAAAAAGTTACAAACAGTCATGATGATGGGCCAGGTATGAAACAGAAGCAGAGAAAAAAAAGCCTTTTTTGATTCTTCCAACACAGCTTGAAACCAAAGCTGGTGTTTCAGGGAGCAGCAATCTCTGAGAATAGAATTGGTGCAAGGTTTGTTTGGAGCTTGTGATTAGATAGAATCTAACAGGAGAATAAACAGAGGGAACAAAGTGCTTGCTTTAAATTCATTTGAGTGCTACCTGCCTGCTGAAATGACATTAGGTTGAAGGTATGATTACTTGTCTGAGTGTACTATAAGGAGAAGTCTGGAACACAAAATTCCTGGAAACCAAGGACACAGCTGCCTATTAAATGATCACATTCATATCTGTTTTCAGTTTCCCCCCAGGCACCAGTAGTCAGAGCAACCATCTGCTTTTCTGTCTGAAGTTATGTCAAAAAACTTCTTTCAATTGTGCCTTGTGTGATGAAAACACATTACCCATAGGACATCCTGCTCCATGAGGTTTCTTTCATAGGCCATGTGGCATCACTAGGGTGTCATAGAGCACTACTCAGTGTCTCAGGTATACATTTCCTTTCTTGTGTCCTTTGCACAAAGGGATCATGTGTTTAACCTGCCCCAGAATCAGTGTTAGGGGTCAATGGAGCTTCAGCTAGAGCAGTACCATGTCTGAAGGGGGTGCAGAGTCTGTTCTACAAGGCGGTGATGAGCTAAGAAGAGAGCTGGGACACTCCAAACTTCCAGCTCTATGAAGATCAACTCCCAACATGCCAGGAGAATCCTTAGGCTTAGGCACCAGCAAGGTGGACAATGGTATCCCTTAAACATGTAATATGTGCCAAGATAGCAGAATATAAAAGTGCCTTCAAGAACATTATACATTCATAATCTTTACTCAGGAAAAATCTGCCTTGGGTTTCCTTTTGTGTGTGTATAGAGGAAGGAAAAAGGGATTTGCTTGTTCCTCAAATCTGTTTCTGTGATAAGTGTTTGACTGGCTTGCTGACTCCTTTTCAGTCAGTTTGCAGGACATAACTATTCTTTGCAAGTTTCATTTTCCTTTTTCATTTTATCTTTCTATATATTAAGTCACAAAAGCTTTCTTGGAAAAATTGGTGATTTTCAGACCAAAGAAAACTGCAGAATTGAGACTTATACTCTTTTTTCCTTCTTCATGGAACTAAATATTTAGTCACTTTTTCTGTTTTCCTCACACACCCTCTCCTTCCCTTTTCTACATACACTTCTTAGAAGTTCCAAGAATCATATGGTTGTCACTTTTCTATAATTCTCAACTGCTATTTCAGAGGTGACCTCAGCAATCATCCCCTTTTTTCCCTGGTTTTTGGTCTGTTCAGTACCCAGAATGTTGTGGTTCTAATTCTTTATAGTTATCCATTCTATTCCTTTTGGCCACAACTTTGAACACAAGTGGCTGATGATGTTTTTTTGCATAAGTTTCTCTCATATATTTCATTATCTTACACCAAAAACCTCCCATAGTTAATGTTCAAGCTCCAAGTTTGGCACCAGGCAGAGCAGAGTGGCTTTCTTCCACACTAAAATCAGTCTGCTACTTGCTGTTCTACAAGCCATGTGTCAGAACAGGAATCTAATCCAGGCTCCGGCAGAGATACTCACCCTTCCCCGAGCACAGTATGCCATCTGCTGATTCACACAGACTCTTGCTTTGTTCTTCTGTCATGTTGCACTTCCGTGGATGTTGGCAGAGTTTGCCAAACCATCCTCTCTCACAAACGCAATGACCACAGGAACATGTGCCGCGGCCTGCGAAGCAACCATAGGACAGAGAAGGGGCAAGAGGAGGAGATGGGTAAAAACAAAACAAAACAGTGAAATTGGAGTATTTAAGGAAGAAATGTACAAACCGTAGGGTCTAATCTCCCAAATACTCTTTCCTTTTATACATAGTCAATTTGACATGTCATTGTTTAAAAGAATGTCACAACAGAGATCTAGTTTAGCATGATAAATCTGAATGTCTCATAGGAGATGGGCTTGAGAGAAACACTGAAATAATTTAAGATGGAATTACGCCATCCTTATTTGAAACAGAATACTTCCTCATTTGCATTTTATCAGTATGGAGTCTCAGTGCTATTCTTCACTGTGCATACCATGATACCCAGACCAATTTGTAAGGCTACGCACGTAACCATTATGTGAAGCACTGATAAGTTGCTCTCTTACGGCTTGCTAATAAAAACAAAAGACATTCGGTATTACTTTACCTCTGTAACTTCTACTAAGAACAGATAGAAGTATAAGTAGTGATGTTTCTCTACTAGTGTATAGAAGTTAAAAACAACCCTGGACTTGAATTCACATTTGTCTTTGTTTTTGTTTGTTTCTGACATTGGTTTCTGGTTTTTGAGATGTTTATCCTTTGGCATATGATCAACGTTGTGTTTGTGACAGTTTTACATGGCATATATACCTGTTTGCTTGCTCACTGCCCACATTCCACTAGGTTGCATGATTTTCCAATTTAATTTCTTGTTTTCACTCAGTGCTTTATCCCTTTTCCTGATATGTGCACTATCTAACAGCCTGACTTCTGTGACTCAGTTATTTACCTAAAAAAGATTTCCTGAAGATCTATTATGAAGAGTACTTTTGCTAGGTTCTAGGGGACATAAAATCAAACGTGATGGACATCGTGATCCCTGTTCTTCTCCCAGGGACATGTGTCATTTCCATCCATACTGACCAGCTTGTCTTGAGCTGCTGACACTATCTCATTCTCTCTCTCTTTCTCTCTCTCTCTCTCTCTTTCTCTGGGCAGTACTGGGATGTGAACTCAGGGTCTTGCACTTGCTAGGCAAGTCTTCTACCACTTGAGCCATGCTCTCAATCCTTTTAACTTATTTTTCAGATAGGGCCTAACAGTTTTTGTCTAGGGCTGGCCTCAGATCATGATCCTCCTGCCTATTCCTCCCATGTACCTGGAATTATAGACAAATACCACAAGATCCAGCTTATTTGTTGAGGTGGGGTCTCACTAACTTTTTGCCTAGGCCTTGAACCACAATCTTCCCCATCTAGGCTTTCCTAGTGGCTAAGATTACAGGCCTGTACCACCATGCCTGGTCCTCCATACTCTCTTACCCATTTTCTCTGGCAGGACTTACTGGAGTAAACCTTGTTCCATCTGTTCCCCATACTCATCTCTACCCAAGGAGGGATTAATAGCCAATTCTTAATTACTCTCAGTTAATCATTCTAAGTGATTTAACATGATCACCCATGAATCCACATAGCAGTTTTCTGTAACACATGACTTCTGAAAGTTAATGGAAATCAAAAAGGAGATAAATTCAAGAGACAACTCTGTTTACAAGCCTATTTCCAGCAGCCTCTTCCTATCCATGTAGCTGTGCATGAAACTTAATCTCACCACACTCTTTAAGTCTGGTATTATCCCCATCCCACAGTCCGGAAACTGTGCATCAAGTCACAAAAGTTCCACCACACAGAATCAAAAGTTGACTTGTTTCCTTGGATTGCAATGTCCACCCATCTTCCATTATGTCACACTGCTTGTAGATTTCATTTTAGAAAATGAGACATCTAGCAGATTTTTCTTAATCTCTAAGTTTTCAACTGTTTCATCATTTGAAGGGATGTACTTGACATTCATGGACACTTTTCCCTTAAAAGTCTTGCTCTGACTGTTTTTCATGATACTGGACTCTCCTTGCCCCTTTAACAATTGTATTTTATCTCTACTCTTCTACTTGTTTTTCTGATGTGATAAATACAGATATCCCCCACTGTCGATCTTGAATCGTCTTCATTTACTTCTCTATAATCGCTGCCCTGAAAAACTCATCAAATCATGGGATTTCTAACCAAAATGGCTGTTTCCAGTCTCTAAGTCCTGGGCTCCATTCCTGTGATTCCAAGCCTTGAGTTCAATTAGCATCCTAATTAATTTTTCCAGACCTACATAGATAATTTTCTTTCCAAAAGCCAATTACATAAGCAACTCTTCTGTATTTCTCATGTCCTTCAAAGACACAACTCTACTTCCACCAGTTCAAAATGTTTCAGATAACATCAGTTATCAAGTGCTGTTGAAACTGTCTGCAACATTTCCAGTTATCACCATCATAAACCTATGAGAAACCTACCCACCATGTCTCTCAACATTTTTCCTCACAACCCTCTACAGCACAGCTCAACTCACATCACAACCTTCACCTCTGCTCCTACATGACTGCCTAATGCTTACGGCATGAAATTCACCAATCTTTTGTTATATTTTATGTTCTTGAAAAATAGAGCCCCAACATGCTTTTCTGATCTTCATCCTTCTCTTTTCCCTTTCACCAAATTGACTCATTGCTCCCTATACATTTCTCAAATATTTCTGACCTCATGCCATTGATGAATTAGGAGCTTCTTCCCTACTCTATACATTCAGGTTCTGCTTAATTTCCAAATCTCAGAAAAAGTCACTACCCCTCTGTGAAGATGTTCCTAATACCCAAAAGTGGAATTCATTGCCACTCCCCTGAACTTTTTTTCCTTTCTTTCTTTTTGATATGTGTGTGGTGTTGGGGAGAGAACTTAGGGTCTTGCACATGGTAGGCTAGTGCTCTACCACTGAACTACTTCCCCAGTCCTCTCTAAGTTACTATACTATTTTATCTTTCACCTTCTTATAGAAGATGCATCGTACTTTCTAATTAGTAGTTATTTGCCAATGACCATTTCTTTTTTTTTTTTTTAACTGTTGTGCTGGTGGCATTTACAAAAGTTCTTACAATAGATCAAATATATCATACTTGAATTCACCCTTTCCACTGCTCTCCTGTATTCCTCACTCCCCCTATTCCTGGAATAGTTTCAACAGATGTCATTTTTTCATTTACATGACATATGCACCATATTCACCCTTCTCTCCCCTTTCCCCGCCACCTCCCCCATCCCACTGGTGCCAACTTTTCTCCCTGGGCAGGACCTGTTCCATCCTCCTGCTCTCCGATTTTGTAGAAGAAAAAAGAGAACAGAAAAAAAGTACATTTTTGGTTGTTTAAGATAAAGATAGCTACACAGGGAGTTTCCTTGTGATATTTCAGTGTATACGTGTATTATAACCCCAACTGGTTCATCTCCTCTATTTTTCTTCATTCTATCTTAGTCCCTTTTTTATGGTGGTTTCAGCTGGTTTAAGAATGTGTTTTACATATAGGATACTGTGGCCTAAAGATGTGAAGATGTGAATCAAGTTAATAATTTTTTACATAATAAATTAGTTTTTACTCCATAAAAAGAATTCTATATTCATAGAATTGTGTATGAGTGTATCAACCATATTCATCTTCTTAGTTTCCCTCTTTTACCCTACCCCTCTCAAATGTGACCTCCCCTTAGTGTGACCAGTTTTTCATAATATTGCTGTATTTGTATTAGGTCTCTATTCCACATATGAGGGGAAAAAATGCTATTTTTGGCCTTCTGAGCCTGGCTAACTTCACTTAAGATGATGTTCTCCAGTTCCATCCACTTACCTGCAGGTGCCAAAATTTCATTCTTCTTTTTGGCTGAGTAAAATTCCATTGTAGATAAACACTACATTTTTTAAATACATTCATCAGTAGTGGGGCATCTTGTTGTTTCCATAGCTGGCTATTATGAATAGCGCTGCAACAAACATGGGTGTACAGGTGTCTTTGTTGTTTCCTGACCTACATTCCTTCAGGTATATCCCTATGAGTGGTACTGCTGGATCATATGACAGTTCTATTTTTAGGTTTTTGAGGAGACTCCTACTGTTTTCTATAGCGGTTGTACTAATTTACATTGCCACCAGGGAGGTGCCTTCCTTCCCCCCCACCCCCACATCCTCACCATTTATTGTTGTTTGTGGTAGCTATCTTGATGGTAGTTATTCTAAGGTGAGTGAGGTGGAATCTTAACGTGGTTTTGATTTGTACTTCCTTTATGGCCAGGGACAGTGAGCATTTTTTCATATTTTTTTTAGCCATTTGGACTTCTTCCTTTGGGAAGGCTCAGTTCAGTTCATTGGCTCATTTCTTCACTGGGTCATTGATTTTGGGGGAGTTTAGTTTTTTGAGTTCCCTGTATATTCTGCTTATCAGTCCCTTGTCTAAAGTATAGCTGGCAAAGATTTTCTCCCATTCTGTGGGCAGTCTCTTCAATTTAGAAACCACTTTTTTTGTTATGCAGAAACATTTTAATTTTATGTCCTCCCATTTGTCAATCCTTTCTCTTAGTTGCTGAGCCATTTGCATTCTACTAAGGAAGTCTTTGCTTTTGCCTATTGCTTCCAGAGTATTCCCTGCTGTTTCCTGAACTAGCTTCAAAGTTTCAGGTTGATATTAAGGTCCTCAATCCACTTTGAGTTGATACTTGTGCAGGGTGAAAGACATGGGCCTAGTTTCGGTTTTCTGCAGGCAGATGTCCAGTTTTCCCAGTAACATTTGATGAAGATGCTGTTTTTTCTCCATTGTATGTTTTTGTTGCCTTTGTCAAAAATTAGGTGAGTGTAACTACTGCATGGTTTTGTATCTAGGTCTTCTATTCTGTTCCACTGGTCTTCATAGATGTTTTTGTGCCAGTCAGTACCATGCTGCTTTTTATTGCTATGGCTCTGTAGTATAGTTTGAATTCAGGTATTGCAATACCTCCAGCATTGCTCTTTGTACTCAGTATTGTCTTGGCTATTCATGGTCTTTTGTGATTCCAGATGAACTTTAGAGTTGACTTTTCAGTCTCTGTGATTAATGTCATTGGAATTTTGATGGAAATTGCATTGAAAATATACATTGCTTTTGGTAGTACAGCCATTTTCACTATGTTGATTCTACCAATCCATTAGCATGGGAGATCTTTCCATCTTCTGTAGTCTTCTTCAATATCTTTCTTCAATGGTTTGTAGTTTTCCTTGTAAATGTCATTGACATCCTTGGTTAAGTTTATTCTGAAGTATTTGATTTTTTTTTTTTGAGGCTATTGAAAATGGAATTGTATTCCTGTATTCTTTCTTAATCTATTCATTGTTGGTGTATAGAAAAGCTACTGAATTTTGAAAATTTGACTTTGTATCCTGCTACTTTGCTAAAGCTATTTATGGTGTCTAGGAGTCTTACAATGGAGTTTTTCTGGCCTTTTAGGTATAAGATCATGTCATCTGCAAACAGGGATAGTTTGACTTCTTCCTTATCTAGTTGTATTCCTTTGATTTCTTCTTCCTGTCTTAATGCTGTAACTAGGAATTCCAAGACTATGCTGAATAGGAGTGGAGAAAGTGTACACCCTTGTCTCATTCCTGACATTAAAGGAAATGGTTTCAGTTTTTCCCCATTAAGTATGATGTTGGATATGGGCTTGTCATATATAGCTTTTATTGTGCTGAGGTACATTTCTTCTATTCCTGTTTCATCAGAGCTTTTATCATGAAAGGATGTTGAATTTTATCAAATGCTTTTTCTCCACCTATTGAGTTGATCAAGTAGTTTTTGGTTTTGCTTCTGTTAATATGCTGTATTACATTTAATGGTTTTCTTATGTTGAACCATCCCTGCATCCCTAGGATGAAGCCAACTCAGTCAAGGTGTATGATCTTTTGGACATGCCGTTGAATTAACTTTGCCATTATTTTATTGAGGATTTTGCATCTATGTTCATTAAAGAGATTTGCCTGAAATTTTCTTTTATTGTTGTGTCCTTCTCCAGTTTTGGGATGAATGTAATACTGGCTTCGTAGAATGAGTCTGGCAGTGTTCATTCCCTTTCTATTTTGTGGAAAAGTTTAAGGAGTGTTGGTATTAGTTCTTCTTTAAAGGTCTGGACTTTTTTTGGTGGGGGGAGACTATCACTGCTTCAATTTCATTGCACGTTATCAAATGACTATTTCTTGATTGTGAATTCCTTGAGGGTAGAAATTGGTTCTGATTCAGTACTATAGTTTATTGTACCAAACACACTGACTTAGACACAGTGGATCCTAAAAAATCACATATAGGAAACTGAGGTTATCTTTATCAAAATATCTTCTCATTCTCTCCTTCACAAATCCAAACAGAGAATCCTAAGCTAATTCTAGGGCATTCTTATAAGACACCTGGTAAATGTTGTTGAAGGGCAATAGACAGCTCTTGAATTTCCATTTTATTTCTACTTTCTGTAGAGTAGAGCCAACTTAGAGAGTGGATACCCTCTAAGGGCTATCTACTCAACTAATAGTTTAAACATGAAGTATATCTTGACTTCTCCTTCAAAACTAAAGTTCACATAAATACAGTTCTTAATAAGTTAAATAAAAAGTTTTCCATCTTTGGAGGCAGAAAATTCAGGGTGCCAAAAGGTAAAAAAATACAACAACAACAACAAAAAACAGAGCCATGGACTTCTCTTTCTGAGCCCTGGACTGGTAATAATAGATAACAACTGACATAATTGGTGTCATGTGATCTCTAGTGCAGAGGAATTTATTCTACCTTTTGAGTCAGCATATGATTGAGAATGAGTAAATAGCTCCTCATAACAAGTAATATAATATGAAATTTATATGCAAGAAAGTAGGAGATCATTTTCCATTTGTTAGCTCATTTAGTTCATCTTTCCATAAAGTTAAGTTGGCAACTAGGCGATTGCCTAATTGTCAAAATGCAAAGGCATTTAAAAGTTTTGATTTGCTGTTTATGTGACTTCTCTTTACTTAACATTAAAAACAACTTTCAATAATCTCTTCTTTAAAAAATATATTTAGTCATCTATTCAAGAAGTAGTGTACACCAGTGTTTTTTGTATTATTTTAACAGTTTAGATATAATTTTGAGTAAAGCAGGTATTTGGCCCTGTTTCTATGGTGACTTCTAGGAAAGAAAACAAGTACCAGCAACAAATATATTTTGGTTATAGAAGACTAAAAGAGTATGCTACTGTAATCAATAATAAGAAGACTGCTAATGAGGGTGGTCAGAGAAGGGCTCAGTGACACTAAAAATTAAGAAAGAGTCAGGCAGCCAATGTTCTAGGCATAGAGTCTAGAAAATCTAAGGAAAAGTCAATGGCACAAGAAAGAACTTGGCATGTTACAGGCAGTGAATGACAATGTGTTTGAAGAAAAATGAATTTAAAATGGAATAAGTAGGCCAGGCATGGTAGCACATGACTGCAATCCTAGTTACTTGGAAAGTGGGGATAGTAGGATTTTAGCCCAAGCAAAAGCACAAGAACCTTCTTGAAAACTAAAAAGCAAAAAGGGGCGGGGGAAGACTCAAGTGGTAGAACACTTGCTTAGCAAATGCAAGACCCTGAATTCAAACCCCAGTACTGCCAAAACAAGAGAAATAAATAAAGTAAAAAAGTAGGAGAGACATTCAGGACTTAGCAGGTATCAAACTGTTTATTTTTGATGATACTTATTCTAAGAGAAATGATAAATGGCAGAGGTTTTCAGCAAGAGAATGACGTGATATAATTAACAATTTGCAAATTTGTTTGGCAACTGAGTGGGATTCAAGTGCATTGAGGTGAAGCGAATTTGGAGAAAGTGAGAAAGCCACTGTAACCCTCCAATGAAAAGTGATAGAGGTGTGAAGTAGGAGGTGGCAGTCAGACAAGTGAATGGAGATCTATTTTGGTAGTAGAACTTATGCCTGTGGGACAGGCTTTTGGATTGGATATGGAAGGAGAAGGAAAGAAGGGACTGGTTTTCTGGCAGAAAAATGAGAACCACCATGCTACTTATCAAATGTGGAAACTGTGGGAGGAAGAGATTGAGGGCAGCAAACTGGTTCAGTTTTGACCCTCCAGTGTTTGAGACCCTTAAGACACTAAGCTGCAAAGTCAAGTAAGGAGTCTGTACAGCAGACAGATCTGGGCTGGGCACTAGAGGTACACATGGAGTTTCCAACAGTAGATGGCATTTAGAGCTTTAGACGTGAATAAGCCCACTCAGGGAGAAATGCCTTGGGAAATTTGAATACTGAGGGGTAGGTTATAAGAAGAGAAGTCAGACAAGTAGCAAAAAACAAGTAAAGAAGGAGGAAAATAATAAAGGGAGAGTATCCCAGAAAATAAGTCTAGTGAGTGCGATGTTTCTGAAAATCTGAGTTAAAAAATAAGATCACTGAAGTAGTTTCAGACAGCTTTTCTCTGACTTATACTTCACTTATGCCTATACAGTGGATCACCAAGATCGGGTAGAACTCTTGGAGAATCATCAGTATGTACCATTCATTGAGAA
Organism: Castor canadensis; assembly: GCF_047511655.1. Classification (NCBI taxonomy): domain Eukaryota; kingdom Metazoa; phylum Chordata; class Mammalia; order Rodentia; family Castoridae; genus Castor; species Castor canadensis. The sequence goes on from NC_133395.1 coordinate 10,029,944, forward strand.
CAACCATTCTGCTAATGGCTAAAGTGGCAGTGATAGCATCTTCATAGAACAGATCATTATAGAATGATACAATAAGAGAAAATAAGCCTGATGGGCCAATTGTGGCCTACTAAATCTGTCTTCACCTGATTTCTCACATCTTCATACAAGTGAGTAATTTTCCAAATGCAGAATGCCACTCAGCTTCTCCCAACATACTGACATCCTTGCATCTGGCACCAGCACTGTCAAAATTTGTTTTTCTTCTCATTGTCTTCCCTTCTCCTGAACCAAAACATTCAGCCCTTGACTTGCATTGCCTGGAATAATACAATAGTCACTAGCCAGAGGAGATAATTTCAATTTATTAAAATTAAGCAAAATTTAATAATCAGTTTCTCCAGTCCTGTTGGTCACATTTCAAGTACCAATAGTCACATTTTGATCCATGGCTACTGTGATAAGTAATGAAGATACAGGTGACACTCCTGTCTTCTTTGACAGTTGTACTGCATAGTGCTACTCTAGGTAATGACTTTTTCCAGTGAAATTCTTTGGCTCTGAGGCACTTTTCCTTTAAACACTGCAATGATATTCTCATTTAGAAAACTGACCTATAAATGGATGGAGATCCATTAGTTCAAATACTAAATACTGCTTAACCCAATATCCTTATCTCTTTCTTAATCTTGAGAACCCTCAATTTTTTCAGGGAAGTGATAATATGAAAGTGTTTGATTACCTTGGCTTCTTTTGACTTAAAGGAGCTTGTACAACATAGTTCTAATGCATAAGTAATAAGAGAAAATCTCCTGGTGAGGTTTCTAGGAAACAACTGTTTACCAGAGGGATGGGGCAAACTCAGCCAGCATGTAGCCTTTTTTCCCCTTTGCCTTCCCATTTCTTCTTTGCTGGAAGATGGACACAATTGGAGTTATCAATGAGTATGAAAAAAGTCATATTTTTAGAGATGAGCAGAGCAGAAGTGAAAACAAAGTGGGTCAGGGATGCAGATGCTGTTCAAGCGGTCACCTCACCATCTATCACCAGAGTAACAAACTGCAAACTTATTACTTGTGTGACTCATGTTCAGCCAAACACAGTTTGAACTGATATAGTCACAAATTCAGAAAAGAGTTTTGTGATTTTTAGCTGTAATTTGGAGATAACTCCTGCTGCTGTACTATCTTTGGCCTGACTGAGCTCTGTAAGGTCTTCCTCTTTCACACTATGAGAAATCCAGCAGTGCCCTGGAGTCACTGAATTCACACACTCAGGCTGCCTGGTTTCTTCCAACTGCATCTATGAACCAAAGAACTCCCTGAGGAAAAGTGAACTGATTATGTATTAAAAGGTGGTTCCTCATTATCCTTTCTTGCTTCTAAATTGGACTCATGGGTAGATATTTCAGGAGCACAGGGAAAAGAAGCAAAGTAATAAACAGTCTATTTCTTATTCTTATCCTAGATATATGGAATGCAGGACAGAAGTCTCTGATTAAGCTTATATTTGGCTAAACCAAGTAAAAATGCATAAGCCAACATGTGAATATATTTTCTTTATGGAATCTTAAAATTATATATCACTGTAAATGGATAAATCTTAGGAACTATCACTCTAGACAAAGCATTTTTCAATAGTGAATTATTTGATAAGAAATCCAATTATTTGATAAGAAATCCAGCTGTATACATTTTTGTTGTTAATAAAAATATTTAGAGAGTCTACATAGGTCTAGGTGATTGAACATGACTCACAAACAAGCTAATTAAATGAAGAATGGTCTTACTTCACACTGATACTCTTTTTGCCAGTCATTTTCACAGCTCTTTTTGAAGTTATAATTTTGGTGTAATCAAAACTGAACTGCTTAAAATTATGAAATTAGTTATATTCACCTTCAGGTACAATTGCTAATTTATCCCAACCCACTAGAATTGGCTTAATCATCTTTAGTTTTATTGTTAGGAAGGTGGATAAACAATGTTGGCTCTTGGTTCTTTTGTGCCTGCTGAGTAGGTAGATTTATGGATGTTTTTGGTTTTACTTGTTTGCTTGCTGAAATGCTCAAACAGTCCTAACTTTGGAACCAGGAACCACATTTTGCTCTCTGGCCACACACTGTACATGCAGAGTTCTAACCCATTTCTCCAAGTGAGAAGCTATAGAAACTACGGAGCAAGGGATGGTAGCAAATGAGAAAATTACCAAATCCGTGATTCTCTATTTTGTTCTCTGAAGCCAAATGTAGCTCCTGTGTTTCACACTTTCACATTAGTAAGATTTGTTCATCACTGGCTGCCAATGATGGGTTTCAGCTAATTACTTTAGAAAAACTAGCTGCCACTCCTTCCCTGAGGTATAGAACTGCTGACTGTACAATTCCAACTTCTTTCCAAAACACTTTGTAACTCGTGTTTCCAGCTACACAAAGCCGATGTGTTGCTCCGTCCCATTGTGGAGATGGCCATGTCAATCTTTTACTTTCCATTACAGATTTAGGCCACTCTTTGAAAGTCCACTTGGTACAAAGGGCCAGGAACATTTTTTTCTTATGTCTCATTCTTACAATAAAACTAAAAGGTGGGCATTATTCTTATTGAACACGTAAGTAAGTCAAGGCAGAGAAGTCAAATAACCTGCTCACATTTCTACAAGTTGGAAATAGAACCAGAATTCAAATCCTGGTATATTTGAATATGAAATTCAAATGGATCTTGCTACACGACAGTGCCTCATTTAGCTCAAAAGAAAATCATTACTCCACTCAAATCTTGTAGGAAAAAATACAGATAAGTCTATGCACATGTGCACATTAATGCAACTGAGCATACTAACAGAATGTGGATTTCCTCCAGACAAATTATCAAAATATACCAGAATATCATTGAACCTAGATTTGAGAAGAGAAAACCTAGAATGAAATACAACAAAATGTCATCAGATATTGTTTTTGGGTGATCTGTTAATGGGTGATTTTTATTTTTTTTTCCTCTGCATATTTTTAGTTTTCTAAATGCTGAAAAGGAAAACATTAATTTAAAAAGAATTTTAAAATCCTGACATCTAAAGATTTATAACATATAATAATGGAGGCAAAGTACTTTATATTAAAAATAACACATGAGTAAATACATATTTCCCATGGTCTGGTTCAAGAGCAACTTAGGAAAAGCTGCGGATGCAAGAAAATGAAATGCATTTCTTCAACATAACAAATATTTTTTTCAACTCTGCTTTTGATCAGACTTCCCAGGCCTAAAATGTTCTTCACATCTAATTCCCAGAAATCCAGATATAAGCCTTTGGAGGTTCAAATCAAATGCAACTCCAACTTGAAGAATTCTCTGATCTGAAAATGTAAAATCTTTCCATTTCTCTTTCTCCTTAATTTATTTCTGATTCTGTTAATTCATAATTTATTTAAAGGAATTTTTTTATCCTAAGTTTAAAAATACAATAACTTAATGGAGAGAGAGGGGGACAAGGATGGAGGGGAATACAGATTTATTACATCCATGTACACACTTGAAGCAAAGAGGCAAAGGAACGCTTACAGCACAACATAATGTCTTCATACCATGTGAACATGTTGCCATACAAAGGAAATATAAAGTAGTTTCAGAAAGTCTTCCAAAAGAGATGACTTAGAAGCACAATGGGAGAATGGCAGAGTATTTCAGAAGGAGAAGATAGGAACAGAACATCAGGTAAAAGGAACAGAAAAACAATACATCCAAGTTTCTTGATGTCTGTGGCCCTTCGTGAAAAAAAGTTTCTTTCTTTCCCCAATAAATGGAGACAACTGGTATAAAACAAGCATAATCTCTTCTGCCCATGAAATAAATTGCTCAACATAGAAACTTAAGATTCAAGCTTGATTCTACCATGCTGTGCACTAACATCATTCAATCATGAATTTATGTAAATGTTTCTTATACTCTGAGGCAGGGTGGGGAGTGGGATCATCAGGTTCAATGAAGCATTCACAAACTGAAAGGATTAGTTGACAGTTGACACTAGTATCTTAGAAGGGTGTAGGACAGGAGCCATACCTAGCCAACAGGGCAGATCAGACATCAGGCTTTCTGCTTCTTGGGAGAGCCTGCAGCAGCTCATGAGGATAACAACTCAGATAATTTTCTGGGGTTGGCCCATATGCATGGAGAAAAGATGCACATTACACAGATGTTGAAGCCTCTATATCTTAAAACAAGCCTCACACCCAACAGGAACCAGTCTCCCCTGATTCTTTACCAATAGCTTTCAGGGGCCCACACAGGGCATGTTATTGGCAGAGTTACAGGATTTATGGAAGTGAAAAACAAAGAATTCCATCATCCATTTATAGTTTATTTATAATCCCCCTAGTCTAGTTGAAATTTATCAGCTCTTGGTCAGTATTATCAGGAACAAGGTTGCCTGGTAACATTGGCATATCCCATCTTCTTCTGTTTCCAGAGAAGCAGAGCTGGGAGCTTAACAGAGTTGGAGTCCCTTACAGCAGAGTGAAGGGTTTTGCCAGCCTGTTGTCCACATTGCTGTGATACTTTCTCCAAACATCCCAATGTCTCCATCTCTACTGTCCTCTGTCTAACTAAAGCATCTCATCTCTCATCAGGAGTAATCTCCTAAAATTCATAGTCACCAACCTACATCTACCACTCATAGTACTTCACGTAACAGCCAAGGCACTTTTTAAAAAATTGCAATTCTGTTATTGCCTATTTAACTTCTTTTTTGGTTTTCCATTGCTCTTTGAGTAAAGCTCCAAGTTATTAAGATGATTTACAAAATGTGTCACATTCTTCTCACCTCTGCTTTCCAATCCAAAGCCACACAGCATTTCTCTATAGTCTTCAAATATGTTACCCTCACCCTTTCCCCATTTTGTCAGCATACATTGCTCTCTGACTGCTGTATCACACTTCCGGGCCCCCCTTCACCTGGGTAAGCTCTATGCATCTTGTTACTCCTAAGGGTGGTTGTAACATGTAGTAAAGCACAGCATCTGCATTACAGAGTTGTTAACCAGACACCAAGGAATTGGAGGAGTGTTCCTTAGCCTCCAGTTTGTTAAATTACCTAATTATATAACTCATTCTCCCCTTTCTGATTATTCATCTCTTTGTCATTCTTCTGTCAGTGTCAACCTGTCAAACTCAAATATAAACTCTAAGAGAGCAGATATCTGTCCTCTTGCTCCTACTGAATTTCCAGGGCTGGCAAATTGTAAGTCCTTAAAAAATATTTGCTGATTGGGTGAAGAAACAAATGACCAACATTTGGAGGATGATGCAACTGTGCATCATTTGAAGGAATTTACATGTTGAAGTGTTTAATTAGAAATTGAAAATGAGAATCAGAAGCCAAGAAGGGTATTGATGCTAAGAAATCATTTTGGGAAACACTGACCTAAAGATGAAAGCAGAAGAGATTGCTATTACTCTAGAACACCAAAAAGACAGAAAAGTCAGCCCCAAACCCATTTCAAGGAAGTGCTAAAATGTACTGACAATCCAGGGGAAATGAGCAAGGGAAAGAAATAAAGTAATCCACAAGAAACATGAGAAGAAATAGAATGTAACATGTACCTGAGGCCTAAGGAGGGAAACATTTGGTGGGAGCTTCATGAAGTAGCTAAAACCCTATGCTAAAAAGTGATGGTCATGTGGACTGAGCCCTAAAACTGCCCATGAGCTACTAGCTAACTATGATTAGGAACTCAGGTAGAGTCACTGATGTGGAATGGTTAGAGACAGAGCAAGTTTCCATGGGTTTAAAACTGACCTAAGAGAAATGCAAACATGCAAGTCAAAGGAAATGATATAAAAGCAGTAAAAAAAAACCTTGAAGATATGTGTGTGTTTGAGGGGTAGCAGGGGGCCTTATGTGGGATAAATGTGTAATAAGTATTTGCTGATTTAATTACTATTATATGCTATTTGTGTGATAGGACAGATATACCAAAAAAGGAGAGAATTTTTTTTGTGTGTGTGATGGAGGGTATTTTTAGATAGACTAAGAAATACGGTAACTTTGGCAATGCATGTTACGGCTTGAGGGATCTTTGTAATCATGCTCCTCTGAGCTTGGACAGATCCACAGAAAGTTTTCCACAGTAGGTGCACTGCTGAGCAGGAGCCATTGGAACTACTCCTGAGATGGATGCTCACGGCTGTTTTGACCCATAGCTCAGCATTAAGTCCTTCTCTTCAGAAAGACTGCTTCATGCAAGGAGGACAGAAAGGAGAATCATCCCTGCCATCCAAAGTTGTAGATCAAACCGGCTTAGATCTGAAGAAATGGCCTCGTTCACTCTTTGTATATGTATACAATAGTGATTACCTAAAACAGATGACACATCTATGACAGGTACTGTCCTAAGTACTTCATACACATCAACTCATTTAATCTCACAACAATCCCACAAAAGAGGTGCTATCATTATTATTCTATAGATAAGAAACTGAGGCTATGTAAATTTCCTGAGACCATATGGGTGGTAATTGGTGGAAGCAAAGGTGAATCCAAGATCTACTGCCCCATTCTACCATTTAAACAATGTTTTTAAACATTAACTACATTGAAGTAAATGTTTATGAAAGCCATGGGAACTTGTGATCTCTTAATCAGCTGCTGTGCTGTGTTGGATATTTTAGTACTCAAATTGCTACAAATTGAAATATGTTCCACAATAGAGCATCTCCTATATTTACTTTTCAAAGAACAGTTGAGACCTAGGAGGAATTCAATACTGTAACAGCCAAGGTCTATATAATCCCTTTCATAAAGCCATAATCAGAACATAGAGAAATTGAAAACACATTACCTTTAATAACTTCCTTAAATAACAACCTGAAATGAAGTGCAATGCTAAAGTGAGAGACACTGTTCAACTGTCCAGTGGAGTTTAACGTAAATTATAGTTTTCATTAATCCCAGAATTTGCATTCTCTTGCAAATTCACCTTTTTGGTAAAAATAATTTGTAACACCAGTGTCAATACTCATAGAGCTATTCTAGATACTTGAGAACACATATAGAATGGTGAAAAACACTGAGTTGCATGAGACTCATAACCAGCTAAGGTCAAGGAAGGTCAGGCTCTACCTTCCTGTTTCAGCTATTCTATAGAAAAAAGTATCCTTCACATGGTCTATTTAGTGCTATATTTTTTTGTCTTGGTGACTTTAATGTTTCAAATGGTTCCAAAGTGTAGTATTGAAGAACTTTCCAATGTTCCTAAGTGTTAGAAGACTGTGATGTGCCTTACCAAAAAAAAAAAAAAAAAAATTCTTGGGTTAGAGTTCATAGTGCTGTTTGCCTTATGTTCCAGGTTAATGCATCAATTATATACTAAATGAGGAGTCTTTAAACAGAAATGTAAACTGAACAAAGTTGTATGTTGAATGATTGGTGAAAATATTGTGACCAAAGGCAATAACCCAACCTCTAAATTAACAACCTAACCCCAAAATTCCCTTAGGAATGATGATTCAATATTTGTTAATTCAGTGCTCAGGGTTACCTTTTTGAACATAACTACCACAAATAATAAGAACTGACTGTACCTTGAGGAGGAATCCCAGAGGCAATCCCAACTTGCCTGTGCAAGCTGACAAATCAGATGTAGCATCTCTAGCATTATATTATTACTTATGATGAACACGACCATGCCATTGTGAAAACATCTCTGCCTCCACCACATTTCCCTCTCCAAGCAATAGGACTCAGTGGGATGTACAAAGATGTAAACATAAGCCCAAGACAGAATTTGTGGCAGAGCATAAAGCTCTGAGCTGTGACCTCAGTAGTTATCTTAAGTGAACCTGGGGAAGCAGGAGACAGTAAGCAAATCAAATACTGTTATCTATAAATAATCTTTTAAAACATTGGTATCATCCTAGTCCCACAACTCTCAAGGACTTCATTAGAATATCAAGTACTTTTCACAAATGATAACATACATTTCCAAGGGAAATTACTAAGACTTGTTTCCTTACAAACTTGAAGAATGTTCAGAGATCTTTGAACTGATACAAGGTTTTAAATAAAATTTAAAGTATGAAATCAAATTAATGTATGATTTCTTAGAGTTAGTCATTAAAACAAAAGAAAAAGCAAACTAGAAATTAATCTGATTATGGCAATCAAAGATGCTCTGCATATCTGACCACTATTTACCTGCTTCTAGCAGGAGGGACCTCTTCCTTGTGTATAGGAACAGCAGCGATACCCTAAACAAAACTTAAAATGGGTTCATCTTCTGATGGTGAAGTTACGTGGCATCACCTATATTGAGAAAAGTAGCCCTTTGAAAAATATTCTCTAAGTGTGTGAATAAGAATCTCCTAAATTTTATCAAGGTTTTGACAGGATAAGGTGGATCAGCATGTCTATAGCTGTTATCTAATCTATTACATCCTGTATAAAGGCAGAGAGAGGAAGGTATGGTTCACAAAATCTAGATAGTGTTCAAATAATAAGAATATGCCCAACTGGGCATAGTGGTGCACACTTGTAATTCTAGCACTTAGAAGGCTGAGGCAAGAGGATAAAGAATTCCAGACTGGCCTGGGCTATGTAATGAGTCTCTGCCTCAAAAAACAAAAAAAGAATTAAATAAAAACTGCAAAAAATATGCTGAGGTGTCTGCTGCTTCACTATCCAGAATACCTGATACAGAAAGTGGTGTTCCTTTGGAAACTACATTGTGGCAGCTGCAGGTGGGCCCATTGATATCCCTTCAACCTTACCATTTTGGAGACTTCAGCTGGCACCATCTTGGGTTCCTGCAGGAAGATTTTCACCCTCCACAGCAGCCTGCTCTGATCATACACCTGTGAGGCATGCAGATGTGGCAGGGGAATAAATGCCTTTTCAAAAGCAGGTGTTAGCAACAAGTGATGGATCTGTAAGAACCGTATGTTTTACATAGCACCCAGAGTTTCATCCTGTGTTCTGGGATGAAGCTCTTGTTGACCCTAGCAGTGACTTTGACTACACCACTTTTATCAGCTGTCTTCTCTTTCCTGCCATGCCTTCAGCTTTCCCACCAGCATTTCCTTCACTTTTCAAATAAATGACAACAGATATATATCTCAGAGTCTGATTTACCTTTGCTTCCCTACAAAGAGTTATAATATCCAGGGCAACTCCATTTCTTATTGTAAATTGAGTGATTGCAACTCTGGTTTATACAGTGGTATTTTACTACTTTGGTTCATGGAACTCTCTTCTCCCTGGGACACAAGCAGCTCTGTGTAGATGGACAACATGCAGAGCTGAGAATTAATCAAATAATATCACTCTATAAGATGTTGTAACACTTATCCAATTAGCATCTGATCTCATTGACATGGACACATGCTTGTTTTTAATTTTGATTTCCTCCTCAAAGTTGGACATAAAGAGAAAAATCATGGAAGAAAAACATAGAATTTAATGGATATAAAAATATAACACATAGATGGGGTGAATTTGATCAAAGTACATTATATATGAGTTGTAAGTATCACAGTGAAACCCCTTTGTACAATTAAATTATGGCAATAAAATTTTTATAAAGATATAACATGTTTCTATAAAATCAACCACTTCAAGTTACCAATGATGTTGGCCAAGGAGACCCACATGAGGTCTCCTTGTGTGTCAGAGACAGGACAATGATAGTAAGAGTGGACTCAGGTGTGTAGGACTTTCCAGGTGCTGGACAGACTTTATATACATATTGTTGTGAGAGTCAAATGAATTTATAAATACTAAGTCCCTTAACAACAAAAATACTTATAATTTACGTAGACATTTCCAACAACAAACACCAGTGAAAGGAAGATTTAACCTTAAAATAATAGAAACATAATGTGAACAACTCAATATCACTCTGGAGAAAACCACTGCATAGGGAAAGATCAGTGAATTGAACTTCAAAGCTCAAATCTTGGTTCTGTATTTTTTTTAGCTAGGATATTAATTTCTCCAACTTCATTCCATTTTTTCATTTGTGAAATGAAGAGAGAAGAAATGCTGTCTTAGAACAACAGTTATTTAAAAGGGCTTTCCCCATGGCTTACAGGGAAAGAAGAAAATATTTTTAGTCAAATTGCAAAAATCTAAGTTTTACAATAGATTAGAAACAGAACAAATTATTGAGATAGGTAGGTAAATAGAAAGACAGACAGGTGGATAGATAGATGATAGAGAGAAAGCAGAGATGTCAGATAGATGGCAGAGATACACGGTTCCCTAGTCTTCTATACATAGGATATATATTTTGAGGGTTTTTTTCATAATAAATGCACTACATTAATTATCTTGGAGAGATATAATTATAGTCATTTCATGTGTTTCCATGTCTAATTCACTTCAATTCTATTGAACACCTAGAAGGAACTGCAGCCCCATTCATCAATCTCTACAATTTGAAGTGTTTCAAAATTGAAATATGAGGCTGGACACAGATAGATCTGTAATCCCAGCTACTCAGGTGGCAGAGATTGGGAGGATTGCAGTTCTGAGGCCAGCCTGGGCAAAAAGTTAGTGAGACTTCCCTATCTCAACAAAAAGCTTACAATTCCAGTTGTGCAGGAAGCATAGGTAGGAAAACTGATGTCGAAAGCCTTCCCCAGGCAAAAACACAAGACCCTGTCTGAAAAATAACCGAAGCTAAAGAAAAGAGCTTGGGGTATGGCTGAAGTGGTAGAATAGGTGCTAGTAACTGTAAGACCCTGAGTTTAGATGACAGTGCTGCCAAAAAAAAAAAAAAAAAAGAAGACTGAAATACAGGAAAATTTCTGACTCCCATCCCTTCCTCTGGATGATGTCGAGGTCACATTCCGTTTCCGGGACTTTCATTTTTGCAACTTTGCCAACTACTCTCTTCCCACCTCAGTCTTTCTCTGGGTAGTTTCTGACTGAGAGCCATCAGCCTGTAACTTTTGTACTTCAATTTAGAGCGCAGCGTTTTTCAAGGTTTTGGGTAACAACTGCGTCTCCCGTCCATGCTTGTGAGTAAAGCGATGAAAATCACATGAAGTGCTGACTTGCCGCAAAGCCTGTCACAGCTGGGAGACCCTGAACTTGATCTCTCAGTGAGCGCCCTGTGTGCTTGCACCGACCCCTGCACCAGGAGCTCAAGGAAATAAAGGTCGTGACAAACCTAATTGTGCATTGCTTTTAGGTCTAAAGGCATATTGGTGTTTGCTGCCCTTCTGTGTGAGGCAATCTAGAAAGCACAAGCAGAGTGAGAGGCCGCGAACGGTTACCACCTCCGCAGACCACGCCGTCCAGGTCCTCACAGCGCCGGTCGTCGCACTCGCAGACCTTGCCGTACACCCTGCCGTCGCCCGGAGGGTAGCAAGTGCACGCTCCACATTCGCATTTACCTGGAGTGTACCAAGAAAGAAGGAGGTGTGAGGCCCGGCAGCCTGAGACAGGGAGCAAGCTCAGCGTTACACACTGTTAAATTAATCCCAGCTACGTCTGAAGGTCAAGCACAGACGTCAAGGTCAGGACGTACAGTGACAGTGGGTGGCTCAGAAGTCACACGTGTGTCTTACTCTACTTTTTGTTTCACTCATCTGTGAAGAGTAATTCAATTATGAAACTCGCGGGCTATTTTGTAGTCAATTTAGTTTAATGGTACCATGTAAAATTGAATCGGTTTATGTATTTTGGCCTAATTCAGCATAACGTGGTCATTTTTAAATTATTTTTTAATTTTGGGTGGAACCGCACATATGAAAAAATGTTCCTAAACACAGTGTGATATTTTAGTGATTATTTGTGGTTAATCTCGTAGTTCCTGAACTCACTTTAACATGGAACATTATGTCAAAAGACATGACCCCAAAATATTATTTTAACTTAAAATTTAAAAGTGCAAACATTTTTGGGAATGAGTTTGGGTACACTTAGGAAATCCCTGAAATACTAAGATTATAATGATTTTTGTCATTATTTATTTAGCTGTAACTATGTTGCAAACATTGTAATTCCTTGATTACATCATTTTGTTTTTATAACCACACATTGGGTAGCATTATTACTACCATTTTACAGAACAGGAAATTGAGATATATTAAGGCTAAGTGACTATTCATGGTGAACCACCTAGTTAGGAATAAAATTAAAATTCACATTAATTCTCATTAACACTAAAGCTTGTGTACCTAACCATTAAGCCACGTTGCATGCACCCCAGTGCACTCACAACACAGCATCACAAGGCTACACAAGAAAGAATATTCCTTTTATCTTCAGAATTGTACTGGCCTGCCAAAAATCAGCTGGGTGTCAGTGCTCCAAGACATCTGTTACTCTCTGTCATCAGCCCAACCATCATAATTACACACCCACTGAAATGACCCTAAGATGCTTCAGGGCTGACCCTGCAATGCTGTTAGTCATTCTCTTGCAGCACTTGTATTTTGTTAAAGAAATCTGTAGTTAGTAGATGATGGAGGAAAGAAAAATTAGTATTTAGAATCATATAATTTCAGAGCTGTAATTACAGATAATCTAAAGTAGTCATTCATAATCTTTCTGGCAGAAGTAGTGGGACCAGCATCCCTGTGAGAATAACAATAAAGTAGTATTGTTCTGACTGCCCCTGGACAAATCTTTCTTTCTTCTTGGAGGGGTTTCATTTTCAGCAAGTGGCAGTGGCCCCTCTCCAATAATATTCCTTCTTCTTGCCCTTTGGTGGCCTGAATAGGGACCCACTGGAGGCTCTTGGTGCAGTGAACAGTGACTGTCCAGAGCAGCTGAACTCAGCACACAGAAGCAACATTCATGAGAACAGCAGCAAAGACTGATGCCAAGCGATGCCTGGCCTTCCCAGGCTGCTACAGGGGCTGATGGTCCAAACTGGCATTCGGAGCCTGAATTCTTTTTGGTTTCCAATTAATGAAATTGGTTTCTGCTGTTTGCAATCAACAACCTTAACTAGGGGAAGGCATAGTACAGGGTGCACAGATAATGGTCACAAGCTACAAAATTTTAGTTAGACAAGGAGTGAGTTCAAAGGATCTGTTGTACATCATGGAGACTATAGTTAATACTAATGCATTATATTTTGAAAAATCACTGAAAAAGTAGATTTTCATGTTCTTACCACAAAATATTGGTAAGCATGGGTGGTAACACATGTCTTAATCAGCTTGATTTAATCTCTCTATAATGTATACATATTTTAAAACTTCATGTTGTATACAACATGAAGTATATACAATTTTTATCTGCCAACTTAAAATTTTAATTTAATAAAAAAGGAGCTTAGTTGGTAGGGATCTCTCCCTAGAAAAATATATAAGTACAATTTTTTGGTAAAATGTTAGAAGAATACATGACTTCCCTCTATTTATGTAATTGATGAGGAAAGTCAAGCATGCTTAGGCTAAATGATTTACCTAAAGCCAGCTAACTACATACTAGTTTTCTCAGAGCACAAACCATCTAACCATATTGGTGGGTGGACTTCTGAATTATTCCAATAATGAAATCTGTGGAGAAAAAGAGCCAAACTCAGTGTCATTTGGCTAGTCCACTGTTTTCAACAGACAAATGTGGGAAACCACTATTGTCAATCACATTATTCCATGTGTAACTGGTTATGCAATCCCAGTTAGAGATAGGATCCATTTTTACATTTCATATCACATTCATTTCTGATGAGAAATTTATTCACATTTTAAGTAATTTTCCTGAATCTGCAGTATAAGCTTCTGCGCCTCTTTAGGAAAGATGAAATGAATGTTGGCATCTGCTTCCATTTTCAACAGTGTCTCTCAAGTATATCTTGCATAAAGTTGGAGAGTAAAGTGTTAATATCCTGTCCATACTTTAAAAAATATTATTTTGTATTTCAGCTCAGCTTCTGTCACTACCAACTTTGGTTCAGACAGTGTCATGTAACAGCCAGGTAATTTTTCAATAATCCTTCAAGGTCCTTAGTAAATGTCACCAAATCCATATACTTGCAGCCTCTTACACAACCTCACAAGTACAGCAAAATTATCTGTAGTTAATGTGTCTTAATAAGGTTCTGAATAGGTATTTATCAAGTGGATTCCTTAAACAATAATCATTGAAAATGGGTTACTTATATTCACACAATATAGAGCTTTACCAACAAAACTTTAATTTGAAATAGTGGGTCTTTCAGAAAAAATATGTATTTCCAATTTGAATGCCCTCATTTGTGTTTCCCAAAATTAGATCAATTAAACATATCCCACAGCAAACTCATCATCTTAATTCACTAAACTACTTCTTTCCTTGGCCGTTTATCTGGGAGAATGTCACCATAATCCAATCTGACACTAAGTCTGAAAAACACTTATGTTCTTTTTACTTAGCTATTCTCCTTTCAATTTGAAATTTCAGAAAAATCTCCTTTTTTGAAACATACACATGATAATGTTATTCCCTTGCATAAGTCCTACTGACCTACTGGTCCTATTTGACCTTCCAGGAAAAGATTAAATTTTGCACACTTGGTTTAACTTACCTTATCAGGCACATAGCCATTGATCTCTGTGCACTCAAGTTAGAACTTTTGCCTATGTACCTATTTCTTCCCTTTCTTATTCATTTTACCATCTCCTCTGTGAAATTCTACCAGTGTTCATTTAAGAGCCCACTCTAACCTAAGCTCTCCTATGAAAACTTCTTTGCCAATCTTGCTTGGTTACTTGGCAGAATCTCTCCCTCTCAATCATAGTACTTTGTCCACACCACTAGTAGAACTGAGTACAAATATTTTACTAGGTGTCAATGCCCAAACCCTATTATAAACAGTAAGATGTTCATGATCCTAAGCAAGAGTGACTTTTGTATTTTGTTAGCAGTCAGCAAAGCTTTCCATTGATTAAACAGGAAGACACTAACATACAGACTTATTATCTCTTTCTTTTTTTTGGTGAGACTGGGGTTTGAACTCAGGGCTTCATGCTTACAATCTCCTCCCTTTATTTGCTAAATAATTGTATATTTGATGATTGTTTAATGTTACGGAGATATGACTATGGCTTCACAAGTGACTGTAAACCAAGAAATTTGTAAGACAATTTAGGAACAGAGGAAAAGGATGATGAAAATAAGAATGTGTGAAAAATTAATTCAACCACATCATCAGTAATACTTAAAACTTATCCTAAACTTGCACTATATTAAGTATGCCTCTGCCCACCAAGTTTTTATAACACAGGTAATCTTTAAGCACATAAAAAAATCAGTCTAAAGATACCTTTTGTAAAAGACAGAAATCCCTATAAACTATGTTTTAAGGTTTATTATCCCTAGCAAAAATAATAATGAACTAAGCAGATATATAGAAGCTCAGATAAAATAAAAATCAATTAAAACAGATTTTAATTACATATTTCACATTTGACCCTTCACTTATGTAAAATGCTGGGAAAAGTCTAAGAAAGACATTGACAAAATACACAATTTGTAACTGTGTGCCCAGCTAATCATTTTAATAAATAAAATACATTTCACTTAATTTAAATATCCTTAGTGTAAATTTATACTTCTTTCAAAGATCACTATATATTGCCTTAAAATACATTTTCTGTAAGAACTAAATTAGAATTAAAAACCTAATTCACCTGATACAAAATATTTCTTATATGAAATTCAACAAATATTTATTAAGATTCCATTTTGTGCAGAATACTTGATTGGATGTGGGAGTATACTACTGAACAAGTTATGTGTCTGAAATTTCTGACTCTCCATAGAGCTTATCTCATTTCATTAGGTATTAAGTACACATAAAATTGTTGGAGAATGATTATCTCACCGAACAAATTCTTTTTCCCACCAATATTATTGACTTCATAATAAAATTAATATTAGTCCAAAATTAATACTGTTATTAATACATGAAAGGTCAAAATATAATTATTTTATAAAATATAATGCTGCTAATATTTTGCAGGGCATACTGTCTCTCTCTTTAACCTTAGACCTAATTATATATATTAGTATTTAAAATCTGAAAGTCATTCATTAGGAAAGGAAGCTTAAGATTTCTGAATATTATGAACATTTTTGAACAATATGACATTCACTGACTGTTTTCTATATGAAAATAACTCTGGCAATAAACTCTTCTCTGGGTTTATTAAGTAATCATAATTTGCATATTTGTTACTACCCAGTACTAACCTTACCTATATAGATCATGACATCCTCTCCTAGAAACAACACACTGCCTTCAAGAATCATCAGAACATAATGTGTGACAAGTATATTACATCACGTTTTTCTCTCTAAATGAGTAGCATATGGAAAGGATTAAATAACAAGGCAGTTATAAAAGGAAGCAGGGGAAGGAGGAGGAGGAGGAAGAAGAATATTAACTGCACCTGCCTCATGGTAATCTGAGAAAGCAAGTTTAATGGTTGTGGTTGGAGAGGTATAATGTAAAAGTTATATAAAACACATAGTGACAAAGAGAAAGAACACTGGGCTGTGAAAGTGTATCCACACAGTTCAATTCACAGCAAACATCTCAAAAAGGTGTATGTAGGAAGGGAAGATAAGAAAAATAGAGGGGTGAATGTCAACAAAGCATATTATATACATGAGATATATGCATATTGTACAATTAATGTCCACTAATAAAAATGTGAAAAGAAGTTTTTATTTTTCTTATAACTCCATTCTCATATCAGCCCACTGCAATTGTCCTGAGACACCATCTAAGATGGTCTTCAGTGACTCAACCCAGGGGCCAACTTTCTGTACATTTTATGTAACCTCCCAGAAACCACTGAAAGTCAACCCTTCCACCTTTTGAAAGCACATTCTTCCATTGGCTATTGTTAGTACTCTGCTTACTGTTTCTGCTCAGACTATTTTGCTGGCTTTTCATCCTTATAGTAATATTGAATTTTGGATTGTCCCAAGGCCAAGCCCTCAATCTTCTCTTATCTGTACTTCTCCAAATCTTGTCTTACCCCATGGTTTCAACAATTGTCTCACGTGATGAAGACTCTCAAATGTATCATTGACCCAGACCCATCCCATGAGGGCAGACTGCTCTGTAAAATTGATTTAAAAATAATTCAAATATAATAGTCCAACAGGGGAGTGATCTCAGTCACAAATGATAAACATGCTTACAATAAGAAATGTGTTTTAAGTGCAACTTAATAAAAATTACAAAATAAAGTAGAGAAAGAGCTATTAGTCTTAGCAGATGGTTTGTTTTTATATGCAAGATAAAAATTGCAATTATATTAAAAATAATAAAATATTTTAGAAAGGCATCTGGAAAAAACAGAAAGGGATAAATTTTTATGTACTAATAATAACCCAATCTAATATAATGGAAAATTGCTTCATGTATAAGAATATTAGCAACACAAAATAAATGAACATACACTGAATTACACTATAAAGTCACATGGAGGTCATAAGCAAAGATTGATAATTTTAAAAAGGAATTGAACAGGAAGAAAATATCAGATTCTTTTTCCTGAATTAATACATTAAGTGAATATAGTTTTGATTATTAAAAGTGTTTATTGGTTGCCATATGCCAAACATAATCAAAAAGTCAATTGCATATTTTATTCAACAAATAAAAGTGAAGCAACATCATATGTTCTTCTATTTTGTTGAAATACCAATAACCCCTAAATTGACCTGTGCTTTCAATCAATCATAATCAAAATCTTACTAGGACATCTGTAAATATTGAAAGCCAATTCTAGTATTTATACAAAAATGAAAATGGAGAGATGTCTAGAAACATTGCTTTAATAATGTGCTTTATTAACACTTTGCAGGTGTTAATCTGTGGTAGAGGAGGTTAAGGTTAATTTTCTAAAACTGATATAAGGTTAACTATGTGAAGTGGTGAAGGTGACAACATTCACTTTTCAGGCAATATATCCCTTCCTCCTTCTCTCTTTTCCCTCCTATTCCCTTTTTGGTTCACCACTCCCTCCCTTGCCCCGGCAGCAACAGCTCTCCCCATTACACGCACACACACACACACACACACACACACACACACACAATTTCCACCCTTTACACTCACAGTGAAGTATTCAGATAGGTAACACTAACTTCCTTGAAACTGTACAACACAGAAAACATGTATGTATTCTTGGATCAGGAACAAGCTGAGCAGAATTCATCAGTCTTGAATTTTAGCCTTAATCTGATCTCTGATCGGTCAACTGACATGTTGTGGATATCCACTATTGGTTAAATATTGTACCAGATACAGAAGATACAATATTAAGAAGGATGCTGAAACACTGTCAGTAGTCAGGATAATAAAGCTAAAACACATAAGCACACACAGACTTCAGGATGAGAGAAAGTTTGTAGAGGCACGGGTTGAGTCTTAAAGGTTTTAGTCAAGTGTTAGGAAGGGAACAGATGCAATTAAAAACATGGACTCCCACTTTAAATAGAGCTGGACTTTAATCTTGGTATCTGTCAATGAATGTGATTCTTTAGAAGAGCAAGTTACATCTCATTATCATGGCATAATAATAATAATAATAATAATGCCTATAATATAGTATTATCTTAAAGGCTAAAAAGATGTAATGCCTACAAAGTACATAACACAGAGCCTGTGTGAGCAACTGCTCAATAACGATTAAATATTATCATTGTCCTTATTTATATTATTATCACATTATATTATCATTATTTATATTTTTAAGCACATGCTGTGAGATTAAGATTTTAATTACTCAGATAAAGTTTATTCATTTCCTTTCTCATTTAATCTTTCTATAAAAACAAAAAAAAATGTATCTTCTGATCCTGAATGAGATTATCTAAGAAGAGCATTGTATCATCAAATGCACCTGCCAGTGTGGTAACAGCAGGCACACTCTTTATGACCTTATTTTTTTCATTTTTTTAAATGGTAAGCCCCATACTTTCAGTACATGCTCAATGGTTGGAGAGTAATTAGAGGCTCACATAAAACAGAAAAGAGATTAGCACTTTACTAACATAGTCCTGCTTTGCTTAAAATAATAGGTTTACCATAGCAACCTGATTGCACTAGAAAAAGCGTCTGTCAAATGCATCCTAAGTTCCTTTGAAATTTCTGTGAGAAGGAATTAAACACTCGAGAACTATAATATTCTGTACCATTTCATCTAAGGGCAATTTTTTTTTGGGAGAATTGAGTAGTCTTGCTTCAAAAATTTGAAAGTAAAGAGGAGCCCTCACCTTCCATTTCAAAACAGGCAGTGAAACCTCCTGCAATTCAAGCCACAATGACATTACACATTCATTGTTCCTGACTTTAAAATACAAATAAATGTCAGTCCTTCCATTTGTGCTTTCTTATCACACAAGAATGACAGCAATCAATCATGGACTATGTGAGGAAATTAGACATGTAAACAAATGCTGTACAAATCTAAGTTACTGTGCCTGCCCTAGAGAGTCTAAAATTGAAAACAGGAAGACCTCACTCATCTCTAAGTTTTCCAAGGCATCAAGCCAAACACCACAGAGGAGGCTTTTTAATCATCCAAATTAGATCATCTCATTATTTCAATCTTAAGATAGTTTCTAAAGCAACACTAAAATTACTTGATTCCTTTTCTTTCTAACAAAAATCCCATAAATTAAGTAGTAATAACATGGTACAAAAGTAACTCTGAAACTGGCAGGTTCAAGGTTAAAATATCAGTCAATGATTGAGGTAGGAAATGCAGAGGTACTTAACCTCTTAATCATTACAGACCACCATGAAGCAGCCAGTACAATTTAAAATATCTTGTCCCATTGTTCTATCTAGGACTTAAAAGCAGTGGGTTGAACAAAAGTCATTAAAGTGGGCATTTTTATCTTGTTCTACATTAAAGAGAAAAAGCTTTCAGTTTTTCCCTATTCTGTAAAGTGTTGGCTGTTGGTTTATTGTAAGTGGTCTTTATTATGTTGAGGTATGTTTCTTTTGTACTTCCCATTTGTTCAGCATTTTTATCAGGAAGAGATGTGGAACAGATGCCTTTTTCTGCATCTATTAAGATGAACATATGCTTTGTATCCTTCATTTTAATGATGTGATACATCACATTTATTGATTTGTGTATATTAAACTATCTTTGCATCACTGAGTTGAATTCCATTTGACTATGGTGAATGTCTTTTTAACATGATTTGGGGCTTTGTTTCTTAGTATTTTGTTGATTTTTATGTCTAGTTCATCAGAGATATTGTCCTAATTTTTCTTTTTTCATTGTGTACTTATCTGATTTTGGTATTAGTGTAATGCTGGCTCACAGCCTGTGTTAGAAAAAATGCTCTCTCTTCTATTTTTTTTTTTTTGAGATATTTAAGGAGATTATACTAGTTCTATAAATGTTTCATAGGACACACCAGTGAAATCATCAGATCCTGGACTTTTTGTGATGGGAAAGTTTTTACTACTGATTCCATCTTGTTACTTGTGATAAGGTTTTCTATTTCTTCATGGTTCAATCTTTGTAAGGTATTTACGACCAGGGATTTGTCCATTTCTTTTAGGTTATCAAACTTATTGGTGTATGGTTGTTCAAAGCAAACTCTATTTATCCTTGGTGTTTTTGTGGTGTCAGCTGGAATAGCTCCTTTTTTGTCTCTGATTTTATTTATTTGAGTCTTCTTTCTCTAATTCTAAGTATTTGCTTATTTTGAACACAGAGGCCAAAGCTTTACTTAGTTATGCTAACAACTTGCCTGTTTACTTATCTCTTTGTTCCAGGAATCTTTTAAGTTACTGTATTCTTTAACTGCTGTAGTCCATTGATTAGGCATCTGGAAGTGTCCTGCTTCAGAAACAAGATTTTGAGTTTCTGCACACATAAGACTTATAAACCTTGATTATCCTTGGTATTGACTTTAATCATTCCATTATGGGCCATAAATAATCACAAACAACTACAACTTACCATGAAAATACTCTATGGGAGGCATGGCAAAGGGTAGACAGACAGCAAATGCTATTCACCAGTGGTAAAGGGTGCTGTGATGGTTGTGATGAGATTAATGTTTTTATAAGGAGCGTTTCTTGAGGATGAGTTTATCTGGACAAAGGAGGAATAGTATGAACTCAGATCTGAGTCACTTTTAGATTCTTGGTTTTGACACCTCAAAAAAATTAAAAACTGTGAGTTAACAGATATGTCACTTCCTTAATACACTTTTCAGTGCTAATTAAACTGATTCAAAACAAGTTTGGGATTTCTTCCCAAATCAAGTATAATTAGCAAACATATTTTATAAGCTGCATAATGCAATCAATAAAAATAAATGATAAATTTTGCATATATAATAAACAGGTTAACCTTTTAAAATTAAGGGAAAATTCATCATGAAGCAATATTTTTGTACTGATAACTGATTTTTATTGCTCTTGTTTCTGACTCCACCAACAAATGATTTTCCCAGATTGTAAAACACTAGCAAGCCATATAGTCCTAGTGGAGGCCACTCAGGTCCAGACAGAGGAAGAAAAAGAAAAAAACAAAAACACTCACCAGCAAAACTCTAGCAGTTGTGGTGGTGTGGGATGGTATGGGTCCTTACTGTGGGCAACCATGTATCTGAGGCAGAGTCACACTTTAAAAATATTATTTAGAGGTTGGTATCTCTAAATACAGTCTATCCTTATATTGGCATCCTCTTTTTTTCTTTTTTAAGCTAACTTGACCACCTATCTAGGAGCCACAAACCTGAGGTTTTCTTTCAGGTTTTGAGGAATCCAGGATGTGGTGGCTGTCTGCAGTCCTCCATCTCGTCCCTCAGTCTCCCAAACCATTAGAAAGAACATCGCGTAGGCATACACGAGAATTTATATGTGTATGTGAATATGCACATGCAAATTTGATGATGTTGGAACTTGCCCTCAAAAAGTTCACATCAAAAAGTTCTTTGGTCGTCAAATCTGCTTTTGAATATTTAAATTATTTCAAGATAAAAATAATTCATAATTAAAAAATATACAAGTAGAACTCTATACATAATTTGTCCATGTAGCTAAACTGTATTTAAAAGACAAGATCTTATCAATATTTATGTAAACAACTACCTTTTTCCCCACTCTGGGGAAACATTCTTTAGCATCATTCTTAAATCTCAGCATTTAAGCCATTTTGTCACTAATGCTCTTAAGCATACACCAAGCCTGGTAATTGTGCAGCTGAAAATGCCCAAAACCCCAAAATCTTAAAATAGAAGCATGTGGTAAACTTGTTCTCATGCCTTAAGGTAGGAAGCAGACTTGATGCAGTGATTAAAGTGGGCCAAGCATCATAATTTCAGTCAGAGCCCCATTTTGGACAAATCTTTGCTTATTAAAGATTATTTTCCTGTTTGTTACACACTGAGATTGACTAGGTGAATTCTAAACCGTCACTAACACAATCAGAGTGAATCACAAAGTTACAACAAATGTAACTATCAGTCTTATTTTCTAGTAAAATGTTCTCAATGGGTCTGGTCAAGTTGTGCAATTTGTTAAACTCTGATGGCTGCAATCATGGCATTATTTGCATTTTTTTCTCAAAGACTATTTACTCTTACAATGCAAATATAAAAATTATACTACTTTAGTCAACTTCTATTTAGATATGGAATTATCATCTCACATCACAAATACCCAATTCTTTGTGGTGCCCTATGAATCAATTTCTTTTCTAGAGAAATGAAGATAATAATTTCTTGCCATTGACTATTAGGTCAGTACAGAAATAATAGAATTTATTGGAACATATGAAAATATAGATTCTTGAAAACTATATGGTAGTGCATACTTTCTGTAAAGTCAAAAAAGAGTACTTAAAAATGATGGAAACAATGAAGATGAGGTGGTGCAGGCCCGTAATCCCAACACTAGGGAGGCAGAGCAGGACACCGAAAGTTGAAGGCCATCCTGGGTTACACAGTGAGATCCTGCTTCAATAAAAACCTAAAACAAAGTCTGGAAACAGTTCAGAAACTACAGGAAGACAGATGAGACATCTTTGACCATCTTTTTCATTATCCGGAGATAATTAAACACTGAGCCATAAGAAAGACCAGAGACACTTTTACAGAAAAACTTAGTTACAAAAAAAGAAGCAAAACCCTGAGGGATACTCAAATGAATGCTCTACCGTCTTTAGATCCTACCAGATAAGAGGAGACATTCTTAGTCAGAATATAAAACAAACAGTGGAAGCAATGGAGGAAAAGATGATAATGTGCTTCCCATTCAGGGAGGGAAGAAAGGAGGTGGTGTTGGTAGAGAGAAAACCTCCAATGCATGTGATTCTCTGTCTCTATTGGCAATGGAAATATGCCAGAAAAATAGACGCAGCTCCTTCAGAGAAGCTACCACGTTTCCCCTGCTGGAGAAAATGGATGATAAATGGTTCTTTTCTTGAAATAAAACCTGAGCTTAATTTGGGTCCCATTATATTATGAGATAAATTGTGCTGTGTGTGTCTCTCATTCAAATCTTCAATAAAAATCAAAGGACTTAAATATGGAAGAACAAAAACAAAATGAAACAAAAAAATTACATGTAAATGTTAGTTGTCAAAAACGTTCATGCTTTTGTTGGAAAAGCAATGTCTTCCTTGAAGGTAACAGGAAATTGCAAGGAACTTGTAATATTGGCTCTTGGTGAAATGACTTTTGCTTTCACCTGATGGTTATCAAAAGCAATAGACTATTCAATCAACCCAAACAATAACAGTTAACATCACTACTACAAAAGCTATTCAGGCAATGAAATGAAGGTAATAAAAGAGAACAAAGAAGGCTAAGTGATTAGATGCTTTAAACAATGATAACTCTATATCACACAAAAAGCAGTGGTGGAGGGGCTCTGATTACCGTTGGTCTTGAATCTTCCTTGGTTTAAGTGCATCTGATTGCCTGAGAGTCCAAAGGATGTATTACTTGTCCATGATGTGCTATGTAATGAGTCACTGCTTTAGATTCACTGGGGATTTTCATTTTCAGATTACGGTTTTTTTCAGTAAGAAAATGGTAACTACTTTGTGGAAATATAATTAATAAACAGTCTGTCTAGACCTATTCTCTTCTAAATCTCAGTTATTCATCCTCCACTTTAACTTTCAACTTTGTTTATTTTTTGGTGTGGAGATGTGTTTTATTTCATTTTGTTTTGTTTGTTTGTTTGATGCAGTGTCACTCTATAGCTTAAACTGGCCTCAAACTCAAGATCTTTCTGAGATTATAGACTCACACCACACCCAACTAGGATGTGATTTTAAATGTGAGGTTTTACCAACTGTCACTTTTTGAATTAGTATTACACAAGATATAGCACAATGAAGAGTACAATATATGGGCTTTAGCTTCCAGCAATAGGAAGATCACATAATATATTGTATCTAAAATACTTTCATTACTGGGTTTGCAAGAAGTAATGCAATTCTTCAAAGAAACTCAAAAATAGAAAACTGTAAGCTGAAACAAGAGCAACAAACCGTCAGCTCACCTGACAGATGTCCTGAGGATAAAAGTTCATATGGGCATTTCAAGCTAATGGTGGAACAGATGAATCTGACGCTACTTGAGTATGCTGTAGACCCTGAAAAAATGGCTAGCGAGGTCCAAGATCAGTAATTTTCCTCTCAAAAACTACCCCAAGTCTTCACTGAAGGAAAGTGTGCTTAAATTAAGCTCCAAGATTTTCCAGCATTTAGGATAAACTATACATAAGTTCACAAAGACCAACAAATACACACAAGAAAGCAAACCACTGCGAGCGAAGGTCAGTAAAATCAACATTTTTTTTAGCTCTTTGTGCCTTACACAGCACATCATCTAATTACCCTTCTTGTCATCTTTCTCCCTTGACTACATTTGCTATAGTTGTTTTAACATCTGTTAATCTCAGTAACTGGGTCATTTACGAATCTATTCCTATTGTGTGATGTTGTTTCCCTAAGTCTTTTTCTCATTTCTTTGATCAGATGTCAGAAATCGTATGTGGAAAGATTATAAACCCTCTGGATGATATTATTTCCCCCAAAATAGGTTGCCTCTTGGAATCAGAGCAGTACTTCTCAATTGTAGACAAGCCTCCCCCAATCCCAAGGGATATATGGCAGGGTCCTGAAACACTGTTACATAAAGCAATGGAGAGAGATGCTCTTGGCATCTGGTGGGTGGAATGGAGGGATGTCACTACACATCCTACGATGTAGAGAACAGTCCCCTCAAGAATTAATTATCAGGCCCCAAATATTAATTGTACTGCTATTGAGAACCCCTATGATGGATGAGAGCAGGTCACCTTGGTTAATCCAATCAGTGACTGAGCTCACCTGAAGCTCAGTTATCTCTTGTTTACCCTTCCTTCCTCAGAGGTTCAAACAGGTAACATTTGCATACACACACGCACACACACACACGCATGTGCACATGTACATGCTCACAACAACTACTTCACCAGACCTCCTCTTCATCTTGTAACTGGTCATTTTCATTCCTTCTAAGAACATCCCTTCCAACCCTGTACATCATCACCACTTCAAGCATGGATGAGATGTGATTATGATATTTAAGATAAAAACTTGGTAGTTCTTTAGTCTAAGAAGTATTGACTGCTACAAAATATGCCTAAATAATATTTAGGCTTCCCATTTCATTCAGTGATTTCATTCAGTGCTTACAAAGATCATTAGTACTTTTATGCTATTTTTCCAGGACTCCCATCCACTATTCATTTTTTAGTGTATCCTTCTATCATCCTCTAAAAAATTACTTGTCTATTTGTCAAATCAAAAAATAATACAAAGCATAAAAACCCATAAACAGACATATGTATTCATGCACTAAAATTACTGAATGATTTTTATCTTTTAAATTATGACTTAACTGATTAAAAAAAAATTATCAAACCAATACATAAATAATATTAAAGCAATACAAGGTCACTGTAAATTTTAAAACCCATATGTATAAGGTGGAAAATTCCTTTTATTAAATTTAGCTCCTGAGACAAATATTGTTAATATGTCAATGAATTTCCGTCTAGTCTTTTTATTTATACCTATGTTTGCATATATGAGTAAATAATGCAATTATAATGAATAATGAGGAGCACTTTGAAATGGTTTATTTTCATTAAGATCATTCTATTAACAGCCATTTTCATGACCCAAATTGAAGCTAGACTTAACACCATAATATGAAATTATTTCTTTGAAAGGAGCAGATAATTCTGGCATCAGCCCAAACATCTTCTGTACACACTTTAATTCTTCTGCTGACAGAATTTAAAGCACGCATGGATTTACTTAAAGCTTGGCTAACTGGCCATTGTCTCATATTACAGGAGAATGCTAGTTTACTCACTTACGTCAGTATGTAGGCCACCTTTTGCAGAGAAAAGAAATCTTCCTACGGTAGCCTTTTTAAACTGTTCATGAACTCTCAAAAACGGGCTTCCTTCTCTTGTATGCTACCCTAGGGATGAAAATTGTGTGGATCAAGTTACTCTTATTTTGCTCCTTAGGACTCTACTAATGCTAGATTACTAGAAAAACATTTGTTCTCTGCTTTATTATTTGTAGAGAGAAGTATTAATATTCATCCAGCCATTCTAGGTATTGTAAAGACACAGAAGGTGAATGTCTAAAATTTAAATCAAACAGAGTAATGGGAAAGAATGTCACACACCAGTAGAAATTCTAATTTTAAAAGAAAAAAAATCTCAAAAATGTTTGTAATTATGAAAACAAACAAAAAAAACCACACTATTATGGTTTATATAAGTTTAGCTAATACGTAAGGGAAGTCAAATATAACAATAAAAATAAAAAATGGGAACCACAGTATCATGCAGAATTGGCCTAAGAAGCCATCATAATTTTTGGTTTATGGTCAGGTGAGAAAGCAGATGAAATCCCACCCTGAGTATATGTGTTACCATCAGACCATTTTCTTAGGGTTTGCATATCATCAATTCAGCAGACATGGGACATATTTGATAAAAGCTTAAAAGAATGAAGTTAAATGGAATACTAACAATAAACCATTTTAAGAAGAAAAATAATGAATTTTGAGTTACTTGAATTAAAAACTATGATATGCTGGACTGAAGCATGACTGTAAAATTACATTTACATTTAAATTTAAAACATCATGCCAATATATCAGCCTTACTGTGTTTAAGACCAAGTCAAGCCATTTTTCCTCTCTGCACTTGGGCTAGTCTTCTATAGTGACAGTGTGGGGAATGTAATTTAACAAACTTAAACAACACTATCAAGTTAAGGAAGAGTCTGTATATACACCCAAGATATATTTTTTCATGAAAAGAAAAATAAGTAAGTACAGAGGATGATAGAGAACTACAATAAAAGTACTGAAATACTCTCAAAGGACATGTTCAATAAAGGTAAAGAAAATATTGCCACCTCTTACAAATCAATTAGAATATGAGTGGACCTGGAAAAGCACAGTGTTAATTGGTGACTCTTACATTTCTACATGGAACTATGTCATATTATTTGAGCATTAAGGCACTGCCAACAGCCACGTGCAGCAATCCATGGAAAAAGATATTCATTATACCAGCTAGGTCGGAGACCCCAATGTGACATACCAGTAAGAGGCTGTGGCTGTCTGATTTAAAAATGAAGAAGCAATTAGATGCTAGTGGTAAGAGAGAATGCCTTAAATTTAATTGAAGAAATAAAGACTAGCAGAATAAGCTTCCTAGAAAAGGGAAATTGAAAGTTGGGTTTACAGACATAGAGATACAAAGAAGCAGAGAAGGGGGAAATATAAAGTTTTCCCTGCATTTTTTCCTTATACACCAGGAGGCTCTCAATTCCTATCCTGTTGTTTCTCTGAATTATCAATTCTTTAGTTACATATGTGGGACTAAGAAAAGAATTACAACAGGAATTTGCATTTCCTGAGGATAAGTTATTAGTGCATTAATTTGGCTAAATTTATCTTGTCTACCACCTCACTTTTTGCTACAATTACATATGCATGTCTGGCAACTGCTTTTTGCAATATGTCCACTCCTCCCACATTAGAAAATAAATGAGAGCGTCAACACCTATTCTATGCCATCAGTCTAGTCACAATTCAGCAATGTATCAAGATTCCAAGAAGGGTGCTTCCATGGATTGTTTTCCCCTTATTGTCAAGAGACCTGCCTCCACGGCATACTTGGCTTTTAAGCAAGTTACTCATTCCTTGCATCACTTTCACCTCAGTCATCTTCAGAAATCCACACTCACAGATCATATGCCATTGAAGGAAAATGCATAGCTGTTCTGCTTCATGCCTCATGTCTCCATTTCCTGTGCACTCCATGGAGCTGAGTCTGTCATTGCCAGTTCATCTACATCCATGTACTCTTTTCAGAGTACACGGTATATTGCTCTAGTTGCAATATACCTGCTCTAGAAGACTCCTTTGATCCCTTCTTCCTAGTTTCCTTTGTGGTCTCTCTTCCAAGACTCCTAACTTTTGTTGGTACAGACTCCTAATTATTGTTTGTATCAAAGTTTGCCCACAGCTTTTCAAACTCACACTCTCTTTCTACATGGTCTTGTCAAGTCTCAGACTTTCATACCCATCTGTAACAAATACACAAACTCAGAATTTTCCTCTTACTTCCAAACTTGTGTACTATTCAACTCTGTACTTTTATCATATACAAATCAAACTTAATCTGATCAAAAGAAAGCTATTGATTCACCCATACTACCACCTAAAACTATTTCTGAAAGTCTTCCTTTTTTCTGAAAATTACATCAATATATGCTCAGTAACTAAGACCAAGAAACCACTCTTCTCTGTCACTCGTATTGCAAATCATTTTTTCATTCATATTTGCAAATCTATTTTGGTAAAATAGACTTCGAATAAGAACAAATGTACCATCTCCACTGCTCCTAGTGTGAATACCCACCTCGTTCCTGAGTCCTGTCATATGTATGAGTTGATCCTCATCCTCACTTTTGCCTCAGTAGATCACTAGATGCCTTTCACCACTGCAGCCAGAGTGAGCTTTCAGAGGAAAGAAAAACATGCTAGCATCTGCCCCTCCTTAAAAACTTCACTGATTTAGAATAAAATTGGGCTGTCATGTAGTTCCAGTGGTACAGCTCCTGCCTAGCAAATGCAAGGCCCTGAGTTCAAACCACAGTACCTCACCCCAGAAGGTAATTGCATATAACTTATAATAAAATAAAAGGTGGGCTCCAGAAGCCCATGTGGTCGGTCTCTGAACAAAATCTGAACCCAATTCTCGCTACTCTACAGCTTCAAGCCTTATATTCTGAACACAGTAGTCCTTTTGTAAGTTAACCTGAAAATTTAGGGCCTTTGTACTTGATGTTTCTTTTACTTGTAAAGTAGAAGAAGGAGACTCACTGTCACCTCATTGGCTTCACAGTTCTTATGTCCTTTGAGAAAAGCCTTCTCTATCACTCATATTCATTTCTTATCATATCACCATGGTCCACGATTGCACTGACCAGTATCAGGTATTATCTTGATATCTATTTACATATTTTTGAAACCCATTCCTTCCTCAATTAAAATATATGCTTCTTAAAGTCAAAGATTCTATCTGTCTTGAGCATCAATGCATCTCACATGTGTTCAACATATATTTGTTAACTAATTTTTGTTAATTCATTCTGGCAGTGTTTTTGGCATTTCATTTGCTCTTCCTATAGTCAAGGACATGCTGATATTCACCTGGATGCTCCATCTTCCTCCTCTTTACAAGAGTAACAGACTTTTATATCATGATAATGGTTTAGTCATTTAACAACTCAAGTTTTTTATTCAGTTAAGATCACTATATTGGTTAACTTTAGGGTATCTCTTACCTCAAGTATTGTATACATCTCTGAGGGAATATTTCTCGAACCTTGTCATAATTCTCCCCACCTAGGAGTTTATACGGTTAAATAGCTAACAGCATACTCATAGAGGAGTAGACATTCACTGATATCTTCAGTCTCTTCAGAAACTTGAATTTTTACACATGTGAATTCTTGGGCTGGAATTCCTAAAAATGTCCTGGGACCACATTCTGGAACTCTGTGTCCTACAGAAAATCGGCTTCCTGGAAACAGTTGAGTGACTGTGAACATTGACCTAGCTCCCTAACATGTTGCTAAGTACTTCCTGCCCACTGTTTGCTTTCTTCTGCAGCATGATCCTAAGAGAGACTCTGTTTTGATCCCCATTTTGCAGATGAGACCCATGGACTTACAAAGTCATACAGCCAAAAAATGGAGTTGAGATTTGATACAATTTCTTGCTTATGCAAAAACATATTGAAAGCATAGATACTATTTAGTCTTTATTTTGGACAAATGCCAAAGATAACTACTTAATATACATCAGTTAGAATAATTGTATTTATGCTTTCAAAATGAAATAAGATCATGATAGACAAAAATGACTGTTAATCTAGGGGAGGTTCTAGGGAAATGTCTAATAGAAACATCCAAGTATCTACAATTACTTACAGGGGAAACACCTTCATATCACTTCTTTACAAACACATTTGCAAACTAAGTGGTTCATTTAAAAAAAGCCAACCCAATGATTCTTCTTAAAGGAAATAAAACTAAGCACATCTAATACTATTAGTAAGTCTCAGATAACATAAAGCCATGTGCTGGGCATTAACTACATTTACTGTAATAATAAAGCTTTTGGGCATGTGAGGAGCTGATGAGAAAGCTGAGACTCAACAGTGCTGTACACACAGAGGGCATGCATTTTTAGAAAAACAGTAAACTGTGTCTCTTGCTGTCAATGTTCTCACTGCTCCTCTCGCACCTGACACTGAATTGGGCAGAGTAGAGAAAAAATCCTGTACATTACAATACAGTATGATAAGAATGAGATAAATGCCATTCAGGAACAGAGCCCTGGGTCTCAACCTTCATGGCTTCTAGGAACAGTGACACCATGAATGAGCTGAAGTCAGCCTAAGTGGGTTTGGTAGAGAAATAGAATCTGGACTTGGCCTCAAGGCTTAATAAACTTTAAGGTGGAAAGTTAGAAAATCAAATTTGGATTTTGGCAAGATGAACTTGAAAGCAATTTGGAGAATGCATAAATCAAAGTACACAGGAAGTGTAATAGGTTGACCTGTAAGACAAGTAGAGAGGTTCTTAGAGCAATAGAATCAAGGAGCAATGACCTGTGCTAAGGTTGTGCAGAGGTGTGCACAGGACCAGACATTACCTCATTTGACTGGAAGAGACAGTGTCTGAACAGGTATAAATTCCTATAAGAAATGTTTCCATCCCTGAAGCCATAACCTTGAGAATATTTTTTAAAGCCTTTTTCTAAATTCTAAAGGTAATCAAACAATCCACTCAATGTTTTCAAACATTTGTTTGGGGAAGCTACTTACATTGACCTTATTCTTTAATTGAGAAAGGCAGAAATAGTTATGTAGAAAAATAAATATTTCATATAATTTTTTACATAAATAAGTACCAATAAAGTTGTTGATTTTTGGACATTATTGTATACTCTCTTCATAAATCACATAAAAAACATCCACCCCTTTTGTTTTGAATGATTTCTCAGTTCACAGCTATCTCATTTCAGAGTTTACCATAAAATATGAATCAGAAAAACAGATGTTTTCAGATTTGAATTTCAATAAAAGTTGAAAACCTATGAACAAGAAAAGTGAGCAGATGTTCAAAAGTCAACAAGATTCTTAAACTAAAATTGTCCATTTATTAATTCACATGTATATGTCTCTTTATTAAGAGATGCATGTTAATCATAATTATAATTATGGCCTTTCTTCATAATCTTTGAGTTCTTCTGTAGTTGTCACATAGTTCTAGCATTTTAATTTTTAACAGCATTCATTTATAATGTGGCTATGGAGAAGGTTGAAAATCATGAATGCATGACTCAAAGAATTTTCATAGTGAATAGATCCATGTATCACTCAAAAATGAAGAAATGCAATGTTCCCAGCACCCCCAGATGTTCCTTTTCTGCCCCCATCAACTCTAAAAAGTAACTACTAACCTAGATTCTATTAATGTAGATCAGTTTTTTAAATTTATGTAAATAAAATCACATAGCATATACTCTTTTATGTCTAGCATTCTTGCCAGGGTAAACTATACAGGTGAATTTTTCTTCTGTTTTTGTTTTCTAGAAATAGTCTAAATTCATCCAATAATTTTAATGGCTCGCCTGAAATGATTTTGGAGATGTATATTAATGGCTATCTTCTTTTATATTCATTATGTCATTTTATAATTTTCTTGCATTTTTGTACCAAGTTTACCAAAACAAGCAGCAGAAGTGGTACCATTAGGCATCCATGTCTTTTCAAATCTTGTCTTGTTCCATTTCTCAGGAAAAAGCTTTAAATCTTTTATCATTAAATATGTCTTTCTTTTTTTTAATAAGTTATCACTTAGTAAATTCAATACACTGTAAAATCCACTGCTTGCATTCTCAATACATTATATTAACTATTTCATTCTTAAATTGGTTATAAATATCTGTTGAAATTCTACATTTTGCCATTTGTTTTCTTAAACACCAATCACACATATCTTATAATTCCAACATTTTTATCATCTGTGGATATGTTCCTATTATCTATATTTCTTCATGAACTTATTTGGTTGTTGTATGCTTTGTCTGTTTGGGCATATTGTTATTGAATTTAGGATATTGTGAAGGCTCTGGATGGTGTGAAAATTATCTTGAAATAATTGATCCTATTCTCTGGCAGGCCCTAAAATTAGGTGAAGATTCCCCAAGTCCCAACATTGGCCATCTGGCTCTCAGTAGGCTGCAGTCTTTGCTAGAACTTGTCGGTCTTTGATGCACCAACTCTTCTCTAAGCCTCATTGAGAAATAAGATCCATGTTCCTTGAAATTCAGTGTTAAAATTTAATTTGCGTTTTCCAAGTATCACAAGATTCTCTGAAGTTCTGATCAGTTCATTAGTCACTTCCTAGTAGAGATGTCTAATTATTTTGCACTTCATGAATTGACAAATATCCTGGGGAGAAAACTAGGGTAGATAGAGTATTTGTTTCACTTTCTTGCACCTTCCTTGTGTCCCAGGTCATGACACCTCAAGTGCTGGTAGCTTTGGCAGTCTCAACCTTCCCTATTTTCAGTCCATCATTGCAAAACCCCAGACAGGTCTAATAGCTTCTCTTCTTACAGCCAAGACCTCAGCTGGTATTCTAAGGTTTTTATACATCACAAGGTAAATACTGGCCAATGCTCGAGGGCAAGGCATTGCATACACTATAAAGTTCATATGAAATTAGTGGTTTTTTTGTATGAAATCATGGCTCCTCCAGTCCTGGCTGCCTCAACGGTATTCCAGATCTTCAGTATTTGGTATTTCATCCAGCTTTTCTCATTGTCATTGGCAGTAGCATTAGGTCTACTAGAACTATTTCATCATAGTAAGAAGAGAACTCTGTATTAACTTTTAAAATGTGTTTACACATTTAAATTTTTTCAGCATATAGACTCTTATATTGGATTACAAGTAAATTATGAACAAAGTTTTTCCATCACAAAGAATTTTGAAAATGGAAAACATTAATTGTGGTAACTATTTATTATCCCTGAATTAATTACTGTAGGTTAATTGACTTCTATAATTATGGTAAACAAAAGACTAAAAAGTATTCTTGTGATCATGTGACATTTCTGCTATCATTTGTTCTAGACATTGGCTTTTTACTCTGGTTTCTCTTCAAATAGTATAAATCTTTCGCCTTTTCTAGACATTGACTTCAACTATTTCAGTGGATCATAAACATTATGCTAGCCAAGATACTTAATCACGTTTTCATGATTCAATTAATATATATTCACTGCATAAATTTACAAAATAAAAAAAGAAGGAAACAAATGCAATCTGAATTTCACAACTCAAAAGTATAATATAATTTGGGCTTCTTTATTTCTCCTCTTTCTTTTGAGCTGATTTTATATAAAGCATAATACTTATATAAGGCATAAAACTTAAGGACCTCTTTTGAATCTTATTTATTTTACTTATTATATGATGAACTCTATTCATATCTTTCACTGTCCTTTGAAAAGTTCTTCAAGTTCTTTTATTTCACTTTAGTGTGGTTAAACCATTTCATACTGTTATTAGATATTTAGGTTGTTTTCCCTTTTCCCACATTTAGGGTTAAAATTGAAAAGACTATCTTTATGTATAAAAGCCTTTGCAATATCTCAGTATTTGCTTAGGTACAGCCTTTTAATGAAACTGTTGTGTGAAGAGGTAGAGATATTAAGTATACTTAATTCACACTGACAAGTTACTGCATAAATATACTAAGTCAAAGCAAATTCCTCATAGTGAATCTTTATAAACACTGAACATGATTAAAAAAAAAGTCTTCCAATTTATATGTAAAATGTTTAAATGTCAAGCCAGGAATGGTGATATATGCCTATAATTCCAGCACTCGGGGGTCTGAGACAGGAGGATGGCAAATTTGAGCTTAGAGTGGGCTACAAAGAAGACCCTGTCTCAAAATAACAACAACAAAAAGTTTAAACTTCCATATTAATAGAACATTTTTATATACATTACTTTTTCACCTTTTGGTAAATTAAAATCCTTCAGTCATTCATTTTACATAATTTGTATCTTCCATATAATTTTTAGGCTTTTTCACATTAAAATTTTTTTCTACTGATCTACAACAAAGTGAAATAATTACACGTCTCTAAAGAGAGTGCCAATTACCATACTAGAGCTTTATTCATACAGAAGCTCAGTGGAGAGGTAGAATGTAGGAGAACTTGGTGCACTCCACCAAAAGGCATGCTGTCCTCCCAGCGGTGCTTACGGGTCACACTATGGTGGACACAAGGAAAGAGCAGAGGGTACTAGGAGAACGTGGTGCACTGCACTGAGAGAGAGCTGTCCCTCACACAGCGCATACGGTTCACGCCATGGTGGGCATAAGGAAACAGTGAAGAGTACAAACAAATGAAACACATCCACCTCGTGGAGAGTGAAGGACACTATCCACCAATCTGTTCTCGAGTACATACTCAATGGCATTAATCAGGTATTAAATGCATTCAGTATGCAGGAGAGCATCCTATTGCTGCAGCCAAATGAGAGACTGCTCCTGGAATCAAGTGGAAGACTGTTTCAGTTGGAGGAAAAGAAAGATTTTTACTATCAAAGGCTAGGATTTACCCTCATTTTCATTATCATAAAATGAAAAGGAATCATCCCAGCAAATAAAATAGAAGAAATGTTAACATAAAACACATTTCCCAAACCTCAATTTCAGTATCCATGAGTGAGGGAAGAGCCTGTATCCCTCCTGTATAAGACAGTCTCAGGCTATGAATTTTGAAGTGGCTCATCCCTGAGCTAGTACTCTTCACTTCTGAATGCCTGAGACCTGAGTCCCTGTCTCACTGACATGGTTGCTTTCAAGCTCAAATCAGATAAGGTTTGTATAAAGAGACTGCAATCTATACACCAAGGTGTTATAACTTAAATTCCCTGACAGAGAGAAATGTGACTGAGGATGCTAGTTGCTTACACTAGTTTAGTCTATTATTTCTTATGAATAAAACTTCTATTTTATTCAAATTTGCAATATAACCAAATAAAAAGATCTACTCCAAGGCTCACTCACAGGTCTGCATGTCTGGCATCCTGTCTAATACAACGTAAATCAGTGAAGTAGAATGAGAAAGATGCAATAGCTGCTGACTGGGTTACTAAATCAGTTCCTTTAAAGTCACTAAATTCTTTACTTACAAAGCAAGAGACTATTCCTTTGTCCTTAGTATTTCACCTTCTTCCTTCCTAGGATACAGGCTAGAGACGAGAGTCCCAAGAGCTATCTTGAGAGCATGAGGGAAATTATGCTTCCACCTAAGACCCACAGAAGTACAGCAAGCCTGGGCCCCCGACAACATGGCAGAGTTCTCACACCAGCCCTGTCCTCCCTACTTCCATACTCCTGCAAAATGAGACCTCCCTCAAAATTTGTGCAAGTTCTTATTTGATTGGGACAAGGGGTGTCTGTTAATCAAAGCCAAAAGTTAATTCTCAATGGGTCCAATCCTCTGTGTATTCATTTAACTACCTGATCTCCACATTTCTCTGCAGACTCTCCACTTTGATTACAGCCTTGTTCTATGTAAAATCCTTCTATCTGCAACTTACTACATTTTCTTTCCCAGAATCTAGTGCTTAAGACATTACATGAATTAAAATTCCTTCTTATTTGTACAGTCTAATATTTTTATAGGGTACTTTGTATTATCTAATTTGTTCCCTTCTTTGTCAATTGCTTATTTATGTAAATGAGTAAACACTACTCATCTAAGGAATTACTGGGTTTTTATTAAATAGAAAATCAGAGACATGGTTATGTTCTGAACATTTTGTAAGAGTTACAAGTACATTTTATACAAGATGCAAATTGACCTATAAAGACAATGTTGATTTCCAAGTAGTTACTGAATCCTTAAAAGAGAAAATCTTATTTTGAAGGTTTAAACTTTTTTTAAATGTGAATTTGGTGAATTTTAGTTTCCCTGAAGCAACTCATTATGGGTACAAAGAAGCGAGAAATCAAAGGATATCCTACTTAAGTTTCTTTGAGGCTCCACTCATATCCATATGTACCACAGTTGTTTGCCACTGCTATATCTTTAGTAGGTATTAGACATTACTTCTTTTTTTAGTAGATCTACTTTTAGACAATACTTCTGATATTTAGTATCTTTGTTTTCCTCTCCATTAATATCATTCATTTTCCAAATGCAATGAAAATGATAGACTTAAGTCCAACCATCTCCCTTTAGTTTACACATAAAAATCCATAGTTTTGCATGTAGGGGAGAAAGAACAAATTCAGATGTTTGCAGCAAACAAACCTGCAAATGAAGTGAGTAAAAGTACCAAGTGATTATCTTACTCTCTGACTCCAACTGACACTTGAGAACAACTGGTGGGTGCCACTAATGTTTATTTAAAGAAGCCACAAGGAGTATGAAGGCAACAAAGCAAGGCATGTGTCTTTCCCAGAGACAGTCACTGCTCAGTGAAGGTGGCATGGCCATCAGAATCTGGGCTATGTCATTATGGTTTTCAGTTTCAATTCAGAGTAGTACTCATAACTCTCCTTTATATACACGTGTTCAATTCTGTTGCCATGTAGGACTCTAGTCCAAGTAAAGCCTAGACATTTCTTTATATAAACCATGTTCTGTTACCATGTGAGACTTCATTCCAACTTTATCCCACGTTGTAATAAAATCCAACATGAAAACAGAGTGGATGACATAAATAGACTACAGAAAACACTGGAGGAGCTTAAGAAAGCATCAGCTCAATGCCTTTATTGTACGGGGAATAAAGAAAAGTATATTGAGAAAAATGTATATCTTTCACCTTATTCATGAACTTACAGGTTATTAAACTAATGCATTTATTCAATAACTGTCTTTTCACACTATGTACTCAGATATGTTTTCCATCATTCCTTCATTGTATACAAACACATTGAGCTTCTAACCTTTGTCAGATATTATAAAATTCAAAAGATAAAGATATAGCAATAGCAAACCCCTGCCACTGGCTTGTTTACATTCTAGTTGGAAAGAAAGATTGGTATATACATACGAAACAACTAAGGAACAATAAAATATACTGTAGGACAAAAATGATTTCTAATAAAGTCCTGCAGTGGAAATTTCAAAACATTTAGCTTTAGGAAAACTACTTGGTAACAAAATGAATGCTGATACTAAATAAAGGAAATAATGGTAGAATTTTTTTCATTTTTTCAATTAGCCAGTTATCAGCTTTTCTTGGAACACCATAGTACTTTACGTGCCATAGGCATAAAACCACAGAGTAAAAAACAAAATTATGCATTATTTTATAATTTCTATTTTAAAAGGTAAGAGACTTATAGAAATAAAAAAATTCAAGGAAGTTAAAAAATGCTGTGGAAAAGTATACACAAGCTAAAGGGTACATGGAGAAAGGGCATTGTGCAACCTGTGTTTAGTGTCTATGACTTCACATTGTCCTAAAGTGTTTTCCCTAATGACTTGATTTAACTTTAACCTTATAAAACTTGTATGTGAGCAAATAAAAATTTTACCACAAATAATTGATTTCACATAGTGTATTACTTTTTTGTGAGTAAAGTGGGAGAGTTTATTGAGGTTGAAAAGTAGCAAAGTGTAGAGCTCCCAGACCTGGGAGGGGGTCCCAAGAGAGGATGCCCTTATTTTTTAAATTTTGAAAAACAAGTAATAAGTTTAATACTTAAAACCTGAATGCTATATTCTCTGAGATAAGAACTTTCTCAAAAAGAATAGAGTACACTGATTTCCATGGAGTAGTTGTCTTTCTGAAAGTTGATTCAAAAATTAGTGTGTGAAGTTCCTGCCTGTAAGTATAATCATTTTCACTTGTGAATATGAGCAGAGAAGATTATAAGCTGTCAAGAATTTCCAGAGCTTTTGCCCGTGACAGAATGATGGTCCACATGCTGTATTTAAAAGCCCAGCTGAATGGATAAAAATAGTATTTAACTTTCATAGTCATTATGAGCTGAAACAATGTATTGAACCCTTCAATCAGGAAAGGAAACAAAAGATGGGAAATGGGTGAATGACTCATTTCTTCATGTGTTGTCTACATAGTGCTATCCTGATAATTGGATGATCTGAAGTTTAAATGAAATTGCATTAATGCATTTTAAAGGAGAGACAACCACAAAATATTTTAAACACAAAAACAAAATGCTGTAAAAAGCTGAAAGAATCCAATGAAACAACATACTATAATTAGAAGCACACACTTTGTACATGATGTAGAAGAATAAAAGCACACCAAAATAAATTAAAAATAAAAGGAAAAAAGTCTTCCTTATACCTAAAATCCTCAATTGAAAATTTGCATCTATTCAGTGTAGTAAAATATTTTGTTTTAGAATAAATATTAAAAGTAAATATATAATACCTTTTAAAAATATTTTAAGACTGGAGGCATGGTTCAAGGGGTGAACTACTTGTCTAGCAAGTAAACCCAGTATCATCAAAAATAGAGTACTTGAAAGGATAAAAATTTTAGGAATATTGATGGGTTATAATTTAAATAATTGACTTGATCATATTTCAAGTGAAATAATTTAGAGATTACTCACTCAACTCCAAATGACAATAAAATAGGTATATTTTTGATTCTAGTAAAACATTTACCAGTACCTTCAAATATCAATTATTCAAGAAATTTTATACCATGAATTTCAGAACAAAAGAAAGTTTGGGTTTAGGATTAAGTTGGCCATGAGTAGAAAATGTGATATAGAAATCTCTAGAAGATTACTGAAATTCTTTTAAAGTGTGTCACTTTTCTACTCCTAAATAAGAGGTTTAAACAAAATACTACTAATCCTTTCTTCTAAATGTGAACATTCATTTGAGGTCTTGATTTCCAAAAGGAAGGCTGATTTTTTAGATGTGGGGTCCTAGGGGAGGGGCACAGGTAGGAGATAGGCTATCAGGAACTTAGAGGAAATCTTTTGCTCTAAAACAAATTATCTCTTGTATATGACACTGAGTTATGTCTATTCTCTTTTTTCTTGTCGGTTGTTTTTTTTTAGTGTTTCAAAGAATTAGCAATAAATACAAATCAGTTTTCTAAAACATGTAACACCATGACTCACTTGATTATTGAAAGACCAAATTGCATTTTACTCAAAGCAAATTACTAAACAAAAAAGATCCATTTTGGTCTTTCTTTTGCATTTCATAGTTAAGTATTCCAAATAATAGCTAGGGGTTTTTTGAGAAGATTAGCAAATAAGCCTGATATATGCCAAGCAGTGTGTCAATTCATTTAATCCTCAGGTGACACCAAAAGGTGACAGGATCTGCTTTTCCTTTTGTTTTTCAAATGTTGTCCCAAAAGGGCAGCAGCAACTTGTATACATACTATGTAGCAATCACAAACATGGTACTTTTGCTTTTGTATGGCATTAAATTATATTTCACTACATGAAATTACATTTCATTCCTACTGAATTGTCTACAAAATAATGTCATCAACTTTGAATTGGGAGAACTGAGCTTCAAAAGGGTGAGGACATACTTTCATCCAATCTGTTTTTTTATTTATTTGTTTTTGTTGGCAGGGCTGGGATTTGAACTCAGGGCCTCACACTTGCTAGGCAGGCACTCTAAAACTTAAGATACTCCACCAGCCCTCACCTAACCTTTCAATACACTCTGAAATTGTGTATGATGACATGTAAAACATTATTTGGCAATTTTTACTAGAGATCCTTTCTTCTATCCTTACATTAGTGTTTGGTAATATATTTATAGTGCACTACAAATATTCCTTTCATATAGGACTTTATTCTACTTTATAAGGGTGTACTTTTCATAACTATAATAATAAAATGGGCAACACACATGAGGATCTATTTGTTGTACATCTAAACCTTAACTGCACAAAATCAACTCAATTCGATTATGAGCTATTAAGTGTTTTCAGATTTATATAGATATCAACAAAGTCAGACAATTGGGAAAGTATAGTGTTGATTCCCAGGAAATTTATTTGCCTATACCAAATAGCCAGATTTCACTGTGTACAGGGATAGGGGTAAAGTGGTATTTGGTTACACCATGTTTGTGTGATATAACCAATATCACAACAATTAATGACCTTAAAATCATTATTCCTGTGAATTTGACTTTTCTGCCCCATCACTGATTTGATTTCAAAGCAAATACATGAACTTATGCATCTGAAAGGATTTCATTGTAAATGCATGCTTGCACACAAGCATGTCTTTATGTCTAGATAAAATAAGCATTGAATTTTTGCAGTTTTAAATTATTTTACTTGAAAATATTATCTCTAAATCACTGAAAATACCTATGTATATTGAAAATTTGGCTTTAGGAAAATCTACCCTGTACCACTTTGATATATCATCCAGTTTTGTTATTTCTGGTAATAAACTCTTTATGACTATGAAAAAGAAATTGTCTAATTAATATGCAAGGATTTCTAGACTCAGTAGAATTAAATTTCAGACTTAGTGAAAAGCTAATCTCAGAATTAAGTGAATGTGATTATTTAATTATATTATACATGAAATTTATCTAATTAAATTCCTTCATAAACTGTATTTGACAGTTTGAAGAAATGGTGAAATATTTGAGAAAGCAGTCCTAAATGACTAGACCAGTAGCTTCCCTATCTTTCCTCTTATAACAACTTTACTACAAACTTTCCTATCTTAAAGAGAAAGAATCTTATATTGCATATCCCTCACTCAAACAAACCCGCTCAGCACAAACATTGGATGTGAGGGCCTTGACCCTATTTCCTGTGAATTTTTCATTTACTATCTCATAATCAGTCATAATACCAATGAGCTATCAAATTACTTTGCTGTTTTAGTCAACTAAACACTTCTTAAATACCCTGAATATTGGAGTCTACCCCCTTTTTCACATTCACACATCAAAATTTTAACCTAACACTCCAAAAAAGCTGGTTACATTATACTCATAGTTTTGCAAAGTAGTGATTTTTTTAACTGGAAGTTAATGACATTTTATTGACTTTCAATGGAAAAAGCAATTCTGGTGAATCATATTCTATGGTTGAATTGACTTTTCCCATTAAGCAAAATAATGTCATTATAAAGATACAATAAAATTAATCAATACCTTTTCTAGTTTTGCATAATCTTATTTATTTTTATTTCATGAGTTCATGCTTTATCATACCAAGGTAAAACTAAAAGAAATCTATTTCCAGTATTAGTAGACAACTTGCTAAAAACCTTAATTTCTTTCCTCTAATTTGAGAAAAAAATCTATCCAATAGAATTTTTGTGATGACTAATGAAAATAACATACATTAGTACTCTGATTCAACACTTGGCATCAAACAAAAGGCATGGACTATTTGCCAATCTTCTGTAGATTTTCCTATAATAACCTCAACATCTCACTGACATACAGTAAAAAGACAGTGATTTTTAACTAAGGCTACATGATAGCTGCAACTCTTCTCCACATAATTTTCTCATGCAGCTGTGACACACTATTCTTACAATGGAGGGAAAGAACAAGAGGGTTGAGAAAGACAAGAGGGCTCTCATAGCTTCTGCTCGTAAGTGTCCTACTCACATTCCACTAGTATTTTCTTGGCAAGACAACTCAGAGGGCTACGCTTTTGTTGGGGGTAGGGAATATATTGTTCTCCACCCCTCCCACTTCACACAACAACATAAGTCACATGACAATATGCAGAGAAAGAAGGCTTGGGCACAAAAATAAAACCCACCATGCCATATCACCTATTTTAACAAACCAATGCCATGGCCTAGTAACATACACTTTGGGGAACTTTCATGCCTGATCATTTAGGAGTTTCTGAATAACAATATGTGAGCCCTCCTTGATCTAGTTTATCATTTCATTATTGCTTCTCCTCAGGCTAGTAGAGATGAAAAGTCATTTTTGACCATAAGCAGATACTTGTGTTAGTATGGTTCCTAAAGTAGCTTTAAATAATTTAGATAGTAGTCAGATCAGTGATATGCCTCAAAGGGCAGGACTCAGTAGAAGACACAGCATAATCTGATATTCATATACTCTTTGAAATATAAATTGTGGAATAAACTATTCTTTCAGCAAATCTACTGTTAATCCAGAGAGACCATCATCCAGTAGTTCTCATCAGTTCCCAGCCCAGCAACACATGGGAATTTATTAGAAATGAAAATTTGCATGCTTGGGAAGTGTAACTGCGGGCTGAACTTGGTCATGATTCAGGAGGTCTCTTCTCAATCATCACTCAGAAGAATAGCATTCCTATTTTAAAATTTGGCAACCTATCAATCTCTTTCAAGAAAAATTCAGGCAGAAAAGAAAATACATATCTTTGCTTCCAAATTAGTTACTTTTTGATGAATGGATATAAAATAAAAGGTACCTAAATGAACTTATATTATTGTATACACCAGTAATTTCTTTATTTTTACTGTCAAGAAGTATTCCACTTTAAGAATTACCATCACTTACTGCCCCAGCACTATTTTTTTGCAAACATCTCTTTTGGGTTCAGATCTAGGAGGCATTGTTGGGGTATGGAATAGGTGTATACCTCTTTCAAAGCCAGTGTTCCATTTTATATTCCCAACAGCAGAATGTGAGAGTTCCAGGCTTCTAAACCACACCAATGAACTAATTCTTTAACTTTCTCCATTCTGATAGCTACTCAGAGATAACTTACTAGGTTTTTTATCTTCTCTGAGCATGACATTTAGCAACTTTCCATGTGTTTACTGACTAATCATCTTATCAAGCCCTTTTCTTATGTAATTGGACTTTCTTTTTATAATTGAGCAATAAAAGTTGCTTATACAATTTAAGTGCATCTTGTCATATGTATTGAGACTATTTTATCTCATGTGTTACCTTCTTTTTCATTTTCTTAATAGTGTCTTTTTGATAAGTGGACATTTATTGTGTTTAATATGAGGAAGTTCAATTTATCAATTTGTTTTTATGGGTTGTGCAAGAATCTTGTGCCCTTTTAAAATGTTGTTCTAATTCAAGGTAACAAAAATATTGTCCCCTATTTTCTTCTAGACTCTTTAAAAATTAATTTTTACACTGGGTTATTGGGTTGTATATGGTGAGTGATGAGGATGTATTCATTCTTCCTCAAACATTGGTCCCGTTGTGTCAGCACCATTCACTGGAAAGGTTTCCACTTCTCTTTATCTTGCCTTGGAGACTAGTAGTAGCTGCAGAGATCCTGATTACTTTTTTTAATATATGTTTTGGGGTAAATTTAAAAATGAAGAAACTTCATATCACAGTGCAAATGACTACTTGCCAGTAACTACAGCAAAGAATTTCTCATCATATTTATCAACTATTAGATCTTTTTAACCTTTTGTGATCAAATATTATAACAAACTAGCTGTGTGAGGTGTTTCATTGGGAAAAAGTTCTAGGACAAATT
This sequence comes from Castor canadensis, assembly GCF_047511655.1. NCBI lineage: Eukaryota > Metazoa > Chordata > Mammalia > Rodentia > Castoridae > Castor > Castor canadensis. Next base: position 10,073,997 of record NC_133395.1, read on the forward strand.
ACTTTAAGGAGATATTGGGCTGGACAGAGAAAGGGTTTTCTTACCACAGAATGTACCAGAGACTTTAAACAATGGGAGTTGTACATCTCTAGAGAAAGTGATCAACAAAACTTTGAGAGAGGCTGCAAATTAACATAGTCCAGTTAGAGAAAATATCTACTTCTGAGACTATTTCTAGGGATTAGTACCAGTGGGAGGGAGGAGGACATAAGGAAAGGGTGTAAGAGGGTGAATATAGTGGAAATATTATGTACACATGTAAGTAAATAGAAAAATGAGACCTATTGAAACTATTCCAGGAATGAGGGAGGGGGGGATAAAGAATTATGATGGAGGAGGTGAAATCAACTATGATAATAAGAACTTTTGTAAATGTCACACTTTATCTCTAGTACAATAATAATTTAAAACAACAAAAATAAAACATTTTAAGAAAAGGTTTTTTTGTTTTTATTGATTGCAATAAAAGAGCTTCAATCAAATAACAACAAAGCCATTGAGAGAGAGGTGGAGAGAGAAAGAGAGAGCCAACCAATATTTAGAGGGAACAGATGAAAAGAAGTAGCAAAGAAAGTAAAAACGAACTTGTTAAACTAAATTTTCCATTGAAAACAATAAAGAGAAGCACTTACAAGCACTGATTCAGCTGAGACAAGGAACAGAAATGTGACCATATTTCCAAAAATGCAGATGATAATGGATGCAGAATTATTCAACCTAAGGATTATGGAGTCTTCCATAGGAAGAGACAAACTGAACAGCATGAGAAGTGAGGTTCAAAGAATCACTGAAGTACACATTTGTGCTTAAGACCAGATGTTGGTGTAAAGCTAAAAACAACCTCCCGTATCCCATGGAAAGATCAATTTAAAAAGATTCACAAACTAACAGAATTTAAACATACAGAGGGGAAATAAATGAAGGTCACTCATAGCAGAACATATTTCTTAAAATTAAAACACCAGAAGAAAATGAAGGAGTTAGAGATGAAATACTGCATTGAAAATACTGGTCCTAAAGGCAAATTGGTGTTCCTGTGTAGAGATGGTAGAAAAATGTTCTTAGAAATTCAGTTTCAGAAAATCAACTGCCCAAAAAAAATTCTTGAAAAATTTGTTTCAAAATGCACAGCCAAAAATGGAAACAAAGAGTCTCAGAAATATAAAGGAGTGTAAAATGGGTTAGTTAAAAGCAGCATAATCATTACCTGTTAAGTGTAAATTTTAATGATGATTATAAATATGGTACATACCCAATAAAAATGTCAGAATTAATGCCTGAACTGTAAGTGCTTATACTTATATTTTGAACACTAAAAATCAAAAGTTACAATAATTTGCAATGCATACAGATTAGAGAAAACAGATGATGCTAAATGTGTCATTAATAGATGAAAGATAAATGATATCATTTAATTTGAAAACTTTATAGCTGCAAAAGATACAAACAATATTTTAATTAGCATAAGGCAACCACTAGAAAAAATAAAAATATTTGTTTTCAAAGTGCTGCAGATTAATACTTACAAAATGTGTTTCACACAGGAATTTAAAAAACATAGAAAATAAAAAATGGCACGAATGAAACATAAAGCAAGTTGGCAGGAATAAAATCATACATATCAGTTATAGTAAATTAAAATAGTTTAATCCCCACCTATTTAGAAAGATTTACAGATTTAATGAAAAATTAAACAAAAATCATACATCTAAGTATTTAATACTCAAGGGGCATATCTGACTCAAAAGAATGAAGAAGAATAAAGGTAAAAGGGTGGACAAGGATTTATCAAACACATGGAAGAGACTGATGGTATAAATTTCAGACTCCATATAATTTAACACAAAATCAAATTAAATAAGAGGGTCCTATGATTTTGATCTCCTATCATTTTAATGTTAATGGCTATATGAAATCCTGAAATTTAACTCAGTCCATAAAATGTGTTAGAAACAAAGTGAGAAATTGATTGCTGATGTAAGAAAAAGCAGTCTTGTCTTTCCATCTCTGGTAGGTAAAATCCAAGCAGAATAATGGACTTGAACAGAATAATTCATAGGGATAATTTATTAAACATGAAAATTTTGCTCCTACTGTAACCAACCTTTTAAAATATCCATAAAACACTTAAAAATTGATGTAATATATGAACATAGATCACACAAAACATTGAAATATCAAGAGAATGAAAAGACAAGGCACAAATAGAAAGAAAATCTCTGTGGAAGATATACCTGATAAGAATGATGGAGGTGAATTCAAGTATGTTATCTTTTATGTACTGTAAGAACTTTTGTAAATGCCACAATATACTCCCAGCACAATATAAAAAAGACTGATACCTAAAGTATTCAAACAATACTTAAAACCCAATGATAAAAATAGGCCCAAGATGGTAGATATACATAGGACAAAAAAGAATATGAATCTGTGCTTTGTAATATATGTCATCAGGGAAATGTAAATTAAAATAATGAGACACCACTACACATACCTATTAAGAGTGGCCAATATCCAGAGTACTGTCAACACCAAATCCTGGCAAAGATGGAACAGTAGAAAATTTCATTCATCGATGATGCGAATGCAAAATCATGCAGCCACTTTTGAAGACCCTTTGGTGGTTTCACAAAACTAACAATCCTCCCACCATGCTCTGTAATATTTATGAAAGAGATTGAAAATTTGCAACCACACAAAAACTTGCACACAGATGTTTATATCAGCTTTATTTATAATTGCTAAACTATGGAAGAAACCTACATGCTCATCATTAGGAAAGTCGATATACAAACAACTGTGGCCAATTCAGGCAATGCAATATTATTCACTACTTAAAAATAAATGATCAAACATGAAAACACATTGAAGAAACTTAACTGCATATTACTAAGTGAAAAAAAGTCAACCAGAAAAGGGTACACAAGACTCCAACTATATGACAGTCTTAGATAAAACTGTGACAACATTGGCAAAGTCAGTGATTGTCAGTGGGATGGAGGAGGAAAGAATGAACAGGGTAAGCTCAGGGGGCATTAGGGCACTGATCTATATGATGTAATCATGGTAGGTATATGTTAAAAGACGTGTGTTCAAACACATAGAATTTTCAAAAACACTAAAAATGAGCCCTATTGTAAACTAGGCTGGTGATAACGATATGTCAGTGTAAGCTCATGGATTGGCACAAATGGACCACTTAGTGGGAGATGGGATTGATGAGAATAGTTACGCATATGTAGGAGAAGGGGGAATGGCACTTTCTGGACTTTCTGCTCAATATTTCTGCCAACTTGAAATTGCTCTAAAAATAAGGTCTACTGAATAAAACATTGAAATGTCCTAATATATGATTTCTGCAAGCATTATTCCATGATCATAATAGCATAAACTTGAAGGAAATGTCAAAAAATGTAAATTTAAATGAAAGAGGAATCCTATAAATCAGGCATTACTTTGAGAAACAGATGGAAAAGAAAGTAAAATATAAAACCTGCCACAGAGATTAATGGAACAGAAAACTCCAATACTTAATCCTCATTTAATCCTAACAAGTGTTTTAATTCTTATTTGCAGACAAGATAAAAGAGACTCTGAAAGGTTAAGTACCCTATGCAAAGTCACGCAGCCTATAAGCAGCAGAGTCAGAGCTTCTCCTAGACCTCTGCCTCCCATTCCAGGTGATCAATAAAGCACATTGCTGCTACTGAAAAATTGACATCATAGTTGGGAAGGATTTAATTGCCCAATCCCTTGACTCTAAGATTATGTTTTTCATATCTTAAAGTTTCTGAAGTTTGGACACATCTCAAAATGGTTTCTTAGAAAGAATAGATGCATTTCCATAGTCTGGAAATAGGAAATTGCCATCAGTGGAAAACATTACTGATTATATTTTTCTCCTCAGTTGAAATATTGACTTTAGTATGCACAGTTGGGTTTTAATTTAAATTCAAATCCTTCATTTGTATTTGATACCTTTACAAAATATTGAAACAAAAAATGGTTACATGTGACTTTGCAGGACCATTTTCACAAAAAAAGTGACCATGAGAGACAAAAGCAAAGTGAGGCAGTGACAAATAGTAGAAACTGCCAGGGCTCCTGGAATACACGGTGTTCTTTATTTTCAGTTTTGCTTTTATTTTTGTTTTTGTGGTGCTAGCAATAGAACCAGGGCCTTGAGCGTGTGAGGCACATGCTCTGCCTCTGAGCTCAGCCCCAGACATTCCTGGTGCTTGTGCGGATAGGTGAGAGACATATGACTGGTTCGTCACAAGGACTATCAGCCAAGAAACAATGCTGACCTGTCATTAACCAACTGGTAAGTTTATCTGGGAAAAATTATTATTCACTTACAATCATATTTTATAAAAATCAAAATGCCTAAAAATTTTTCTTATTCTTTTCTATGCAATAAAATTATAGATTCATTTTCAAAGTACTTAATGGATCAAGGAGTATGAGAAAGGTTATAAAAATTTATGTATTGTGTCACATATTTTAAAATAGTAAACATTTTCAGAAAAATTTGCAGACACTGACCATGAAGAAAAGTCTTAAATTTTCTTTTGTGATAGATAGTAGAATCAAATATTTTCTGCTTGTAACTTATCTTTCAATGTGGACATTGAAATGTAGCACTCCTTTTTCTTCTTCCACATCTGTTACTCAGGTATTGGCAACTGGCATGCTTTATAGTTAAATGTCTTAAATCTGAGAAATAGGTTGTGTTCTGCATGTTGGGACATGACAGCACTTTTTCTAAGCCACCAGAGTCCATTGAAAGGTCTCTGTTTCAGTTTGGATCTTAAATGTCCTCCAAAAGCCCCTGTGCTGAAGGTGTGGTTCCCAGGGTGATATGACTGGGAGGTGGTGGAATCTTTAAAAGGTGGGGCCTAAATGGGAGGTCTTTAGAAGTCGTGAGGAAGGGTTGTGGCACCTGGCCCTTTTCTTTTTTTTCCTTTTGATTCCTGGACATGAGGTGAATTTTGCTCTGCCACAAGTTCCCTGCCATTGCCATATGGCACACACACAAGTTGCCTAGAGGCAATGGATCAACCTGATCATGGACTGGAGCCACTAGAACCATGAGACAAAATAAAACATTTCTCTTCACAACTTATAAACATCTTGGATATTTGTTAGAGTTATGGAAAGCTGATTAACACAGTACTCATCCATTTCTTTCTGTTTCCAAGGTCTGTTTATGATTATTTTGGTGAATACTCCAACTTGAATTGATTTTATTAGAGTGGTGATATTAAAGCACCCAGACTAAGATATTACTTTCATTTTTACCAATAGTCAAGTAATTAAAGTTACCAACAAAAGTAACATATGAGCATGATAAAATTAATTAAATTTATTTTTCAAGATTTGGTTTCTGGTTTTTGATGTTGAAATCCATGTTATGTCTCTTTTAGGGTCTGCTCAAAATGCTAAATTGAAATACTACCTAATGATGGAGAGCCATTTAAAATACATTTCCTGGCATCTGCAACAATAAATGTAACTTTTTAAATAAAAGGAAACTTCATTTTTAAATATCAATGTCTAATATATAAATATCAATTTTATTTTTGCATGTTAAACAAATTCAGAACTAAGTTTATCACCAACATATTTCTTACAAGTTTAAGTTTCCTGTAAAATTTTATTTTTTATTTTGGAAGATGGCAGTAGTATTTGGCTTTATTGAATTCAGATATGAGACTTTCATGATGATCTTACATATGTGTTTTCATAGAATGGAGTATAAGCGGTAGCATATGAACAGAGTGATTGAGATTTCATGTAGTTACATGAGAGGAAATAATACTTCTTTTAAAATATGCCAAAATATCAAAAAATATACTTCTTAATTTATTTTCACTATTTTCTTTTAGGATGTCATAAGGACACTTTCTATATTTCCCTTTTGCATCTGTCATTGAAGCCAGGAATGTCAGTTTCCTCATCATAGTATGAGAAAATTCTCGACCTTTAACACTGCTTTGTATTTTCACATGTTCTCCAAAGCAGTCTTTATCACTTACCAAAGGACTCAAAGTCTTCACTCTTATAAGCAGAAGTGAAATATAAAAGTAACGTTTACAATGCAAATTCTGATTAAGTGTGTTGAGGGTGGGTGTAAAAATCTGCATTTTAATATGGTACTGATACTGCTCGTTCAAAGACCACGGTTTGAGTAGCACAGATCTGATGGTTAAGAAGACAGGTATAGATGTTCAGGTCAACCATGTAACAGCCAGGCAATCCTTGCATAAATCATTCCCCTGAGTTCTAGTTTCTTCCTGAGTAAAATGAGAGTGTCTAACTCACATTTTTTTACATGCTATAGAATTAGTGAAAAATTTATGTGAAGTCCTTAGAACAGTGTCTACCACATTATAAGGGCTCAATAAAAGTTAGCTCTTGCTTTACTGTCTATAGAGTTGGGTCAGGTGATCTCTGCCAAAACAGTATTCAGACATCTACAGATGAAACAATGCCATGACCTGGAAAAAAATTCAGCCTGACATCTTACATGCTATTGGCTGGCTGACTTTTCATGGAGAAAAACAAAGACATATTAAGTCATAATTAGCAAGAATATAGTTAACTTAGAATGTGAGGTGCATCTTAAAGAATCTAAACATTTATAATAGCAGTTCTTCGATGGCTAAAATCTGTGTCAAGAGTGTTTTCTAAGCCAATCTGTACACAGCAGAACCCTTGTCACTGGGCTCATTTCTGTCATTTTCTGACACCAGTTCTCCATCAAGCATGATGATTAAACCTACAACTTTTCCTTTGGTAAAACAAGAAAGGTAATCAGCAGGCTGTAGCTGCATCACCAGAAGAGGTCTCTTGCTTTACAAATAAATATGCTGCCTTTGCCTCTGCATTTATCTACTAGCAGGGGACCATTGTGCAGTGACAATATTCTGTTTCAGAAGCATTGGCTCTGAATAATCACCTGCTTCTTCTCCCCTTGGAATGCTGTACCAGCAGACCCTCCATGAATTTGGTATATGGCAGGATTTACAGATTGCACATTATTGCTGTAAAAATATAATTTTCCACCACTACAAAAATGGAGATGAACGTTAGCCCCATTGCACTCTGTGCTGCAGTTCAGTTCATTTGGAGCTGACTGATGGGGAAGGTGCCCCTTTCTTTCCTCAACACTTATCCACTAAGGAAATCTGTGGGTGGCATCAGTTTGTTGCATGGACTAGAATTTGAAGGGAAAGGAAATCTCTGAATCTGGACTCTCCACCTTGATTCTCAGGAGAGTCACCAACTTCATAGGAATAAAATGCAGTGGGGTTGCTAGTCATGTATGGGGACTGGGCAAAGTGAAAGCACAGATGCTCATTGAATTCTTCTCTCTTACTTTATTCCACTTCACTTTGCTCTTGGTGTCAATGCATGACCAACCCTAGGTAAATCTGTTTCATGAGCCCTGTCTCATGCATCTTCCATGGACAAGGGCTTCACTGCCTTTGGAGTTAAAGACTCTTTTTAAATGCTTTCAGGTTAACATTTCAAGCCTCAGATCAGGGGAAATAAAAAAGAATCCTAGTTACTGGAGTATAGAATATAAATATTTATTTAGAGAGGAGTGGCTAGCAGAAAATGTGATTCGAGAAGCAATAGTACTTACTTTCACTAAGGTTTTTACATTTGGACAATATGAAAAATAAAAACAGCAAGCCCTCCATCTTATTCTATGTGAAAGTATTCACAGATCCTTGCTAATTAAAATTATATATATATATATATATATATATATGACATTTACCTATAGCAAGGTAAAGCCCAACAAGCCTAGCTTTCTTGTCATGCCACAAAGCCACATTTCTATGATATCTACAGGAACACTGGGAATCTGGGTCAATCTGTAAAATCACTACCTTGGATACATATATTGCTATTTTAAATAGAAAGGGGGCATCTGTTAGCTGGTCCAATGGGATGCTTACCAAATTTGTTCCTTTGGTATTTTATGCAATCAGGTATTTAAAGTAAGCCAAGGAAGATTGAAAATATTTCATGACCAGACTATTGACAACACTATTCTGATGATCTGGTCCACTATGAAGGAGAAAGTTTGTATGGTAATTGTCCATTTGTAAGGTCATGCATCTCCTCTTAAATCTGTGTGTGAGGGTTAACTGCACTTGCAAGCCATAACTTTACATCTTTGGAACTACAGTTACTCCAGATGAACCCATTACTTATCCTCAGGTGGTCAACAAAAACCCCAGATTTTGTAAAGTTATAGGACCGTCTTATTCAGGAATCAACATGTGAACCACACAAGAATGTGCATTTATACACCTTTTATGAAGATAATGACATGATATTTCTCTATAGGGAATAAGAAACAATAGAGAACTATACATCAGATATTTGGGTAGGAACTAGAGACTAATTTCAATATAAAAATACAAGACTGGACTTCAATTCACATGTTTTTGACATTGAAAGAGATTAGTAGATCATTATTAACCTAGACTATCTAGGAGGTTACCTCTGAAAAGCTCTTAAAATTTCTAATCATAAACTTAATGTTATCTAGCTCTATCAGAGGATCAAGCTAAATTAACAAGCAACGGATTGCATATTGTGTTAATTTCTTTTGAAATTTGTGGTGAATTACTTTTAGTAAGAAAGATTAAACATACAATTAAAAGAATAACATCCATCTTAATAATAAGTTAATAAGTCAGGGATTTGGAAGCATCACATATTTTAATGAATAAAATTTTGTTTGTAAAATGTCAATACTGTCTATTCTCAACTAGAGAAAAAAGTATAAATCATGAAAAACACATATATTATCTATAATTGACTTTGGCATTATGTTATAAATTCAGGAAAATACAAACACACACATGCATATCACACACACACACACACACACACACACACACACACACACATCCTCACCTGGTTTCAGATTCAATTTTCTTTTCACCTTCCAGTTCAATGCTAGAAAACCTAGAACTAAACCCATAGGATGTAGACCTGTATTAAATGAGATAAGTATTTTCCATTCATAGCTCTCCAATTACATAAGAACCTATGACGTGAGCCTGTTTCTGGACCACTTTTACATGATCATTTATTTAAAAGAGGACACACAAGATTTATCCTCATGCTTATGGTCATTTAGTTGTTACTGCTCTTTACTCAGAGCCAAGCAACTTCTAGATTCTAAATTCTAGAAATACTAAGAAATCATCACTGCTCAACGTGCTGACAATGAGAGTGATCAACATAAGCAAATAATTACAGAAAGCAGAATACGTGCAAAAATGAAGTGTGCCCAGATTTAGTTGTACCGTGGCAGAGAATATAGACTGATAGAGATTTATTAGCTGTCCAGGGATGAGATTAGGCAAGCACTTAGCACAGTGCCTTACATTCTACTATTACTCATTAAACCTTCAATCTTATATTAGAGACACTGCATAAGAACAAAGATTTAATCATGCAGATTTTTTTGCATATGGGGAAAGTTAATTCAATCACCATGTAAGCCTCTAATGCACACCTAGGCAGTATGTGGGCAAAGGAAACACAAGAAGTGAAACATAACCTTTGTTTGCTTACTTACAAACACTGCCAAAGATATACGAAAACAGTTCCTCCCATTTCTTTTCGTCCTATTCTCTTTGCTCTCAACCAGCCTCTGCCCTTGACCTGAGGGTGCACATCTTCACCTACAACTATGCTGCCTCTGGCTTATTTCCTTGTCTGATCCAGGATTTAGGGGTAATCCACCAGACTTTTCCACTTCCTTACTTCAATTTTCCCTCAAGCCTTAATTTGTCATTGCCAACACTCTCATTCCCTTTTGACTAAGATAAAGTTCTGCCTTTTCCCAAGAGAAGTCTTGGTAACAAAAAAAAAAAAAACATGCTTTCTTTTTCTATTATCTTCATTTCAATGCTTTGAGAATAGAAATCGCCTGGTGCCAAAGCCTGTGGAGAGATGGACAGAGCATTTTAAAGATGGAATAAGGACACTAAAGTGTGGGAACGCTATTTGATGAGTATGCAAGCTCATTTCAGGTTTAACATGGATCTGCAGTGGATCAGCTTCCTATTCCTTTTTAAGTGAGAAAAAAATAGGAAGGCTCTAACTCTAAATTTCTATAACAAAAATAATCTAGCTTTTTATGATCTGTAAAACTAGGTCTCAAGTTTTTTATTTCATTTTTCTGGAATTTCTATCTTCAAGGGGCTCAGGTGAGAAGGGACCTTCTATATGACAAATAAAAATAGGAAAACTGATGCCCTGGGCTAGACATTTCAGATTGTTTTTAAAGAACTGTATTGGGAAACTGATAACGTGACAAATTATCTCTAACTCCTTACATGCTCGGGGAGAGGAAACATGTCTGAGCTGCAAGGCACCTACCTGTCCTAAAGCTATGCACCTAAAGAGGTATTTTCTTGTCAAAACTTCAGAAACATGATTGAAATTAGCATCACCATTCTGCCAGGACACAAATGTGTCACCAGTTCTTTGGTAAACCACCATAAACAGTTACAGATGTACTCTTACCTTTGTACAATGATAGAAAGAAGATCTGAGCCACCCTACCTGTTCTCCAGTCACAAATGGTTGGCTTGGTCTTCTGGAGAAAGGTCAATTAATGACAGTTCAAACCTCACTGTTATCTTCTTTGGGGAAAACCCCATGTGAGTATAAATCTTTGAAGAGACAGAGGCACATTTACCATGGAGCTAAAAACAATTTATTTTCAGATTTATTTGCTAGTTAGGGTCTTTTCCATGACAGTACTTGCCTACAAGTAGATGGCATATATTTTAAAAAATAATACATTTTGACTGCACTTATTATTACTATTGTGTCTTTCTGTGGCTCTAGGAATATTCATATGACTCTTTGGGTCATGATAGTTTTAAGAGTTCAACACATAACATTGTATGTATTCTATAATGCTCAGCACACATTTGGAAAGTTGAGAAGAAACAAGCTTTGAAGGGTACAGAGCCACTGACAAAGATGTATAAAATTATAATTATGTCATATCTGGAACTTGTGATGTTTATGGTATCTGTTTGCTTTAAAATATTATAATTATTGTCAATTGACTTCATCCTAATTCAGTATTCACCCTAACTTTATACTTGTCATTTTAAATTCATTTTAAAATGGATTCCTAAAATGTAAGACCTACAACATTCAAATATACTAGTTTACCTTAGATAAAGATGTGTACCCAGATGTGTGCAATATGAAATTACATTAGAGAAGCAGGAAAAATTCAGACAATAACACAAATATTTTATAATTATATCCATGGCATCAAAACAGAAATGATGGAATAATGATGAATATTGTGCTTGATGGGAATGCCTTCCACAGAAATCAATGTATCAAGACTATAATAAATGCAGAATACATCATAAGAACTTAAATAACTACAAAGAGTAACAAACTTGTTTTTAAAAGTAGTTTCCATTATTTTAAAATAATGCAAGAAGAAAATTACACTTCAGTGAATCTATGTGTATTCATGTATTTGAAATACTAACAGTAAGAGAAATAATCTTTTAACATTCTCTTTTAGATTATATAGTCTTTTAAAACTACAAATATATGATTCACTCAGAATAAAGTCTGCTTTATATTCTGGTAAAGATGCCAAAGACTAATTCCAAAGATCACCAATTTCCTATTGCTGCTGAAGTAAACTACTCTGTGTCTAAAACAGCACAAATTTGTTACATGAAGTTGTATAGATTAGAAGCCTGAACTAGCCTTACTGGACTAACATCAGACCATCAGCAGGACTATGTTCTCTCTGGAGGCTCTAGGGGTGAATCTGTTTTCCTTGCTTTCTCAAGCTTCTAGATGTTGCCTGCACTCCTTGGCTTTTAGCTCTCTTGCTGTCTTCAATGTCAGCAACAGCAGGTTGAGGCCTTCTCATGTTGAGTCAGCTTCTGACTCATCTTTCTCCTTTAACATGCATAAGGACCTTTGTAATCATACTGGGCCACCCAAACATTTCAGTGTAATCTCCTGATTAGCAATCACAATTCCTCTTCGGCAATTGCTTTGTCCTATATTGCTGTCCTTTAACTACAAATCTAAAAATAAGATACATATTATCCTTCCTACACCAAGAAGGTGCTACATGCAATCAGAGATTCTCAGGGTCCATGGTAACCTGAGTGTGTTTGTAAACAGTAAAAACTGTCTGCTCAGAGTAGCTCTTCTTTGAGCTCTTACAGTCTTACATTCACCACTACAGCTTTGATCCAAGGGAGCCAACTTTAATTCCCCATTATCCTTCTGTTTAAGCACAGTTATTGGCTCAAAATTTATTATTTGGTACAAGTTAAACCAATCAGAGTTTTTACCTAAAAAAAAAATTTTTTTTTGAGATTCCAGGGAAGGGCATCTTACCTTGCCTGGTCAGGGCATAATAAAACTCGGAAGGATGGTAAATGCCATATCCCTTCTGAAAGAAATATCCTTGTGGCTTGCAAGATTACAATTAAATTGCTGGCAGAGGCAAAAGTGTATGTGCCAGGCACCACAGTGTATGTGATTGTATGTATGTATGTGTGAGTGCAGGATGGAAAGAACTAGAGAGACTGATGAGAAGTTCTTTAAATCTCTTTACTATTCATCCCAAAGTCATTTTTCCCTGGTTTCTTGGTTTAAAAGCACATAAATCATTTCCTTCTTTCTAGTTGTTTGAATTGGGACTCTGCCATTTTCATCCAAAAGACGCTTAACTAAAATTGATGCTGTGTAATTTTGTTATATGCTCAGCACTGTAATTAATGACAAAACAATTAAAAACATAATCAAGGAAGCTAGAGTTCCTCCAAGTCATAGAAATAAAAGAACAGCTCTTAATACATCCCAAACTGACCCTGCTGTGTCTTACCATGACTCTGGTCTATAGGAGACATCAATCATGGTCTCTTGAATACTTTCCAAGTTTATTTTACATTAACCAAAAAACAGCAAATATTCTCATTGAACATCACTTCTCTTAGTATAGCATTAGAAACCAAGTTTGGGAATTCAACCAGGAGCTATAAGGAACATGTGCAGAGAGAAATAAAATAACAGCTGCCCAAATTATTTCACTAAAGTATCAGGGAGATCCTTTTGTTAGTTTATATTGCCAGTGTAATTAATCAAATTGAATGAATGAATAGCTAAATAGATACATGATGAACAAATAACTGTTAACCCAGCAGATAGGCCCTTAATCATCCACTATCAGTGACCAACTGGTAGTGACTGACATGTCAGTCAGTCTTCACCACTGCTTCCTAAGCTTATGTGCTATACCACACTGCTTGAAGTTTTCTCTGATACTTTAGCTCTCTCCCACACATTTCCAAGATTCATATAGATAAAACAAAGTTAAAACAATAATAATATGGTTCTCTGAGTTTAATTAGAAATAAATTTACACTGGCTAATTCTGCAGCTATATAGGAATCACAAATCACTAATCCTGTTTCGTTTTAAATTTTTATATTTCTTAATAAAAGATCTTATTTTTATTTAATGAGATGGGTCTTCTTAAAACAATTCCAAGAGAAACTGGATTGGCATAAAATTAAGCTCCTTTCCCTTCTTGTTCCTATATTCTTGTTATCTCTAGAATGTCAGGTTATACTCTAATCAACCTTTAATAATCCAAATGGAGACTCCTCTCATAAGTAGACACTAAAACCTAATGCAGTATAGAATAAGTGACCTTTTCTGAGAACAAAAAAGAAATGGATATTTTCCTCTGCTTAAATTTGGCTTGTGTTTCCAATTATGCTAATAAAAAATAGTAGTGACAAATTTTCCTGACATGGGACTTACTCTATTTTTTGCATCCTAAATTTGAATATTGTGAATATATTTTAAAAGCAGAATCAAACTACATATAAGACTAGACATCATGAGATATTTCCATGCTTGATTCTTACTTGAATACTAACTCATCTTCTAAACTATATAGTATGTAATTAAGTTTATATAATTCAAAAAATGTTCCTTAATAATCTTCTGTGACATTTAAGTTTCTGGGTTTATGCTGTGATTTCTAAATCATTGTCAGCTTTGGTTAGTGTGACATTAGTGAGCCCTTTTAGAATCAGGACAAAGAAGCTAGCCTTCTTCATGAAGAGAGAGCTCTTCATGTCTGGGGGTTTGTACCAGTAGGAGGGAGAGGATGTAGAATGGTGAATGCTTTGGAAATATTATGTGCATGTATGAAAATGGAAAAATGAGACATGGTGAAGCTATTTCAGGAAATGGGGGAAGGAAGGATAGAGGAGAATGATGGAGGGGGTGAATTCAACTATTATATATTTTAAGAACTTTTGTAAATGTCACAAAGTACTGCCAGTACAATAAAAATAAGCATATAAATAAGTAAATAAGGAGAAGGAAATTTGGACAAAGGGAAGGGCAAGGTGACAACTGGGTGAAGGTAGAGGTAGATGTCAAAGTAATGTTCCCACTAGCCAAGAAGTTAGAAAAAGCAAGAAAGGCTTCTCCTCAGACCCTGTGGAGAAATCAAGGTCATTTTCAAACCGTAGTTTCACACTTACCATCTCCCCATGACTGTTGAATAAGTTTCTATTGTTTTAAGCCACCAAGTTTATGGTCACATATTTCAGCAGTTTTAGAAATATCATATTAGGGTGAAGTGTGTTGGGGTAGACATCAGCTACAGCTCAGGGGGAAAGTGCACTTTGGAGATAGGCTTCTCCCAGAGAAGATGAGCATGAACAGGTTTGTGGAAGGGCATCTGAGGACAGACATGGCTTCCTCAAGGACATATCCTAGCACTGGTCCTTTGGAGCATGCACAGTGATTTTGCTGCTTCCCTTAAATAGGCTAATTGCTGCCCTGAGCACACACAATATTTCTCAACAGTGTCTCATTGTATAGTTTCTATAAAAGCCCAACCAAAATATGGTTATGAAGCAGCCAATCCTCAGCAAAACAGCCAATCAAATGGACATTCTGGGCAGTGAAAAGACCCTAGGGAGATAATTCCAATCATTTGGACACTTATTTGATTAAATCACGGAAAATGTGCTCAAATTGGGCTTACTCAGAGCCATCCAGAAAAATCTTAGTTTCATTAACAAGGCAAAAAATAAAACCC
The DNA here is from genome assembly GCF_047511655.1 of Castor canadensis. Taxonomy (NCBI): domain Eukaryota; kingdom Metazoa; phylum Chordata; class Mammalia; order Rodentia; family Castoridae; genus Castor; species Castor canadensis. The sequence goes on from NC_133395.1 coordinate 10,089,160, forward strand.
AAATGTATTTCTGAAATAACACCTTTTCTGGATTCTTTGATAATGTATCAACCCAGCCCAATTATCTCCTATATGGTACAAAATAACCCATTGTCCTGCATGATGGTCTCTCTCTCTCTCTCTGCCCTTCCATCCCCCCTTCCTCCCCATCTTACTTTCCCCTGACTCACTTCTTTCCTACCTATTCAACAGAGCAATGGGAAAAGGCCCCATATGACAGTAAGTTTTGTGCAACTTTGAAGCACTCCCTTAAGGCCTGTTTGTTCAATGGGAAGTAGGGCAAAAACGACAGCATCCATCTTCTTACAGCAGGACTGTGCCCACTGCAAAACTCTGCAGAGCAGTGATTCTTAATGGGACTGTACAGAAGAATAACCTTGGAGCTTTTAAAATCCCTGATGCCCAGGCCACACAGCAAGAACTATTAAATCAGGTAAGAACTTGGCATGAGTATTTTAAAAACACTTCTGCAAAATATAAGTGTCCTCATCTCCTCTATGAATTCTGTAAGAAAAGAGCTCACCTGACCTAGATCTTCCAGAAGACTTCTATTACTTGAATCTGGAATTTGTATAAACTATTTTTTCCATTTCTTCTGATCATCTTTACTTATTTTTTCCTTTGGTCCCTTCCAATACTCAAATTTGGTCAAATATGACCTCTGCAGAGAGTTCCACTGACCACCATACCTAGGGCAGCCCCAAACTCCACCTTAATCACTCTGTCATATTATCTTGATTTCCTTCAATTATTTGCTTTTTGGTTTAATGTTTTCCCAAACCCTCTAGACTTCAATTGCTTTATTATTGTATCTTCAGTACCTAGAATGGCTCTGGGCACACAGTAGGATCCTAATAAATATATGTTGAGAGGATGGATGAAGGAATGAATGAATGATGATCTCATTTTCTGTGTTAAATTCTATATCCTTGATGTCATTGACATGTCATCTACTTGAACCCTTGTAACCCTTATGATTGAATACATTAAAGTTTATAAGGAAATTTCATATATATTATCTCAATTGCCATTCACAACAATATCTTATAGGAAACAGCAGTTATTATAATATCATTTTATAGATAACAAAATTGAAGGCCAAAAAAAGTTAAAAAAAAAATTCTCCAGGGTCACACAAACACTACGCAGTGAACCTACTTTGTGAGTATGTTATAGTGCCTTGTGGCCACCTCTGCATTCCTGTCCCATCTGAGGCACATGCCCTCACAGTTGGAAACAGGCTGATTAGATAAGACAACAATTGCTGAAGTAAGGCACAGTAATGGGAGCATGATCAAGTCTCTCTATCTAAACAGGAACTGAAGCCCATCGACAGTGTTTCCAGGGACCATACAAGTAACTAGCTGGAGTAGCTGACACTTGTGAATAGGGTAGCACACACTCGTTCTGTCCCACCCTGGTGCAGACTTCTAACTCCTCCAAGGTCTTATTTAAAATATTACTTGAAGATTGCAATCCCTTTGTATTTCTCTCTTTTTGAAGTAGAATTATCCAGAAGAATTTGTCTAGACTCAAGCATGAATTATGCCACTTGGGTGTTGCTACTGCCTCTTCTATAATTACAATAAACTACACCCCAGAGCATAACTTCTGCAATTCTGCCTCTTCATCACTATAATTCAACAGTAACATTAACCATATCCAGCCTTCCAGCAGAACAATCAAATGGAGCATTGTAAGCAACCTCTCCAAGCACCATATATTCTATATTGTCTACTGCAAAATATAGGTCATTGGGAAGAAAACCTGGTAAGGCAGTTAACATTCTTGTAAAGGACTTTTTACATGACCTCAAAATATTTGCTGTTTCATTCCTGGGACTATCCAAGTCTTAAATGCCTCACAATTGTACTATGCCAGACCATTTGGTATTACTTACAGCCCCCACATGGCATGAATATTTTGAAAAGCAAAGAGGCTAAAATTATTTAGAAACTGCAACAGGAAGCCAAAAAATGCTACCTTTCCCCTTTATCCAAATGAAAGGCATCTAATGAGAAATAAATATTTATGCAGAAGCAAATTTCATCCCTCCTAATTGACATATTTCAAATGAAAGTTTGCCATACTGAAGAATATATTACTCTGTGCTCAAAACAGACACCTGGTAGAAAGCAGAGACTGGAAGCATGAGTGTGTGAGTCACATGGTTCTCATGAGGAAGAGTCAGCTCTGGGTCCTCCTAATTAGACTTCAAGTCTCCTGTGAAAGCAGTCAAAAGTGATAGGCTAGGAGTCCAAGAGAGAAAATATACTGTCAATAAGTCCAAATGAAACAGAGCACAGAGTCAAGCTCACTTACTAGAGAGAGATGAAAGGAAATTGAAGCAAACTTATGGTGCTAATTTCAAAGTCACAGATGCAAGTTTTTCTATTACTTTAACCTGTGACTTTCTGGATTCCCCATCCGGCTAGTGACAGAACCCAGATTAAGTCAGGGTCTGCTCACCCTCATACCAATGACCAATTTGTCATTTAAGTGTTAATAATACATATCCATGTTCAATATCTTCCTAATACTACTTTCTAAATAACAATGTGATTGGTAAAAACAGTTGTCATTTTATTGATTTGCTGATATGGATGACTGAACGAAACAATTTTGGATTTGTGCTGCTTTCTCACTTTCTGTCGGTAAATAGGTAAACATGATTTGACATGCAGAAGGAGGAAGAAAGACGTATGAGAGGATGCTACAGTATGTGTCTAGTTTATGGAAAGACTTAGACTTTGGTAACTTTAGTTAGTTATATTTGGCATTTCAGCAATAACACAATAGTATTAAGCAAAGATAACCTGGTGCTTCTATGACATCATTTAAATCTGAAATTATAATGGGTGTCCTTACTAACAATCTCATAAGAAAATTAGAAAGAGAAAACTCTGCAAAGAGCTTGTTTTTCCTGACTCAACTCTATTACAACACTGGGAGGGCAGTAGTTGGCAAGAGACAAATTGGTTCCTGGACTGTCACCTGCCACATTCATATTCTTTACTTGTTATCATATGTGAGTTTGCTTCCTGATCTCTACACAAATTAAACCCTTAGTCAACATTTTTGCCCATGTTCTTCCCTCTACCTAGAATATCCTATTTCTAAATCATTACCTTCCTAATGTTACCCAACCCTATAGATTCGATTCTAGCTTCACTCAGTTCATAAAGCCACATTTGCACCCAAATAGAACAAATACAATATTCTTTTTCTAACTTTCAAAACACTCAATTTTTTCCCAGCGCATTGTCACATTTATCACAAATGCTTAGCACAGGGGTAAGCAAAATTTTTCTGTAAGGGCTTTATAGTAAATATTTAAGGTTTTGTGGCTTATACACTCTCTCTGTGGCAACTACTCAACTTTGTTAAATCACTTCAAGAAAGCAGCCATAGGTAAACATGTGAGTGTGGCTGTGCTCCAATAAAACTTTATTTATAAAAAACAGAAGGTTGCCCTACTAGCCCTGGTTCCCTGACTCCTGGCTCAGCACAGAAACAAATGGTGGGGTGCTCAATAAATTTTAGATTACCTAGATTTGATGAGCAACATAATTTATGAAAATATGATGCATATTTCTTATGTATATTGTGAGCACACAGTGTATTGGATTTCTGCATTGATTTTGCCTTTATACCACAATAGTTGGGCTATTAATTTTTAATAACATCTTGTGTGTCAAAAAGGGAGAATCATAAGGTTCTGATCAGCTATATGACCTAAAACTTAAACAAAGTGATGGCACTCTGCTCACTGATTTTTTTTCAATTAAAAATAATATCTGTTATGGTTACTGATGCCATGGTGATGATGATTGATAAGCAGAGGAGATTTGTTACCCACTAAAATATATGGTTCACCTATTTATATTGAATAAAATCAGGTAAATAGCTTCTAGAGATCCACACTACTTTCTTCACTAAGATATTAGTGTTTTAATACAAATAAATACATAATTGTAGTAACAAAATTGTCATAGTTGTCATGCATTTCATTTTAAGCTTGCTTAAAGAAATTGTGATTGAATTCCTGTCCAATTTTCTATTTTATTTTCAAATAGATTTTGACACTGTTTGTTGCAGTCTTTACAAGGAAGTTTTCTTAGCCAAAGAATTTAACTGGTTTTCAATTTACCACATAAAATGATGCAGAATGTAATAAAAAATGTCTGTTTATTTGGATCAATTCCTATCTTTGATACAAAATATTCTGTTGCCATAGATAAAACATTTATGCAAGGTTACTGACTGGATCACATACAAAAATACTCCCTCTGACTTACTTGATAGTGACACAATTTTATGGACAAAGACTAGAAAAATCTCAAGTAATTAAAAGTATCATGTTTGTTATATGTTCATTGAATTCTTTTACATCACCTTTAAAATACACAAAATTATTAAATTTCATTTCTGAATTTATTCTTTTATTCTGTTCTATTGAATATACAACTATCAAGTCGAAACGCAAGATAAAGCAATAAAGTAAGTCACATAAGTAATTATGCATTGGAAAGGGGAACCCTTGAAAAATCACTCGGTCTCCTACTAAACATGACTCTTTTCTATTTTATTTAGTAATTCCTGTAAATGTATGCAAATTATGCCTTTGGTAATTTTAGTAAATGATGCTTTATCATACCATTGAGAGATTTAATGCTGGATTTAATCAAAATCTTCAAATAGATCACCAGTTCTGGGCATCTAAGTGTTTGGCCCTCTTTGTGGGAAGACACGATATCCCAACAGAGAAGTATAGATACATCATGAAGACTCAGAGGAAGGATACTAAAGGAGCCCCCCCTTTAGTTCTCCTCAGAACCCAATCTTTTTGCTTCAGGTTTTGTGAAATTTAGGATGTACATACAGTTTAAGACATACTAATGAGTTTTTCTGAGTACATAAAAAGTAATAAACAGGCCCTTCTCTTCCTAGATACCATATTATATGGATCACTACATGATAACAGAGCATATAAAAGCCAAAGTAGTGATTACTGCAAGTTCAAAACATGTTCAAAGATGCATGGACCCTCCCTAGTGATCCAAAACTGAATTCTTATCATGTAATGTCTGTAACAATGTCCAGACTTTGACTTCTGACCATGATTCATCAATTCATTTATATTTCTTGACATTTGGTGTACACCAAAAGCACCAAGTATAGAACCATTCTTCCTGGATAAGGAGTATACAAGTTAATTTAGCAGGGCCATTTCTTCCTCTTCTTTGGCTAAGGTCTATAAAAACTAGGTTTGAAATGCCACAATTTAGTGTGTGACTATTCCAGAGGCTTTGGCTCTCACAGACATAGCACATCAACAAGGACACTTAAATAGAGGAAGACTGAATCAAACTTCCTTTCTCCAAGTGCTGCTGGAAGAACACACTAGGGTTCCCTATCACTTGACCACTCGGTGCACTTCCTACTGCAGCAAATTTACAATAAGACAGTTAATTAGGCCACAGAGGATTTTAAAAATATAATCAAAATCACAACATGTGGTATGGTGCTTAATTGAAAATGTTTGGAGGACTTCCAATATTATAATTTTCTCTCATTCAAAATAAATAACATCTCTGTAAACATGAATAAGAAAAGTAAAGACTCAGTAGTTCAAAACCACACAATTAAAAAACAACAACAACTATGCATCATGGAAACTGTCCTGATAAATAAGCCAAGAAAATCTGAAGATGTGCTTTGCAATAAAAGGCAGAGATAAATTATGACTTCAATTGAAAAATATACAGATGGTGGGAATTTGGCCTGCTATTATTCTTTGAAAGTATGTTCCTAGGTAAGAAAATTGAAAAAGATCACTTAATTCATTAATTAAAGCATACTAATTAATAAAAATGGTTTCCATTTTCAAAAACTTACAATAATCAATAACTAGCTTTAACTGATCATTTTTCCTTCATTCCATACCTTCTCATATAGGGATGTATGGTTATGTGTGATTGAGAATCTGAAACATATGCCATAGTTGTAACAACAAGTCTGATGAAAGAAAGCCAAAGGGCACAGAGGACAGGCAAAAGCACACAAAACTGAGATACTAAGCAAAAAGATGACCAAGACACAAGGACGATGATCAAAGAAGGCAGCTACTGGAAACCCAACTTTATGAATAGGAATGCCTATAGACAAAAACTTATTTTGATGATTAGAGAAGTCAATGAAAAGAATTTGATAAATGGCAAAAAACTTAAAATACAAAGAGCAAAATACATCCAGAAGGGCTGATTGTCTAAATTGTCACTATTGGTGGGTGAAGAAAACCTTTCTTATGTTCCTGGTAGGAGGTGTTGGTGCAATTTTTCTAGGGGATAAGATTTAATCTATTTTTATTCATTTAGATGTATGCATTTCATGCCCAAGAATTAATGCTATGGATTTGTGAACAGTTCTGCTGCAAGACTGCAAATTATGGCATTGAATAAAGTAGGAAGCAATATAGATTTCTAAGATAAGAAGATAAGCTAAATTATTTTTGCTATAATCATATAATAGAAATTCTATGCAACTATAATGATTTTGCAGAATTATATTTCAACAGTGAAATATATTTCATATTATTTAGCAAATTAATATAATAAAAGAACCAATAAATTGTCTAAAACAACTCTGGAATCAGAAGCCCTGTGTTAAGAGTTTATATTAATATTTGCACCTCTGGAACTTACTATGTAAGAAAGAAAGCTGCTAAGGTTTTCAGTTAATTTTTCTGTAAAAAGAATAATTATATTTCTTCTTACTTCATTGTGTTTCAGGGAAATTAAAAAGAAAATGTATTTGATGTTCTTATCATTTTATGTGTTATAAGCCCACAAGAATGTTTTTATAAGAGCATGATTACTTCATTTGTAAAGAACACATGTGCTTATATATATTGTGGTTTAGATATTGATAACAAGAACACGTAGTTATAAACCTCAAGCATTTCCCTGCTTACCTTTTCAAGTGTATATGTGAAGTTTGTTTTGTTTGCTTGTCTGTTTGCTTTGTAGTAAATATATTCTCTAAATTTTGAACGTGAAAGAGAGTATCAGTTGGAGTTCTGATGCAATAATAAATACCCCAAATTTCAGTTACTCCAAACAGCAAAAGTTTATTTTTCATGCAGTTTACACATCATTGGGAGATCAGCAGAGTTTTCTGCTAACCATTCCCATTTCAAGACTCAACCAAAGGGATTGGTGCCTATCTCCAGCACCACAAATTCTCCAACAAGAGGGAGACAGGGAACAAAAACCCTTCCCTGCCTCCTGAAGCTTCCACTCAAAAGTGACATGCATCACTTTTGCTAGTAGTTTTGGTTACACTCAAATTCATGCACAGAGCCCCAGTCATAATGAAGCTGTATTATTATGTCAAGAAGAGCTTAAAAGTAATGAATATCCTATCACAAGCCACTGTTAGTTTTTAAGCAGAACATTCATATGAGAATTAAGGAAGGTGGTTCTGCATTCCAACTCCCAAGAGCAGAATTAGGATAAATATGTTTATATCTACATTGACTATGGAAGATACATCTATTCAAATCAAATGATGTCTGTAAGTAATAATGAAAAGTAATAAAAAATTGCAGGGCTAATAGAGAACTTAAGAAAACTTGTAAGTTATTCTCCTGCCCTCCAGACATAATATCCCACTAGTCGTCACCAGTAGAAGCAAGTAATCTAATTTAATTTCCAGTGGGGAAATGGTTTCACCTGGCCCCTAAGGAACATCCTACCAGGAGATTTTTTTTCCTCAGCTGGTGAGCCGATGAGGCTCTCAGGCTTGCAAACTGATGGGGCTTGTAATTGCTTTCTTCACTCATGTAACCACAGCTGCACTGTTCATTCAAAAATTACAGAACTAATCCTTTAAGTTTTCATATTGGATGTTTGCTTCAAAACATCCAGTGCCAACGAGTCTGCAGACGTAGCTCCACAGGAAAGCAAAGGTCTCTGGCCATTGGTCTGAGCACAAGATTCACTGTCATAAATCTTGGGTTTTCATTAGCAAAAAACAATTTTGTTATGGTTCCCTGAGAGATTGCTTCACCCATCAATATCTCCACTTCTCTGTTAAGGAGACTAGTGAAGCTTATTGTTTATTTGAAAGTACTTCTAGAGGCTCAATTGAATTTATTATTTTTAAGTCACAGTCATATTCATGGATTCAACATCTTTCCAATAAAATATATTTTAAATATACTCCATTGCTTTAAAACAGTAGCTAAATAGTGACTCTTGAGAAAGATGGGACACCAAAGTGTGTTTGATGATCAAGCCTAGTTAGAGTTTAATAAAGACTGATATGTATAAGTCCACAATAACTGTCTTGAACTCGTGTTATATATTAAAATTTTAGTTGGGTATGGTGGCACAACTGTAATATCAGCGACTTGCAAAGGCAGAGGTAGGAGGATCATGGCCTGAAGGAAGCCTGCACGAAAGTTAGCATGAAACCTTTCTGAAAAACAAACTAATATCAAAAGCACTTGGGTGTGGTACAAGTGGAAGAGTACTTGAAGAGTGTGAGTCCCTGAGTTCAATCCCTAGTATCACTAAAAAAAAAGAAAAACTTAGATAATTGAAAAGCCATTGGTACACGTATGCAGTAAGTCTGTCTTATTCACAGATTTAATACACCTAGTTTTGAACAAAATGGTCAATAATAATAATAATAAAACAAAACAACTTTCAAAACAAAACAAATTCCCATGTGTGCATGATACGGTTCAATGGATACAAAGAAACATCTATGTTACCCTCAGTTGTGCTTGAATCTTTGTGTAATTTGCTGAGTGTTTTCTTGACCTTACTTTTGTGAAAAAAGCAAATGGTGCCCCAAAAGCAACATAAAAGTAAATGTGTTTAATTGAAGTGATCAAGTGTAACTTTGAGATTTGTTGAAAGGCATCCAGTCTTTAGTGGAAGCTGTGCGGTGTTATGGGAAAAATGAGTCAAACACCTGCAGCACAGCACTGAATTCTATGTGGCTGAGAATGTGTGGTGTTTATGCAACGGTCTCCTTGGAGCTGTAGACCTGAAGATACCCAGGGTCTACTATATATTTAAGTGAGGTCTAATGTTTGCAAGATATTTTATGTGCTTTTCTCATTTTCCTGTTATATAATTTGTTATTTTAACCTGAAAATATGAAAGCATTTATAAATTTTGTTCCAGGTTTTTTGGTTTGAAATAATAACCACATGTCCGATTGACTTCTCCCAGTAACAAAATCATGTAAGATTTTAATAATTGCAGAATGCAAGTCCCTTCACCTAAACAGTGTTTTAGGATTTCCTATGTCCCTGTACTTTACCACTTAAGAAAATAAGAAAAATCATTATATCTTAATTTTTTTTATAAAGTAAAATATTTGGAAAAAGATTCTCAAGAACATAACTTATTTTGGTATTAGTTATTTCTTTCTTTCCCAAAGTTTTCAATTTAGAATGGATTTGTCCTTGTATTATAACATAGTTCTGAAAAGTTGAACTGATTTTTTTAGGTAAGAAGGTACACTAATTAGCTCCTATGTCCATTCTTTTTCACATGGACACAACAAAGGTCTTTGTACATGCAAAACAGTAACACCAATTTTTTGCTGTAGATTATTAGTGTGGGTAAATAACAGTAGTACTAAATTTTTAACTTTTGATACTTTAAAAGAATGACAGGCTTCCTAAGTACCCTATGACAATATATTAATGTAAATGTAACAGTGGTGTCTATACAGGTTATTAATAAAATTCAGGGATAGTCAGAAGTAGTTCTAAAATCAAAAAATACTTCAAAATCAAAATACTTCAACCCATATCATATTTTTAATACTACCTGATCCTATTTATGATCATTAAAGTATTACACTTGAGAAAATACCTATGGTACATAAAATCTTGGAAACTTTGTGGAGTTTTCTACACAAAGAAGACTACAAGTAATTGAAAAGAGCATAATAAGTAATTACAAGGATCTGGAAAAGCCAGAAGCACCATAATAATGGTAGGAATGTAAAGACAAGACTTTAAAGCCAGTCTTGCAATACCTCAAAAAAGTTGAACATGAAAATATCACATGGCTCAACAGTTCTACTCATAAATGTGCACTCAGAACAAATTAGAACATATGCTCATATGAAAACTTATCCATGAAAGCTCAAAGCAGCATTATTCACAATGACCAGAAAGAAGAAACCAACCAATTGTCCAAATGTCCGTCAGTTGAAAAATGGAGAAATAACTGTACTATACACATACTGTGGAATATTATTTAGCCATAAAAATGATGTGACACATGCCACCACATTGGTAAATCTTGAAAACATAATGCTGATTTAAAAAAACAGACACAATACTACACGTTTTATAATTCTACTTATGTGAAATATCCAGAATAGGTGGCTCCACAGACAGAATGTACATTAGTGAATTCTAGGAGTTGGAGACAAGAGAATAGGGAGTGACTGCTACAGGGTACAGGGCTTCTTCCTAGGATGATAAAAATTTTCTAGCTTAGTCCTGACTGTTGTATAATTCTCTGACTACATTTAAAACGTTGAGTTTTTAAACACCTGAGAAGGTGAAATTTTGTGCTGTGAGAATTTTATCTTATAAAAAGTACCATTTAAAACTAATTTCTGACCTACCGCTCAAGTAAAAGAAATCCTTCTCCTTTTCCTCATTCTTGAACAAAATTTGCAATAACTTCAATGGTTAGTTCCTCTGAAAGACATTTCATATTAACTTTGATATTCTTGTGTGAGAAATGAATTCCTATTTCTTTACTTGATAAATCAAAAAGAATGGCACCATTCTTCCTCTAAATAAATAATTCCTTCTCCTGAAGTTTGTACCAATTTGGTAGCAAGAGCAAACCCGAGGCTACATATCTTCTAAAAATGGCAGAACTGATCCATGGCTGTCTGATTATACTATGCTTTTTCAAAAACTGACAATCTCCCCAAAATAATGGTATTGGGTTTCACAAATGTCACTGGACAATTAGATAGTCTCACTCAAAATGCTGTAAGCAAACATCTAAAATGTGCTTTCTGTGTTTTTAATGTAACTTCGAGCTGAATAAACTGAACTGAACAGATCTCAAAGGTAAAGTAGACTGGCAGTGTGTGTGTGTGTGTGTGTGCATATGTGTGTGGTGTATGTATGTGAGAGAGAGAGAGAGAGAAACTGACTTTCTCCTGATACTTTGACTCATCAGAAATGGGCTTGTTATCAGTTCTGAAAAGAATAGTCTTCCCTCACTCAGAAATCACAACTATCTATTACATAAGGCACATGTGAACTGAATTCATTTTGAATGATACTTTTGGTAGCAGTGACAAGTCCCAGGAACCTCACTCACCCCTTCCAGAGCAGGGCAGATCAGCACTTCCCTGACACTTCTTGATGCTCTCCTCAGAGGATAGCGGGCAAGAGCGTGGGTGCTCACACTTCTTCCCATACCAGCCTGCTTTGCAATCACATCTTCCACAATTGCACTGCCCATGACCTTCACAAGAAGAAAAGGAAAAAATATGTACATGAGGATAATGAAGTCAGAATTAGTTTCAAGTTCCCATTCTAAAAGAGCATGTCAAAAATGAGTCAGAATCTTAATTAACAATATAAAACATGAAGGCAGAGGTACAAGAAATGATAAACAGAAACTCAAACAATATATGGCCACCAAGCCACCATTATGTAAGATTCTACAAGGAATTCTGCATACAGAAGATGAAAGCAAACAAAACCACAAGAGGATAGGAAATATTAAACCACAGGAGAAAAAAAGACAACTAATCAGAAAGTAGCATTGATTTGGCTGCACACACTCAAATACTTAACAAAAATAACTAGATGGTAGGAATCACCAGATACCTATCAATATTAACTCTGAATGTCAATGGACTCCCCCATTAAAAGACACCATTTGACAAACTGGATTAAAAAGGAAGATCCAAAAATCTGTTGCTTACAAAAGACCCATCTTATAAACACTGGTTAGGGTGAAAGGCTGGAAGAAGATTTACCAAGTTAATGTCCCCCCAAAAAGGGCAGGACTAGCAATATTTATATTAGACAAAGTAGACTTCAAACTTATATTGTCAAGCGAGACAAAGAAGGTCACTTCATACTAAGAAAAAGAGCATGTTACAATAGTTATCATCAAGAACACCACCAACAACAAATGTTGGTGAGGATGCGGGCAAAAAGGAACACTCATACACTGTTGGTGGGAATTTAAGCTACTACAACCACTTTGGAAACAATATGGAGACTTCTTTAAAAACTAAACATAGATTTGCCATATGATCCAGCAATACCACTCCTAGGGATACACCCAAAGGAATGGGAGTCAGGTTATCACAAAGACACCTGCACACCCATGTTTATTTCAGCACTATTCACAATAGCCAAAGTATGGAAACAGCCAAGATGCCCCTACCAATGAAAATGTGGTATTTGAAGAGAGATCCAAGATGGCAACTAGGGTGTAGAAGCAGACAGTGTGAGCTCCATGAGTCCAAAACCTTGCTGAGATGCTGGAGCCACACTGGGTGGAAATAAAACAGTAAGGAGAATTGAAGCTCCGACACCCTAAACCCTAGCCTGTGGAAAGCTTCTCCATGCCACGTTACACTGAGAAAACAGGAAGTCTGTCATGCTGCCAGATGCTGGCTCCAACCTGCTTGGGAGATATTTGGCAGACCAACAGGTAAGCACCAAAAGATACACAGTATTTCCCCAGCCACTCCTAGGAAAAACCAGCATAGCTCCTTAGGCAGACTGACCCACCCTGCAAAGAAAAAAAAACTGAACAAGAAACAAGGACCTGAAAACTAACACACAGCAGAGGGGCAGAGTTGCTGAAAGCACACCAGAGAAGGGGGGAGGACAAGGAGCTGATCTCCATGCAAACTTTCAGTAAACAAAGGCTAGAAAGACAGAAGGGCTTACAGAGGGAGGGTGATAAGCCGCTGCCTAAAATAGGACAGATAGCGGTCAACAAAACTCATCTCCTGAGCCAGTGAACAACATCCATAGTCAAACAACACTGAAAAATTGAAAAATAATCAGCAAACCATCACAACATGCTGATAGCAGGGGGCCAGCTGATGGGTCACTGACCTTGCTCCAGAGAAAGGGGGCAAGGCAAAGAAACAAGCCCCCAGTAATCAAGCACAGTGAAAATCCAACTCCAAAGCAAGACAGCTGGTGGGCTGAAGAGCTGATTCTGGAATCTGAGGACAACAAACAAACTTAAACTGCCACACCCCACTGAGGGAGGAGCTGACCAAGCAGCTGCCTCTGAAAGACAGAAGAAAAAAAACAACTATCCAACCACCTGGCAAGACTACAACAGACCTTCTGCTTAAATACTAACACCAGGATTGGATGGTGGAGGAGTAACACCAGAACTTGTAAGACTGAAATTCTGTTGTTCCTGAATGTAGAATTTTTGTTTGTTTGTTCTGTTTCTTGTTTGTTTGTACATCTCTCCACATTGATTTCTTTGGGTTTGGTTTTGTTTTGTTAGTTTTACTATTCTGAATTAACAAATACTAAATTACACTGAGACCAGGGACAGAAATAACACACACACACACAATTAGCTAAAACCCAACACAGCCACAAAACAAAATTAAATCAAGGGAAATAAAACAGGTGACTGAAACCACCAACTAGCCTATTAAGAACATAGTTGCACAGTACCAAGTGGAAGGATGGGAAGACAAAAAAGGGATGGAAACCATTCTCCCCCTCCAAAAAAAAAATAATTTAATATAGGATTCAGAGGGAAATGAAGAAAATGGATACCCAGTTCCAGACTCCAACAAAACAAAGATGAAAGACACCAAGGAACCCAACGATGCCCACAAGAACACTCTGAAAGAAGAAATCCTGCAAGTAATCAATGAGAAACTCATGGAGATGTTACTAGACATGGTTAACCAAAAGGTACAAGAGGCACTCCACAAATTTCAAGGCACCAAAAATAAAGAATATGAGAAGACACAGAAACAAATAAATGAACTCATAGGAGCCCCAAATAAACACCAACAAGAAACAGAGAATACCATAAACAGAGAGATAAATGAATTAAAGATGAAAATAGACAATATTAAGAGGAAGTGACCCATGACATGGAAAAACCTCAGAAAAAAAGAATGAAACAAAAACACAAAACACAATGGAAGGCCACTCCAGCAGACTAGAACAAGCAGAAGACAGAATCTCAGACCTCAACGGTAAAATGGAAATTAAAGGAAAAGCTGAAGAGCTATTAGTCAAATAACTCAAGACCTGTGAAAGGAATATACAAGAACTCACTGACTCCATCAAAACACCAAACCTGAGAATCGTGGGCACTGAAGAAAGAGAAGACAGCTCCTTGGATTAAGAGTCGGGCTTCATTGGGTGCGTTTAAGAAATAGAACGGGAGAGATGTAGGGAGCAGATTTTGAGAAGCCTATGAGAACTTGACAGCCCCCAGCAGCAGAAGGAAGTGAGCACACCTATGCCTAATAATCTGCAGGCTGGGATGGCACAGCCTCCAGCTGCAGAAGGGGACAAGGGCAAAATGCAGCACAGCTGCTTTTCCTAAGATGTTTAAGTCCAGAGAGTAGCAATCGCAGGTTCCTCCTGTTCCTGATAACTACAATGTCATGCCCCCCCCAAAATTGCTGTTCTACTTTCTTGTTTGCCACTCTATATAATAAAGTTGCTGGAGGTGGATGAGGTTGTTGTGTGTCTCCACCAGAGTGCCCAGCCCATGTGATCCCAGCTTTCTGCATGTTTGTCTTCTCTTTTGTCCTTCTTTAATCTCCTGTTGCTCCCAGTTAAGTTTCTAGGACAAGCTCACCCAGGCCATGAGAGAACAGGTCTAGTAGAGATGAACGAATGTGGGTTTCAATACATAAATGCATGGAAGCAATGCTAGGATTCTCTTTGTATAGCTGTCTTTATCTCAAACTAGCAAAAACTCTATGTCTTTCTTATTATCTCTTATGTTTTCTCTTCAACAAAATTGGAGAAGAAAAGGGCAGAACAAGTTCTCCCCAGAAGTAGGAGGAGAAAGTGACCAAAACAATGTATACACATGTGAGTAAATGTAAAACTGATAAAATATTAAAATGAAATAAAAGATAAAAGGGCAATACATGAAAAGGAAATAACAATTATCAACCTATATGCACCCAATGTTAGTGCACTCAACTTCATCAAACATACACTTAAGGACTCAAAAGCACATATAGAACCAAAAACAGTAGTAATGGGAGACTTTAATACCTCTCTTTCACCAATAGAGAGGTTATCCAGGCAAAAAAATCAACAAAGAAATACTAGAACTAAATGACACCATAAATCAAATGGACTTAACTGATGTCTACAGAATATTTCATCTGGCAACATCACAATAAACAATTCTTATCAGCAGCCCATAGAAATTTCTCCAAAATAGACCATATCTTAGCACACAAAGCAAGCCTCAACAAATATAAGAAAATTAAAATAAGTCCCTGCATTCTATCTGATTGCAACACAATAAAACTAGAACTCAACAACAAAAACAATAATAGAAAACATGCAAACAACTGGAAGCTGAACAACACATCATTCAATGATCAGTGGGTCATTGATGAAATAAAAGAGGAAATTAAAAAGTTCCTGGAAGTTAATGAAAATGAAAACACAACCTACCGGAACCTATGGGACACAGTAAAGGCAGTCCTAAGAGGAAGGTTTATAGCCATGAGTGCATACATTAAAAGAACAGAAAGATCTCAAATAAACAACCTAATGCTACATCTCAAACTCCTAGATAAACAAGAACAAGCAAAACCCAAAACAAGCAGAAGAAGAGAAATAATAAAAATAAGGGCCAAAATTAATGAAATAGAGACAAAAAAAAATACAAAGAATCAATGAAACAAAAAGCTGGTTCTTTGAAAAAATAAACAATATTGACAAACCCCTGGCAAGCCTGACTAAAATGAGGAGGGAAAAGAACCGATTAGTAAAATAAAAAATGAAAAAGGGGAGATAACAACAAACACCAAGGAAATCCAGGGACTCATCAGGGACTACTTTGAGAAACAATATTCTAATAAATTGGACAATCTTGAAGAATGAACATATTTCTGCATACTTATGACCATCCAAAACTGAACCAAGAGGATATTAACCACCTAAACAGATCCATAACATGCAATGAAATTGAAGCAGCAATAAACAGTCTCCCAAAAAGGAAAAGTCCAGGACCTGATGGATTCTCTGCTAAACTGTACAAGACATTTAAAGAACTAATACCAACACTCCTTAAACTTTTCCATGAAATAGAAAGGAAAGGAACATTTTTCTCAAATTTTTAAACAACTGATTTATAGAAAAGCAATAAGTACAAATAAGATGGTTTAGCAGGGCTATACACTTGAATCTATCAAATTCCATATTTGTATGATTATATTAGTCTGCTGGGACCTAAAAGGAGTCTGATGGATTTGGCAATTAATTCATGTGAAGAAGAGCCACAGGAAATAGAAAAAATAGAATAGATATTAAAAAAATAGAATTTTCAAGCAGAATTTTTTCTTTCTAATGAAATATTCAACTGATCTATGTTTTTGGAGGTCCCACAACCATAGAAAACTTGGGGACTAAAAATGACAAAAGCAATGAAATCTAGAATTCAGAAGAGGTTGAGCTTTATTCTTCTAGTTTACCTGAACTATAACTTACAAATAAAAACTGTACAAACTTAAAGTACATGACATAATGCTTTAGTATACATAAACAAATCGTGGACTGACTACCACAATCAATCTAATTAACATATTTTAATTTTGCACTGTTACTTTTGTGTGTCTGTACATGTGTGTGATAAGAATACTTAAATTGAGATCTACCCTACTCACAGACTTTAAGTATACAATACACTGTTACCAGATACAGTCACCATGCACTACACATTGCGTCTCCAGGACTCACTCATCTTATAACTTGGTAAGTTGGCATGCTTTGACCAGTGTCTCCCCATTCCCTTAAATCCTCAAACCCTAGTAACTGCCATTCTTCTGGAAGTCTAACTTTTAGATTACATACACCAAAAAGTGAAGCCACATAGCATTTACCTTTGTGTGTCAGGCTTATTTCACAAAGCCTAATGTCCTCCAAGCTCATCCATGATTTTTCTAATGACAGGATTTTCTTCTTGCAGAATACTATTCCAACCTATCCAGTTACCACATTTACTTTACCTGTTCATCAACAGACATTTAAGTTGTTTCTATATCTTGGCTATTTTGAAATATGTCTCATGGAACATGGGAATGCTAATATCTCTTTGAGGCAGTGATTTTATTTCTTTTAGGTATACACCCAGAAATCTCTAGATCATATTGTACTTTTATTTTTATTTTTAAATTTCAGGAACTTCGATAATATTTTCTATAATGCTTATACCAATTTATATTCCCATGAACAAAGAATAAGAATCCAACATTTGTCTTCTAACTTTTTGATAATGGTCATCCTAATAGGGATGATGTGTTATTGTATTGTGGTTTTGATTTGCATTTTCCTGTTGATCACTGATGTTAAACACTTTTTCACATACCTTTGGCCACTTGCATAATTTCTCCGGAAAAAAATGTCTGTTTGGATCTATTACTTTTTTTTAAGTTGGGTTACTTGATTTTTTGCTACCAATTTGCATGAGTTCCTTACATATTTTGGGTATTAATCCCTTATTGAATACACAGTTTGTAAATCTTCTCTCTCATTCCATACATTACCTTTTCATTTTCTGATGGTTTCTTTTGCTGTTACAGAAACTTGTTAGTTTGATGTAGTTCTCCTTATTTATTTTTCCTTTTATTGTCTGTGTTTCTGGAGTCACACCCAAAAAGTCACTGGCAAGACCAATGTCATAGAGCCTTTCTCCTATGCCTTCTCAAAGTGTCTTACAGCTTTGGGACGTAGGTTTTCAGTCCATTCCGAGTGACTTTTGACTATGATGGAAGATAAGGATCCAATTTTCTCCATATGTGGGTATTGGACTTTCCCATGACCATTTATTGAAGAGACTGTTCTTTTTTTATATTGCCTATTTTGGATGCTTTTGTTAAAGATTAGTTGGTACTCAATAAATGGGCTTACTTCTGGACTTTCTCTTCTGTTCCACTGGTTTAGTCTCTGTTTTTATGCTAGTACCATGCTGATTTATTACTGTAGTTTTGTAATATAATTTCAAGAACTTTGTGATTCCATACAAATTTTTTTCTGTGAAAAATACCATGGGAATTTTGATGGAGATTAAATCTGTAAACTGCATTAAGTTGAAAAGACCTATAGATATTGATTTTTCATCTCCAACAACATGGAAAATTTTCCCATTTACTTTTCCTTCAGTTTCTTTTACTAATGTTTCATAGTTTTCAGTGTATACTTCATTTCCATTTACTTTTTACCAAGCACTACACACATAGCCTAGAGACCTAATTGTAGTTCACAATCCTTAACAACCAGCTTTGTGTGTGCAAGAGATCACGAAATGTATTAGATTCCTTGAAATATGGACACAAAGTTTGTAAAGAGCTATAATGAGCAGTGTATGATAAAGCAAAAATCAACTCATATTATCAAACAGTAGGTTCGACTCCTGGGTTCTGCTGCCTACAAAAGTTCAGTTTCTTCATTTTTTAGCAGGACAACAATACATTATCTATTGAGACATTCCTTATATATCTTAAATAATACATAAAAATAAGCTATTGCTATTTTTATACATTTGAGCCCACACATGGAGAGAAAGACAGGACAATTTTCCTTAGGTTTTCCTCAATTCCTAATAAATAACCAGATACTTGTCATTACAGATGTAAAAACACAAAAGAATTTTAAAGGAAGTAAAGTAGCACTTTTTAAAGGTCTATCAAGCAACATGCTAAGAGGTGAAAACGCATACTGTTCTGTCTATGGCATCTGATCTAATGTATAACATACAATATGAAAATTGGCCATCTGTGAAAACTGGCTCCTTTTATAAACATTACCTGAGATGTCTAAGTTCATCTTCTGAGCATAAAGAAATTGGACAGCACACATCTGTAGAAGCTTTTAAAATCAACTATTAACCTGGCTCATTAAGGGGTAAAGCATAAAATTATAGGTCAAAGTAGAATCACATATTAGGGATCATTGACTGCAAATTTCTTATTAAATCCTAAATTCAATTCAATGAACATTTGTGAGTACCTACTATGTAATGGAGTCTATTCAATAAGTTGCTGTCATCATTAACCTTTTGCCTTAGAGCTTATCATTTTAAAGGGGAAATTGATTGTTAATAAATAAGTATGACATGGATATGATCATTTAGACTTTCCAATATAAGAATTTTAATTGTAATTATTTTTACTTATTAGCAATCATATCTTGCACATTTTTTGGTTCTCTGGCTTTTTGCCGTGTACCTGAGCTTAAGAAGTTCCCATTCTTCTTCCCAGCCATCTTGTTAAGTTAGGACAAATTTTGTAAACAGTACTACCTTGGAAATGCATACATAAATAACAGTGCTTAAAACAAAAACCTTTCACATTTAAAGTACAATCAATTCTGCTGTTTTATAGAAACAGAGGACTTTAAAATACTTGAAGACAGGAAGTTTCATTTCAGGGAAAGTTAGATTTGTCAGGAGGACACTGGACAAAGTACAGAACACACTGCTGTATGTAGAAGAGTAGTTGACATTCTAACAGTAAAATTATAAATAAATAAATAAACAGTTAGACTGAAGGATGAAAAGCTTCTGTACTCTTAAAAGTAGAAAACACCTGCAAAAGTTAGTGTGAAATATCTAGCAGGTGAAAATGACAAGGAATCCCTAACCACCCAAGAGGATACCACTTGCCACTGTGCCCACCTGAATTCATGGACAGTGACACATACTCCATAGGGTTCCTACCCCTTAACAAGCAGAAAGAAACAGAAGGCTTGGGGACAAAGGCAGATGCAGAAAGAAAGCAAGGCCCTAGGAAAGAAAATTCAGGTTGTAGAGATGGAACATGAGTTTAGAGCAATCATTATTTTCTACCTGAGGTTCACTTATATACCAACACTTAAAAATTATTATGGTGAAATGAAATAAGTCCCAAAGATGATCAGAATTTATTAAGAAGAGATTCTTAGGGCTAGAATATGATCCAGTTAATATCAAAGGAAGTCATATTAACTCCAGAGCTGTACTATAGAAGAGAGAAAAAATACAGATGCTCTAAACCTGGAAGAAGTATCTGGGAATTCTTTGTCTTTTAGCCCTCATATTTGTTTCTGTTTTCTTGTATATTTTCCATCATCAGTTTTTCTGGGAGTGGGGGGAGCAGAGGTTTCAGCTCTTACACCACTATTTCCTGTGTAGTTGATGCACCATCACAAACATTGCCAAGGATTACTCCAAAACTTCATGCTTCACCTCCCAGCACTACCAGCTAAGCAAATCTGGGAGGAACACTATAACATGTCTTCACTTTTGCTACGAGTGTGGTGACCTGTGTTTCCTTCCTCAGCCTAGTATCTCAGCCCTTGTTTTACATAACAAAACCCTTTCAATTACCTACTTGCAGTGGACTGTTTACACATGTCTGTGGGTTCTTGATGTAACAGTGACTGTGATTGAGGAATGAAAGGCTTTGTCTCTAAATACAAAGTAACAAAATGGGAGAATATTGTGTAATCCAGGTTGTCTACCCATTTTCTTCAAAGCGTCCACTTACGTATCTTTTGTACTTTACCATCAGGATTTCATATCCACTGGACAAGTTCAAGTTGAGAAAAGCAGGGGCATTACTACAACAGGGGTAACATAAGTAAACCATCTAAAAGAAATGAAGTTCTTGATAGTTAATGAACATATGATAACACATGTAAGTGATGAAATAATGACACAGGATGTTTTCCAAAGGTTTCATCATTTGGAGAAAGTAGAATTTCCTAAGTCAAATATCTCAATGGAGATCACAATAGCAAATATAAGTCATAGAGAAAGGCCAGTCTATTAATCTGGCTGGCTTGTAATGAAAAATGGTATTAACAATGGCACTGCCTAATTTAAGTACTTATTAGAGATGATGGATAGAAGTAAAAACATAAATACAACTTGTAATGACAAATTATATCCTATGTCTTCCTCTTTTGAATTTAAATTATTTTATTGAAAAAGTAATACATGCTAACTTTAGACATCATAGAAGATACAAATAGGAAAATGAAAGCAAACCATAAATACATGTTCCCCAAATTTTCTATGTAACTATAAATGTGACATAGATTCATATGTAACTATATATGCTTTATATTTTATACTGTAATTTGTAACATCACTGACATTTAATGATGTCAATGTTCCTTTGTAACCATGTACCACATAATAACCATACATATCTATTTTTGACAATGAATATAAATTTACATACTATTTAAAATTATTGCATATTTCTTTATATGAACACATCAAAATTTACCTTTTCCTCTGTTTAACATTTAGGTTATTTGAGCAGTTTGTGATTATAATGACACTGCAATAAACACCCTTTATATTCTTGATTTATTTATCTCTTCAAATAAATTCTTTGAAGAGAAAATGCTGGTCCCGAGGATACACACATATAAACTTAAAAAAAATTCTCTCAAAGAAGTCTGCACCAATTTACACTCTATCCTGCAGTGGTTTTATGTGCTTTATTTTCCCATATTCTCACTGGATTGTATACAAAAAACAAATGTGCCAATTCGAAGACAAGATAGGTCATCATTTTTCTTCATTGAACTTCTAAGTTGGAACTTTCTCTGAGCTTGCTACTGGCCATTTGTTTCTTTTTCCTTCTATGACTTGTTTACTCTTCTTCTTTTTTCTATTGGGATTTTGGTCTTCTTTATTTTTCTTTCTTTTCTTTTTGAAGCACAGTTTTTTTTTCAATTAATTTATTGTGCAAAATGATGGGTTTCATTATGACATCCCCAAACATGGATATAATGTACTTATTCATCCCTCTCACCCTCCCATTTTCCAATTCCCCTACTCCCCCCTCCCCAATAGCCTTCTGGTTAGGTCATGTCTGTTTGTTTGTTTGCTTGTATTTATGGATCTAGATTCTGCATTTGAGAGAAAAGATGCAGTATTTGTCCTTCTAAGTCTTGCTTATTTTGTTTAATGTGATGCTCTTCTGTACCATTCATTTTCTACAAATGACATAAGTTCATTCTCTTTTTTGCCTTAAATTTTTGTGTAATTGGAGTTTGAACTCATATCCTTGCTACTGGGCAGGTGCTTTGAGACCTGAGCCACATCCCCTGCCCATTTTTGGTTGAGTTACTTTTCATACAGGCATTTTTGTCTGGGGCTGCCTTTTAATCTCTGGTGTTGTTAAGATTACAGGTGCTTACCACCACTGCTCAGCTGATTGATTCAGATGGGGTCTTCATAATATTTGCTTGGGTTGGCCTCAAACCATGGATCCTCCCCAAACTCTGCCTCTAAGTATTAGAATTACAAGTATGAGCCACTGCACCAGGCAAATTTCATTCTTCTTTTTTTTAAGTTGTTGTGCTGGGTGGGGATACATTGTGGCAATTACAAAAGTTCTTACAATGTATCAAATATATCACACTTGAATTCACCCCCTCTACCGCTCTTCTTTATCCCTCCCATCCCCATTCCTGGAATGGTTCTAACAGGTATCGTTTTTGCAACTACATACATGTGTAAACATTTTTTGTACTGTATTTACCCTCCTACCCCCTTTCCCCACCACCTCCCCCTCCCACTGGTACCAACACCATTCCCCTCCTTCAGCAGGACCTATTCTGCCCTCCTGTTCTCCAATTTTGTAGAAGAAAAAAGAAAAAATGACATTTTTCCTTGTTTAGGATAAAGGTAACTACACAGGGAGTCTCCTTGTTATATTTCCATGTGTATATGTGCTATAACCCCAATTGGTTCATCTCCTCTATTTTTCTTCATTTTTACCTTAGGCCCTTTCTTGTAGTGGTTTCAGTCAGTTTAAGAATTCTATGTTCATTCTTGTATAGAGAGTAAATTGACCATATTCATCTTCTTAGTTTCCTTCTTTTACCCTACCTCCTTATCATAGGCAGTTTTTCCTAACATTGCTGTATTTGTATTAGGTCTATATTCCACATATATGAGAGAACGTGGCTTTTGGCCCTCTGAGCCAGGCTAACTTCGCTGAAGATGATGTTATCTAGTTCCATCCAATACCTGCAAATGACAAAATTTCATTCTTTTTTATGACTGAGTAAAATTCCATCACATACAATCCATTCATCAGTAGTGGGGCATCTTGGCTGTTTCCATAGCTTAGCTACTGTGAATAGTGCTGCAATAAACATGAGTGCGCAGGTGCCTTTGTTGTAGCCTAATTCACATTCCTTCAGGTATATCCCTAGGAGTTATCCTGTATCTTTAAGAACTTGAATCTCATGATGTCAAAATAAATTTCAGCATGTTAGAGACTCTACTCTTAAATAATACTGTCCACTTCGTACAAAATTCTTTATGATATTTAATCTAAAGACAGAAAATCACTTGGAAGTTCTAAGTGTTGAAGCAGGATTCTGAAGCAGGAAGTGAGCCTGTCAGAGAAGATAGGAAATTATGAAATGGAATTATAATTTCTTCTTCTGCAGTTACTATCTTGTCAATTCCAATATAAAAGTTATGCCAAAGAGAGAGAGAAGGAATTATTTAGTAGGGATAAAATCAAGAAGATGCAAATGCCTGGTTTTGATTAAGAAGAGTTTAGGAATGAAAAGATATACTTATCATTATAACCCTTTACACTGCCCTAACATATTATATCAGGGTCTTTTATGAATAATAGTGAAAAAAGCATAAAAAAGAAGTTAGAAGACATTTGTCTTTGATTTAAATGTGCCACTCTCTTTTCTGGGTATCATCTAAATTTAATTTATGTTTCAAATAGAGAGAAGTAGAAGAAGGAAATTTTACCACATTGCTCTGAAATATAATGCTTCCAAGCTACTTTGTCAAATCTGTGCATATTTCAAGCTGGTAGGAGTTACACTCATAGCTTCTAGCAAGTATTCTTTAAACTGCATACACAGAGCACCAACCAAATAGAGACAAAAGATACAGAATGTTGTTGTTCATCTTTGGTCTCAAACATCAGAAGAATTCAAGCATAAGAACTGTTTTCAAAAGACTGTGTCTACACTAGTAGACAAACACACACACACAGAGCAATGGAAGAGGGGACAGTGCTCAGTGTTGTCATAGTACACCTTCTGTGCATGGGACTGAAGTCTCACCTACAACATATGCACAAGAGGGTTGGCAGCATGACCAGTTATCAAGCAGCACCATGGCCACACTGGCAAGGTAGCAACCACAGACTCTTGGGCTATTTTAAGACGGGTGTTGACACCAAAATACAGTTTTTAATTGCAATTACTGTGCTCTTTGAGTTAGACTACCTAAACTCTAGAAATATCAGGCCAGGAAAAAATTTAGTTGAATCTACTCCAAACAAACACTTTTCTGCTGAAAAGGATATTTATTTTTAAGTAATCAAATAATGCCCTCGAATGAAAATCTAATGTTTACAAGTAGCTGCTTACCAAATATCATGAAGATCATCAACAAGGAAAAACTTCAGGGAATGAATTCATTTTAACAAGGTTTTAATTTTTTAAAAAAACTATTCAATATATTGATTTTTCTTTTAAGACATTGTTAACAAAATATACTTAACCATTCCCCTCAGTTATTTTCCTTAATGCTTTGGTAATCCACAATGACAAACTCCCATTTAATAAAGTTCTATCAAATGATCACATTTTCTAAACTAATGAAACACTCAACCAAGAGTATTCTTATATTTTCATCATTTTAGTAGGCAGGGAAGATAAAGATAAAGCTGAAAGATAAAGTTTAAGGTCACACTGCAGCACATTTTTCCAATTATGGGATTTAGGGAACTAGACCAGGGTGGTAAACAGCCATCAGTAATAAAGGAATTTTTTCAGAATTAGGAAAGAAATTGAGTGCAACAAACAGAACAATTTGTGCACTCTAGGATTTGGTGGCATCCCCCAGTCAATGTATCATGATCAAATATTTTCAACAGTATCTTTTCAAAGAGGTGTGTGTGTGTGTGTGTGTATGCATGAGTCATATTTGTTTGTAGATGAATGAACATACACAAATACTGGTGCTGAACAACAGCAAGGAATGAAAGACGAAATAAGTAAAACCAACTAATTTTGAGGGAGGCACTATGTTTTAGTATATGTGTACCCCTGTACACATAGTGTACTAGCAACAAAATACTTACATTTGAGTACACCATTGATTAGATGTGGATAGAGTGGGAATGAATGAATAAAATGAGAACATCAATTAAAAGTATCAACTTAAACTAACCTACAAAGAGATTTCCCATGGACTTAAATAAGACCAAAATTCCCAGGATGGCAATAACAGGAGCCAAAAATAAAATTTCATTTCATCTGAGCCTTATTACATTCCAGCCTTGCAAGAGTTGGTAGAAAACATTGAGGTAGTTGGGTTTCTTCTGTCTCATAACACAAAAGTATTAACATACTCAATAGCCAATTTATGGCACCCTTCCTACAGAGTAACTTAGAGTGATAATTGCAAACCTGTGAAGTCTAACAACTCTCTAAGCATAATATACAGAATTCCACAGATTTAGTGGAGAAATCCTCCAGAGATTGATGCCTGCCTCAGATTGTCACGCTATTCAGAAAAGCTTAGTCCTAAAAGAATTTTGAGCATCTAGAGGATAGCTCTTCTTCACCAAAATAACTAAACTTGAACAGTATTATTTGCCTCACCTGGAGATTAAATTACATGAGTACTTAGTGTAGATGTATTTTCAGATGCTATTTAATGGCAGGTGAGCCTTGTCAAGCTTCTTAGTTCTTTCAAAATTGTTTCCTTTTCTGTTAAATGTAGGTAACAATGTCTTCCTCCCTGAGTAAGTACAAAAGTAAAGCTGGAATGAGGTGTATGAAAGAACACAGTAAGGGTCTGACAGAATAGAATCTCTGTTAATGTTTCTTCTTTCTTAAATTCCTCGTCCTAAGTGTGGGAGCCATACTGTGGTAGACTAGTCACATTCAACCCACTTCAACTAATGAAAAATAAAATCACAATTACAGATCGGTGTCTTATTGACCAAATCACAGCTGATTGCCCTGTCACTTCTTCCCATCTCTGTCTACCCCCATGGCATGGAGGCTACATATAAAGGATGAAGCATTCTCTCCCCAAATGTTCTCCTGATAAATTCAACAGCCATGCAGTCAGAACTGCTCTGTTGCCTACTATTCTCCAGGATCTCATTGGATAGGGAAGAAGGAAAATGTGAGGAAGAGATAACTAGGGCAGAAGGCAGATGCAGAAGTTATTAGATTCTAGGGAGATCTCCTTAAAGACATGTTACTTGTTTAATGTACAGGACTGGTTTCGAAATATTACTAAATTACGAAGTTGATAAAGATGTCAACTGTGGTGTCATCAACCATCTTTACCTCCCTGCTTTTTGACCATAAATTGTTACTAATTTTGAATTTTTCAAACCTACCCAAAAATGAGATCCAAGATCAGAATCATGGATCTAACAAGGTAAGAACATATTCATCTTTTAAAAAAATTGGTACTATAACCACATGTCATAAATTTATAGTTTCTATATATAACTTGATTATCCCTTTTATTTTCTCATTTCAAATTGTGTGAATTCATGTTTATCTCCAGAAAAAATTTTGTATGACATTCTTAACTGGTATTTCCTGAAGCCCAATATAGTTTTAACAATCTCTCTAAGCTTACAACTAACTCTAAACTCATGTTCAGATCTCACTCGTCTATTCAACAGGCTGGAAAACATATGAACTTTGACTTTCCATTGGTCTTCTATGCTCACAATATCTATAACCTATTTTGTTAATTTTCTTCTCTATTCCCCTCTTGAATAAATGGCTCTGACATTTGCCCAAATAACCAAACTGGAAACTGGATGACAATACCATTAGTCTCCCTTAAACGATCATGAACTCCTTATCACCTTTAGAACAACGCTTGGTTCTGCAGCAAGGTCAAAAACTCCAGTTGTTTCTCACCAGTTTAACCTTTCACAGTCCCCTTCCGTCCTAGTACATTCTGGTGATTTCAAACTGATTCTCATACCGTGAACAGATCACTTCCCTCCAGGTTTTCTCTCAAGGATGCCTTCCTCATGTTTCATTACCTGAAAGCCTGCCTTTTAAGGCAGAACCCCATGAGATGGTGATCCAATAGTATCCTGCAATGTATGAACCACACAACAAAACCTCTGTGAACAGCCACATCACCCCAATTAAAATGCCAAACAAACACATCGCCCAACATCCTCAACATATGTTTGTCTGATAAAAGCTGCTCAATAGTCGTTGGTCCTTTTATTGTCACTGTGCTGGTAATGACAGTAATGAAACACTCACATATATAATAGTAGAATAATCCCCTCAAAAGAACAGTGCTCCCAGAATGTTCAGGAAATCCTCTGGCACACAAAGGATTATCAAAAGAGGGAAATCCTTCTGGATAGGGAAGTTCTACCAACAGGCTGCCTTCAGCCTGTGAAGTTAGACAGTCATGATTAAAAGGAGAAGCTCTTTATATCCATTTGCTGGCAAACTTTACAGGAGATCAGTGGAAATTTTTATCTGTTTACATGCATCAACCAAATAGTTAGGACTAAAGAGATCTATATATGCATATGTCTCTGCCTTTCGGATTGTCAAACATAACTGGACTGAAAGTCCACAGCTCTATTTTTACTGAATGACACTCTTTAGATAACTGTGTTTTTCTTCACAATTACACAGTCTAGCTTTATCTATCCTTTTCTTTGCATTTAGGTTGCAAGCTCCAAAAAGTCAAGAACCATGTTTGTCTCTTTCATGGAAGCCCAAAACAGACCCTAGCAAATAGTATCTACTCCATACATATGTACAGTATAAGATTTCCAAATCCATTAATCAATATTCAATTCTAGACTATATTATAGAATAACTTTGGTATAAACCCTGTCAAATAGTTAATGCATAAAAATATTCCTGGGAACTGTTTTATTCTAAATTTTGTAATATGATACTGTAGTCAGCTGAATAGGTTGATTGTTAGTTTTATGTGGAGTTGAGCAGATATTTGGAGCTAATGGTTCTCTTTGGTGAAGAATTAGACTAATTTTAAGAGAGTGAGTGGGCTTTCATCTCAAGCCTTTGCCAAATGTATGAATTCTCTGGCACTTTCTCAAGTTACTAGTGAGAACACTGCAAATATCGAATGTTTTAGAATGCACATTCAGTTTCGTTCACAATGTCTATAAGAACTAGCATGAATCTGGATAATAAGGACATGAATATCTTGTTATTTAAAAATAGGAATTAGGAGCAATCTTACCTGAACAGAAGTCATCAGAATATCGGTCATAGACAGCTCTGCAGTCCCTTTCGTCACACTCACATGTGTCCCCATGAATATCTCCCCAGTCACCAGTCGGATCAACATCATGACAAGAACATTCACCGCACACACAAGTCCCTAGATGGGGAAAAGAATTGTATAGGGTCCCAGTCAAGGAAAACCATGAAAGAAAGTATCTCACATGTTGCTTTTGTTTTCTGTTGCTTCCTTTATATTTGGAAAATCTACATATTCAGGTTAAAATGTCATTAAAAGGAAAAACACCATCTGAAATTGATAGCAGAGATTCCTTAATAAATAAACAAAAGTTATCTATAATTATGTGATTGTGGGATATGCCATTTGCATTGTGTTAGTTTCTCTTAAAGATAGTAAAAAAAACCACCAACAACAAAAAGATAATACGAAAATAATTGACATGACATATCATTTTTGGTCCCAAGAAGCTTACATCTATTTGACAAATAAATGCTAAGGAAAGAGAAATTAGCAAACACTAAAAGTATGAGTACTAACATCTTATAAACTAGGATGTAAATGCTATGAGTTTAGGGAAGAAGGACTAACTGTGGGCTGGAATAATCAGAGGAGGCAATCTGGGTACACAGAGAAAAGGAAATGTAATTGGAGACATCAGAAGTACAACCTGAGGGCACTGAAGAAATTGAGAAGGGTGGTGATGGATGAGGGGACCCTGAGGTGCACCTGAAGAGGATTAAGTAAGTTCCTTAGTTTCCTGCATCAGATGGTCCAGGTGACAGAGTGTGTTGGAGATTGAGCTGAGAGTTGTAACCTTGGTCACTGGAAGATTTTTGTAGGAAAATGCCTCATTGCAAATCATATTTACTTTGCATGGGCTATCTGTAATTCTCTTAAGGGCAACCAGCTAATCATTTGGGAAGAAAATAAAGTTAGATCTCTTTCTCACCTCTTTGCATCAAAGTAAGTAGTTGGATTAAAGATTTAAATGTACAAAATAAAACCACAGAAAATGAACAAAATTGCTTTTTATTCAAAAAATCCAAAGCAGAATTATTAAAAGGAAAAAAAATAGACTTAACTACATAAAAATTTGGGTTGGGACCAAAATACCATTACCCCCCCAAAAAAACTTAAAAAAAACTGAAACAGGTATATGCATGTAAAAGACAAAGAGCATTTTCACAAACATAGAAATGACTTTGGGGAGTCAAAAAATAAAGGTTAAATATAACTAAAGCAAAATAGGCAAAGGCAAAAAACAACAGAAAATGTTGTGGAGTAGTAGTGATCCACAAGAAAAGCTCACCACTAAGCATTTTGATATTACTGAGGATTGCAGGCAACAGGTGTTCAGAGCAATAGTAAATCAGAGTTTTTAGATGATAGATTGTCTCAGATGAGGAAGAATGCTAGTACCCAGGGCTGGTGAGGGTGTGGGATAATGGCACTCTCCTGTTCTGAAGTAGAGTACAAGATGATACAACTTCCTGGGTGGAAAACTCACAATATGTACTTTTTAGACATTCATTATTATTTACAGTAACAGTCCACTTTAATTAATGTATCCCACAGAAAGAAAAAATCAGAAAGTCCCTGTTAATGAACATAAAATGTGATTGTATTTATGTTATTAAGAAACTACTAGTGGCCCAAAGATCAGTCAATGAGGAATTAGTAATGTCATGTGTGTATCACGGAGTAGGTCATTCAGAGTAATAATCAGTTTTTTGCTTTGGAGCACAAAAAGATAGGGGGAAAAATCAAATTAAAAATCATTGTGTAGTATGATTCAATTTTATTCAATCAATTTTTTGAGATAAGAGTCATGTTATAAAGGCCAGACTCGCTTCACACTTGTG
The DNA here is from genome assembly GCF_047511655.1 of Castor canadensis. NCBI lineage: Eukaryota > Metazoa > Chordata > Mammalia > Rodentia > Castoridae > Castor > Castor canadensis. The sequence continues at coordinate 10,119,551 of NC_133395.1, forward strand.
ATCCTCCAGCCTCAGTCTCCAGAGTCCTGGGATTACAGGCATGCATTACCATGCTAGATGTATGATTCAATTTGTGTTTGGTTAAGAAATTACAGGGACAGGAGGAATCACACAAATAAATTTAAATAAATAAATAGCTGAAAGGTCATGTACCAAAATGTAAAGGAAGTTATATCAGGATATTAAGATTGTGAGTCATTTTCTTTTTTAATTATATTCTATGTTCTATAATCTGAATTTAAAAACAGTGAATACACATTGCTTTCATAGCAGTATAAATGGCATAGGAGACAGGCACCACCAGGCATGCAGCTCTGATGAAGACGTAGCTTCTCTGGCTGGTGTGAAACTGTAACTGATCCATGTGGGCAGCAGAGTCCATTTAGCCCATCACCAAATACTTACATCTGCAGCATTGTTTTCTTGACCCCAATATTTGGGCTAAAAAAGGAAAACAAGGTAGGTGTGTGCAAGGATCTCTCTTCTACCTAGGTAACCAGTGATAAGGAAGTGGTACCCTCCGAGAAAACAAATTCATCTCAGAGCCCTGCTCTCCTACACCCATGACATTCCCAGCTAAGAACCCCACAAACACAAGCCTCTTCCCATTTCACCTCTACCAGACTGCAAATGAGAATGTCCCAAGCATGGGGGAGAATGGGGCAGGACTGTTGGTAAGTGGTCCTGTGTGCATTTCAGAAGGATACCTGCTCCTCACAGCCCACACAACTTGGTACAGAGCTGACCACAATCCATGCCCAATCAATTCCACTTTCCTCCTCTCTTGATTCAACATCTAAATGGTTATCTTTCATGGTTGTACAGGTCATACATTGACAAAATGATGCCTGTGGACTACTGACTACAAAGGACTTAAGCAGAAAAGAGTCCTTATGTGTTAGAAGGAAACACAAAGTAGGTTAGTATGATATATATTAGGATACAAAGGAGAATTTTCATGATTTTTTTTTGTTTCAAGTTCAGGACTTTTGCTTTCCTTTTTCTGCAGACAGATGTGGCTCATCTTACTCTTCTATGTCAAATTTTAAGAGGTCTTACGTTAAGGCTTTCCACGTGAACATCATCTAGTAAAATGAATCAGTTATTCCTTTATAGAAATGGAGATGAAATTTATCCACCTATTTAAATTTTTGCAACTGTATAGAAGGAAACATCAAGTAGACAATGAAAACCCAGCATAGCTCCCTTTTATCTATCTTCAGAGCAGACAAAGGGGAAACTAACAGCTATTTTCCAGTATTTTAAAAAACTATCTACACTTTTATTTTATATCAAGGTTAACTGACTTTAAATTATATTCTATCAATTCAACGTAAAATCCTGCTTAAGGTCAGTCTAAATTCCATGTGCCTATTTGCTCATAGTTTCTATATCTGATGCATTCAGTTCCAAACTTTACATATAGAAGTTAAATGCACCTATATCAATTCTATATTTCAGCCAAGACTTCCATTACTCATAATTAAGACATGAGGGTTTTCTGAATGCTCTCTGGATAATTAGATGCTCATATGTTGATGGTTCTGTTAGTCAAGAGACATTTAGCAGAAGTATCTACAAGAATTGCCTTTTAACTGTACTGTGCCATTTCTGGATGGCTGCCAAAGAAATTCCTGTCCCTATGTTAACTATTTGCTCAGCAAAGCTTAAAGAACGACAGCAACTGTCCTATCTTTCTGTTTTCTACTCAGTAATGAACAAGAAAGGGAAGCTTGTTGGTATGGTAAACACTGATTTACATCAAAGTAAATGGTTATAAAAGATGACTCCCTCCCACACTAGAGGAAATACAGAGAGGAAGAGCGTGAACAATTAGGAGCTTTGTTGGTCTCCCCATTGTGTGGAAGTGTGCATGAGTGACACACCTCTGTTGCTGCAGATCCGGCCGTCTGGAGAGGTGCATCGCCGCTTGCTGTCCCAGGGCGTGATGTCGCACTGGAATTCACATTTATCTCCATGCCAACCAGCCTCGCAGTAACAGTTTCCACAGTAACACTTCCCATGGCCTTTACCCAAAAGAATTTTATACGGTGAGGAAAAAAGCAACCTTTCAAAGCAGCGTTAACTTTCTACCTCTTCATGATCACTTTCACCTTTGAAAATAACAAGAGGTCTCTGTCCATTTCTTAAAATAATCAAATTATACAGTTTTCTCCAAAAACATTAGAGTTGTGTTTGCACCTGCATAATTATACAAGGAAAGCAAGCCAATGTGTTGATTAGCTTGCCCTACACAGGAAGCTGATTCAAATGAAAGCATTTTTAAAGAAATGACATGAATGACTGTGAAAGTCTATTACTTTGCTCTCTCAAATATATGCATCAAACTCAGATGTGTATAAGCATTTATTCTAAGGATGTTTCTTAAATTAGTTACTCAAATCACTTATTTGGAACTGACTACTGTGAAAGCAACAGTTCGCATTTACTTAAATAAACAGTATTAATAACTAGACCATTTTTAAACCGGAGGAAATAATCCATCTTTTCATTCAACTGTGTCCCACAAGCTGTTGTGTTCCACCACGTGGAACAGAGGTTCTCAGCTAAGTCAATGTTTAGTCCTGATTTATAGCAATAAAAAACAGTGGACTCTTGGTCTTATCATCAAATTCTTACTGTAGTGTCAAGGGAGTATAAATGATAGGTAAGGGTGCCCATCATTTGGGGCCCAGATGCTACACTTTCAGCTCCTACCTCTCCACAAACTGTTATTTGCTCATTTGCGTGTCCCACCCATCCGTCTATAATAAACTATCGTATCACTACATCCTCCACTCAAGTCTAACCAGCCCTGTACAAATTCCCAAAAGATGACATTTACCCAAAAATTCACTTCTTGTGTCCACTCTTGTTAATAGTTACACCATCCAAGTATGAACTAATGTCCTTCTTCATGTTTTAGTTTGTAGACTAGTTTTTCTGTTTTATCAGAGTTTATTTTATGAGTTGATAGCTAAAATATTTGTTCTTCCAACTCTCTACTGCTTCAGCCATAATTACAAACAGCCTATGGTAAAATTACTGTGAGGCTATTTTTCAATTGCTTTATAGCATGTGTTTCATTCTAACATTATGGCACCTTTGGCCAATGTCAAAAGCATTAGTACGGTCTGTGGAGCTCACATAAGAAGAGGAAAGTATAATAAAATATTCTGGTCTCCTAGGTCATTCATGTCTTGATGAGACTTCCATCAAGAGACAGAGAGAGAGATTTAGACAAAGACTGCTATAGAGAAATAGAGAGAGAGAGACTCGTGCACATCATGGCATGTTTTCTGTCTAAATGAACTGCAATTGGAGTACCACTCCCTAACTTCATAGACAATGACCATTTCTGCAATGAATTCTTACATTAATTTGCTCACTAACTGAGAAGATTTGTGGGTGTGCGTGTGTATGTATGTATGTTGGCATGTGTGTTTTATCCTGGTAGGATATACAGCTAGGAGACAAGAGAGCAAGGATCAAGCAAATCTAATGAAAGAATATCCCTGCAACTCTACAGCAAGACTGGGAAAGCAACAATGTCATCAAAGGGGCAGCTTGTCATATGCTGTTGATGCTTTCTCAGGATCATTTGGTTTCTTCTGGCCATGTCTGTCCTTGATCCAGGGAAAATACTTTTCTGAAACCACTCTTTCTACATTTGGACCAGAATAACATGGATTAGGTTCCTGGTAGAGAGGAGCAAAATGTAAGTTCTATAATAGCAAAGAATAATTGACCTATCTGAAACTATTCTCACTGCTCCCTACTTGTATTTTGCTGTGCCAGTAGAGGCTGAAAATGGAAATTATGGGCCAAGGCTTAGGAGTAGAAAAGGAAATTATGGATGGTGAGGAACTCCAGACTCCTGGGCACTGATACAATTCTGAAATGTGTGGGTTCAGGAACATAGTCCTTAGTGTCAGATAGACACAAGTTTCAATTCTATTATAATGGATGGAATGAAACTGTCTAAGTTACCCAACTCACAGTTTCCACATCTGTCTGTGTGAATAAAGTTCTAGGGTAATTCTTACCCTGCAGCAATGCTGCGAGATTTAACACAATCAATGCAAAGGACTTACTGTAGCACTCAGTACTAGGAAACATGCAAGAATTGGTACAACAGAAAAATGGATTGAGTAATGGTGGTATATACCGCTGTGGAAAATGTCATATAAGTATAGGGAATTAAGTTCTAAGCTAATAATCCTATTGACTTCAGTGTCCCCCATAGGACATAAGACTATCTAAAGGTGTCTGATTTAGAAAAAGAATGAAATTAAAACATACCATTAAGAAAGGAGGAGAAAAAAGACAGTAAAATAGTGACTAAGGTGAGCAAAACTGATGACTTCCCAGTAGGACAACTTCAGAGCTGTGTAACTGGCCTGTTGCCATAATTCTGTACCTCTCCTCCAGGGACAATCCAGTTTTGCATTTAAAAAGTACTTGTCTGCTCAGAGTGCCTTAGACTAACCTTACTTTTGTGAAGTGCTTTCCTCATAAACATAGGCTCAAATTGACATAGTAAATCAATGCAGAAATTTACATAAAGATAAAAATAAAATGAAATAGGCAAAAAAATGGTTACTTTTGTTAATTTCCATGATTGATATACATACCTCCACATATTTCTTCTGTTTCATCATCTATACATTCTCTATCATCACATTCACAAAATTTACCATAAATGAGTCCATTTCCATCTGAATTATCACACTTACACCTGCCACAGTGACATGTACCTAAACCATTGAAATAGAGAAAAATCAATACATGCATATAAATTATAATTAACGACATTTTATCCTGTTTCTTTTAAGAGGATAGACAATTCAAATCAATTTAATATTCTAATTATGCACTTCAGTGGGTGTGATTAGGTGGAGAATAAGCTACTCCTTTTTGAGATTATCATGCCGCAGTGATTATATTTTATATCTCACAGCTATTATTGTTGACCTCTAATAGTTTAATGAATGTAAGTGTGCCCTCTCCAAGTACAGAGCTACTGTGTACATGTCCCTCCAAGTAATGCATCAATAAATATCTTCTGATTACACCTGTGTCTGAAGTGAACCAGAGCAGAAAATTCTAAGCTCTGAGAGTGTAGTAACCTCGCTTATCTTTCATGCCAGTATTTATTCATTGTTTTGCACAATGTTTGAACATTCTATTTATATAAGACATATTTTTGGAAATAATTCATTAGCAAATGCTAATGAAAAACTTATATGTCCCTATTATTTTAATATCCTCAGAATTAACTGATACCCTTGCTCTGATGATGATTAGGACCACAGTGGGTTTTCTTAGGCATGGGTTCCTGGAACTTCAACAGAATCTGAAGGCAGCTTGGAGGGATACAGAGACACTAGAGTCATCTGGTCTACCACAAGCCACATGCACATCCAAGTCTGAAGATTTGGCTATATTCCCCAAGAGTAATTTCACTGACAGTCAATATTGCACTCTAATGATATTGAGGAGATAGGATAACTACTCTTTAATATATATATTTTTTACACACACATGCATATATATTATATATATAATATATATATTCAATTTTTAATTGATATGGCAATTACCAGGCAAAAAGTATAACTATCAGCCACCAGATACTACCCTAGACTCTAGAAACCTAATAGACAACCAAGGCAACCATAATCCTTCTCTCAGAGATTTATGTGAGAAGAAATTAATGTGTTAAAATAAACAGAGAAGTGCAAAGTGTTGCAGAAGCACATAGCAAGTAGAGTTGGTTGAGATCTGGAGGTCAAACCAAGAGTCCCTGAAGAAATAGCTGAAAACTGAGAGCCAAGCTGAAAAAAATTTGAGAAGAGAAATTAGATGGTATAGAGGCTTGGTTCCAGCAAAAGAAAACAGAAAATGCCCAGTGGTAGAAGAAGATATAAAAGGGGAACAAATCAAAGAGGTTTAGAGTATGTAAAATAATGCAAAATGTGTCATGAAATGAATAAGGCAACTAAAATGGCAGTTTATGGAGGTCTCATAGGTCATGTTAAAGACTTCCAGCTTCAATCCAAGAATGAGAATGTTCTCAGCAAGGGATCATGTGACCATCTGTACATCAAAGTTCCCTGGTTCTCTTGTGGAGAATGAGCTGAAATGAGGTGAAGGTGGATATAAGTAAATGAGAGAAGAGGTGGCTACATTTGTCTGCAGGAAAGACCATAGAGGCTGGATGGGGAGTGACAGTGAGTATAGAAAGGACAAACATATTAAGGAATATTTCAGGAGAAAGAATAGACAGCATTTGGTGGCCAGTTGGGTGTGAGGGATAAGGGATGGAGAGGAAACAAAGATGATACTTGGCTTCAGTGTCAGAGTACTGGCAATTTTGTGTGTGGTACTCTGAAAAAAGCAATAGGCTTTGTATTAAGGTAGACTTACAGTCAAGATTTTAATCCTCACCATCTATGAGTTTTTGAGATTTTCATTACTTTCACCTCTAATTCTCAGGTTCCTATTTGCAAATAATCTCTAGTTCATTAGGTGCCTGTGGGAACCAAGAGGTAAGTATATAACTCAGTCGTCACTCTAAACACACTGCTGCATCTTGTGTAAGGAGGCTTTCAGACAAATTTGAGTTCTTCACCTTCTTCTATTGAAATATTAAGTATATTAATAATATTTCAAATATTTTTCTTGAGATTTATCTTAATTTGTGGACCCTGATAATGTCCTCATTGTCATGCTTTCTGCATGATTCTGTCACCCAGATCACTTGTAATATGCGGAAGTGTTTCAATCATAGGTAACTATAAATGGTGATTTTATGAATTCTGCAGTTGTTATTTTCTACCTGGAGAATACTCATATGAATTTGATTTTTATGAGACTTCGTTTTCTTCTCTTTTTTCTGAAACTATTTTAATTCATAATAGTTATTTGATATCTAATGCTATGGTGTTGCTTCATCTACTTTTTCTCTAATTATCACCCTTCTTTTTTATTTTCACATCTTCTCATTCTATCTCTCAACCACGCACATATTTAGTCATTCAACTTTTTAGTGACCTATGATGTTATTAACAAAGTGCTGTAGCAGATAAAAAGATGAAGATAATTAAGTAAATCATAGATTAATAAGAAAAAATATAGCTAATGCAAGTATATGTATTGATACATAACTATTTATTCTAAAACCATATATACTGCATTTAAATATATGTATATGCATACATGTATATGTATATAACCAGAAGATGCACACACAAAGATATCTGCAATAGATTTGTGGCAAAGGCTAGATAGAAATTATAACCCTCAGTGTGGCTCTGGGAAGGAGGAAAGGCACAAGTTCTTGAATTGGTACCTGATAAATGGTATAGAATTCAATCCAGTGGGCATGAGAAAAGGTTTTTAATGTTGAGGAAAATGGCTAGATTTAGAAAAAAACAATGAAATAATAAAAGTCTAGCTTGAGTTTGGATAAAGTGTAGGTTGCATGCAGGTAGCAGAGATCAAGAATATTGGTTAAGGAACTTGATATGGTTTGAAAGTAGAGAGTAACTTGGTTAGGGCTATGTACAAAAAAGTTGAAGAAGTTGTTTTTCTGGAAAGATGGGTTGAAACAACCTCTGTCTCCAAATTCTACAACTCTTCAGTGACATCTCCCACTGCCGAGCTCGTTCTCATCCACACATGTGAGCCATTCCTGTCTGGTGTGGGAAGTTTACAACGCTCAAAGACTTCCTGTCTCACCATACAGCAGAATTCACAACTGAGCCTCTAAAATATGGCATATGGAAACCCAGGCAAATGTGACAGACTCCTGTGTTCATGCTGTGTCATACTGCTTCTTTTTCTTGGTTGCCAGTCAATTCACTTTCTACAATTGGTTTTCTGCCTTACACTAGATTATTTTAGTTCTGTTTTCTCATACTGCTTATTATAACTGGCTCTTTCTAGGATGACTTATCAGACTGGAACAAAAATCTACACCCCAGGCCAAGGCACTGGAGCCTCACCTCACTCTGTACATTGTGACTTTACTGGGTCCCTTAATAGTTAGCTTCTGGAACTCTTTGGTTTCTAGCTCCATCTCATGGAGCCCTATGCCATTTTGCCACCTCTTTCCCTTCAGTTTCGACTGATTTCAAAGAACTATATCATGAAAAGAGAAAGAGTAATTGACAGAAGCCATAGGATAATGCAATTTGAAAGGAGTAGTCATGAATTAGGCTGGTGAAAATAGATATTAGAAGAAAGACAAATGAGAATGAAATTGCCAAAGTAAATATGAAAAGATTAGACATTGAGAACAAAGTGAAAAAGAAAAGATATAACATTGAGTTTTGGTCCTCCAGCAATCTTACTCCTGATAATTTACTTTGAAGACACACCTCCACAGATATGAAAATATGGATGATGGGCCAGATCATTCCATGTATTTTTATTTGCAATTTCAAAATACTGGAAACTCTAAATGACTGATCAGTCTAAGAAACTGATAGAATAAATGATGTAATATACATAGAATTCATTACTATGCCTTTGAGAAAGGAATGAGAAAGATTTCCATGAGCTGATATGGAGTGAATTCCAAGGGAAAATGTTGGGTGGCAAAGGAAAATTGTTAAAAGCATAGTGTGCTATCACTTGTACATAAGGAGAAAAAAATCACACACACACACACACACACACACACACATAATTACAAAAGGAAGCTCATACACAGATGAAACAGAAAACACCAAAGCTGATTGTCTATAAAGCTGAGAGTAACAGCATAGATGGATTCTATCTTAATAAGACAGTGATGATTCCCAGAGTTTGCTTTTTGCAGTTTTGACTTTTAAAAACATGTTTGTGTTCTATACATTACAAAATATATAAGAATATTAATGAACATAGGAAGGAAGGGAAAAAACCCTGAAACAGACGATAATCTGAAACAAATAAATTCACGTGTATTTCAAATGAGTACCATAACCACTCTACAGGGGAGAAGATAAGAGGAATGCAAACAATTTGTGAATAGAGTATTTGGCTATATTCCCTGATCTTGGGCATGATTAGGGTGGCGTGAAGGTGCAGAGGAGTAGATTGCAAACAGCTTGCGGTTTTTTTGATAAATTTGTTTTGTATTGCTGTATGAAGCACTTCTAAAAATAATTTAGATGTAATATGGGATTAATAAAATCAGTAAATATATCACACAAGTACAAATTGAGCAACATTTTTATTTTTAAAAAATGAGCCAGGGATAATAATTTTCAAAACTATCAATGATATAAGACCACAGACTATGGAAATAATCCAGATTAAATGAAGCTGTATCTAGATTAGATTCTATAAGGACAGATAAAATGTCATAAAGGATATTATTGAACCATTTGAAAACTGAATTATGGATGGCAGATAACATAAAACTATCAATGTTTAAGAAAAGACAGAAGGTACATATATCTTTAAAATGTGTTTTATATTTTATCAAATGCTTTATCTATTGTCTATCAAGATGATTCTGATATTATCTCCTTTAAGATATGTTAATTTGGTGAATCACATTCTTTAATAGTAAAGCATGTTCAGATTCCTTGATTAATCGTTATTTTATTATAAAGTAGTTTGTTTCATACCTGAATTTTATTTGCAAAAAAGTAAATTAATTAAAACAAAGGATTTAAATCCAAAATACAATCCAAGTCTTACTATTGAATAAATTTGAAAAGAATGAGCTCTTTCAATATGAAAGAGACTATAGGGTGTGTGTTGTATGTGTTTGTGTGTGTGTCTTGGTGGTGGTGGGAGCTATGAATTGAAGGTAAAGAAATCTACCAGGAGGAAAGAAAAGATTGCAGTGTGAAGAGAAGTGAGGAGAGAGCATCATGACACAGAAAGTGACCTGACTCTTCAGACCATCTGTTCTGGCCTCTGATAAATCGTGTCATACTTTGTTCTGGGAATGGCCCTGATTTCTGGTAGCAAAACACCATGATAGCTTAATCTACACCAACTGATTCATTGCAATCAGACTGTGGAAAAGTCCTAGTTCTGCTTGCAGAAGGGGGAAGCTATTTGCTCACATTGTCAAATTCTCACCTTTCCATGCTGAGCAATGGCTCACATCCCTGGATTTACATTAGGATTACTCTGAGAGCTAGCTTAAAAGCCAACTGAGTCCAGGTCATGTTTCAAAAAAATTGAAGCAGAGCCTCTGGGATAGGATGTTTTATTACTTTCCCTTTGGAATTTTCACATTCCATCATGGTTGGGGAAAGCCAACTTTAAATCTCCAGTGTCCAAAGGCTGATTACTTATTTATAGTAACATTGCCTAAATACAATTGAAATATAAATTGGAGCAGTTTTATTTTATATGGTTTTGCTAATTATCTTTAACAGCTTCTCTGTAATTCTCTAAAAGATGGTTTTAAATGACTTCTATGAAACACAAAATATTTTGGTCAAACAAAAAAGCCTGCGGTCACTATATTCTTCATATCTTATACATCTGAAATTTCCATCAAATTAAGAAAGTTTTTGTTCTGTTTGATGCTAAGGTGTATATTCAAAGCACCCTTGATCTGTAACAAAAAATAATTAAGTCAGTTATATAAATTCTTTTGAAAGATTTAATGCAGCATTCAAAATCATGATTCCCAATTTACATAACATGTTGTCCAGTGTTGTTTACAGTGAATATCCTGCTAGAAGGAGGCATTTGAAACAGCTAGAGAGTATCAAACTTGCCAGTCTTAGCAAGATGACATTTTTTCACTATTCATTTATTTGAATTTCATTTCTAAAAACATACTCAAAAGTAGTCTCACTCAGAGGTTCAACATTTCTCCATGCCTAAGTATTTCCATTAAAAAAAAACCAAGATTTTATTATTTCACTTAAGAATTTCTATAAGATAACATTCTTACCTGCATTAGAGCAGATAATATCTTGAGAATTCTTGCACATTTGGTTGCTTTTTTTCTTGGTCAGGTCACAGTTCATCGGGTACTGGCAAGCATCCCCAAACCATCCTATGTCACATTTGCACTTGCCACAGTCACAAGTGCCATGACCTGAGGAGTCAACAACATCCAGTGAGACTCAAATTGTTTTTCCAAGGAAATTTCTATTGTGACAAAAACACTTAAGAGTAGTGGTGGCTCAAGACTGAGGTAAAATAAACTCTAATACATGTATCTCACAGTGACCGAGGGATAATGCTATTACAAGGTATAATGTAACATGAGATTTTCATTTCAATAATCAACTTTAATAAATGATTGTACAAACTTTAAATCAGTTTATAGAGACATCAGGATAATATACTAGAAGCCTAATAAACCACGTAGTCAAAAATTTCAGCACTTGCAAAGTAAAAATCCACCTGGTACTGCAGCATTTAAGACAAATAGCAGTGGAAATTGTTTCTATTTAACTGTGCTTTATAACATCTACAACCACAAGCCCTGAATAAGGAATCTTACTTGAAACTCCACAAAACTAAACTAAACTGGCTTCATATTTATTTGAATTAAATCTGTAGTGAAATTTTATGGCTATATTAAATATCACCATGGGAAAAGATTGGCATAAAGAGTAGGTGTATATTTTGTTTCTTAATGAGGAAATTTGGTTCAAGAATCAAAAGGATAAAAGCCATAACCATATAATTGCATAGATGTTTCTTAATCTTTAATGTTTTCAATCATCATTTTGCTTTTAGGTGATGTGGTTTATATGGTTATGATCATCAACATTATTAAGTTTTACCTGATGAAGCCTACTAATGTTTCATTCACTATACATTAGTCTGAGACAAGTACAAAACATGTATGATACTTGACTGTTCTCCCCAAAGAACTGACAAACTTCAAAGTCAAGGCTAATACACAAAGCCTTATCATCAACCTGCAATATAGTCTATGACCTATAGGATTAATACAGAAAACTTTCTGGACTTCTTGACCTTTAATTGGGCCTTAAAAGTTAAGCAGAGTCTGAAGGGGTTGTACGGAGTGTATTCTTATACATTCAAGATAATTATAGTTTGTTTTAATGTGTGAAGTTCATAGACCACATGGAATGGCATCATTGATCTAGCACCAACTGCCATTTGATGCAGAAGCCAAAATCCACAGGATGAGATCCAGATGATCAGCCAGAACACATGGCTCAGAGGCTGCCTGGCTGGGAATGTCAGCAGAGCTTGAATCTATAATTGCTGCAGCTTTAAAAGTCCTCTTCATGTGGTCCAGACCATGTAAATGTTTCTATTTCTGTTCCATTTGTCAAATTAGTTAGTCTATCTTACAGACAAAACCTTTTCAAAAACCCTATTGAAATTCAATTTGTTCATTGTACATTACTCTGCAAAATTGGTTGTATCACTGATTTTATTTAATTTTTGGGTTTTTTTTTCCTTTATTGTTGTGATGAGTGGGGGTATGCAGTGGCATTTACACAGGTTCTTACAATTTATCAAATATAGCATACATGAATTCACCTCCTCTACCATTCCCCTTCATTCTCTCACAACCCCGATTCCTGGAGTAGTTTCAGCAGGTACCATTTTTGCATTTACTTCATGTGTACACACTTTTTGCACCGTATTCACCCTCCTACCCTGTCTTCCCAACACCTCCCTCTTCCTGCTGGTGTCTTTGACCCCACATGGTATCATTTACAAGCACAAAAGATCACACTGGTCAACCATCCAGTCTATTTATAAAAGATTTTATAAATAGACAAGTCAAATTCTTGAAGCAACTATGTCTCTTCCTGTAAATTAAGTACCTTAGAAACTGTATGACTCGTTTTTAGTAACATTAATGTGTTCGCTTGACCCACATGATATTGTCCCTCTTGTCAGTTGAGTATCAGCTGTTTCCAACGGTTAATCCCAATGAAAAAGCTCCATAACAATAGCAAAGGACACAGACATTATTTAGAAGATAAATAATTATGGTATTAGTGATTTGCTGACTCATTTGCTATGTCCCATTAAATAAGACACAGGTTTATACCCTAACCTAAGGTAGATATAGTGGCAATGGCAATATTTTTGTTGATCAAAGGCAAAATTTTTAAGGGAGATGGGATTGCTAATAGGGGGAAAATTAAAGGAATTGCGTATAGGATAGAGAGACTTTTTCATCCCAAAAGGATTCAGTGAGGCATCAGCAGAAGCCATATTCTTGGGGGCTTACTCCCCACTGATTTGGCAGACTTCAAGGAATTAGCTTCCTGTACTAATATCTTTGTGGCAAGGTAATTTCCATTACAATGTCCACATTATGGCTTCAGAAAAGGACCTCACATTTCAAAATAACTTATCCCTTATGTATTAGTTTCCCAAGACTGCCATAATACTTACCACAAACTTTGTGGCTGAAAACAGAAATCTGCTCCTTGCATAGATAAGAAAGTAAGAAACCTGAAATCATAGTATCATCATATTGGTTCCGTCTGGAGACTCTGAGGGAGAAACTGTTCAATGCCTTTGTCAAACTAATGGTGAGTGTCAGCAATCTTTAGCATTGCTAGGCTTGGGGCAAGGCAACCCCAGTGCTTTCTTTTCTCTCCTGTCCTCTTCTCCCCTCCTCTTCCCTCCTCTCTCCTCTCCTCTCCCTCTCCCTATACTCTTCCTCACCTTCTCCCAGTCTCTGCTCAGGGTGCCCTGCTCTCTGTGTCTTTGTCTTTACCTCATGGTAAGTACACAAGCCATTGGATTTAGAGCTCATCCTACTTCAATTCGATCTTCAAAACCCTATTTCAAGACAAGGTCACATTTATATGTATCAGGTGTTAGGACTTCACACATGTTTATAGGAAATACAGCACCAGTTACAGACAGAGATCTCTACCCATCTTTATTCAACCTCAAATTCAAATAAAAGATGGAGGCACTCTTCTCTTGAATATTAAGACAAACTGCCTCACAACTCTTCCAGTCCCTCCCCTCTCCTACTCCTTCCATAATAGTTACTCCTTCATCACTACTTTAGTTTAGAAATGTGGACACTGTCATGACCTGAGGTGAGGCCAGATCTGAAAGAGTTTAGCAACTTTGTGATGGAAAGCTCTAAGTCCTGAGCACTTCAGTCTAGAAAAAGAGAGGCCATTTCTAGAGGTCCAGGTGGCCATACTCTCTTGGTTTCTCAGACATCTTACCTCCCTCCCACTATGATAACAGATCACTGGAGAACCAAAGCAGGACCCCTAAACCAGAACACGGCTCCAATTGCCCAGCTCTAAGGGTGGCCTTTGCTGGCACCATATTACATGAATACTGTGCCAAAAATGCATTCTCCAGAAAGGTGACTGTCTGTAAATACCATTCCTGCTGTTTCTTTTCCAGATAACTCAATTTCCACAACTATGAAATGTAGTCTTAAAATGAACAATCCAACATGCTTGGAAATAAATCTGTTGACCTTTAAATAAGTTCCCAAGGAATCAAGGGAAAACAAACACACAAGATAAAATGTTAGAGAAAAGCAAAAAAACTCCCCCACCAAATCAGTGGGGATGAAAAAGTAAAAGGCTACCGTTACTGCCTCCAGCCATGGGAAAAGGAAGACAAGTCACAGTGGAGTGCAAAATCAAGATTTTAGTCCCCTTTCCAGGTAAGATTGCAGAGTCCTCATCAGCTTTTTCCCAGGTGAGCTTATGATTTCACCCTCTACTGATGAAGAATAAAATGTCATAGCAGCTCTACCATTACCACATGATCCCTTTCATCTGGACAATGCAAAGGCGCTAACCTTCTCCAGGCACTAGTGACCAGTCCCAGGGAACGATGGAGGAAAAGTTGATGCTTTTTATACTTGAAATAAACTGCTTCCAAATGAAAAGAAAGATTTATTAACATTGAAGAATTGAATATATTTACATATGCCAATGAAAAATAATTGCACTTTTCCCCACCAAATATAAGAAAGAAAAAAAAAGGATGAAAGATGTAGCACTTAACTATCTCCTCAAACTCTGACATTTTGTATAGAAATAAAATGCCAAGTTAATGTATTTATTAAATAGCTGTACACCTGTGACTTCAAAGTCTCATGAAACCTAAAAAAAAGGTGAAAAACTTAGGACTGAGTGATGTAGCTCAGTGATAGAGTACTTCCCTAGAATGCTCACACCTCGAGTCCGACCCTCCTTTGCTCCCAAAAAAATGAAAAGTAGCCAGATGAAGATAAAGAAGCAAGTGGATGTAAGTAGTAGGCTTAGATGAAGGTACAGGTGTAGAAAAGGTGTAGATGTAGATATATAGATGTTGATAAACCTATTTCTGATGGTATAGATATGATGTGGATACAGGTGTAGAGATATCCTATAGGAATCTTATCTAATAATAAACATCTCCCTGTCACACAATGCCACCATCTAGATGTAAACTTCCTTTGTCATAACAAGGGTTAGGTAGTAGGAATAAAGTACCCCAAGTGCAGGCTATAGGGAAGCACATGGCCCATAAATATTTTAACACAATAATAAAACTTATCAAATGTCATCTGTCTTTTATTGTCAACAGTGATTTTAACCAATGTTAGTAATAAAATACATAAAATACTCCTCCCTCCCAAAAAAAAGCAACTAAATGGGCTGTAGGCAAAATATAAGACTAGTATAACATACAAACATCGACTACCTTATGTGAACAGATTTATAATCTGGGTATTGTTACGATGGTTGTTCTTTCTAATTTAGACCAAAGATTTAATGCAATCCCGTTAAAATGTCTGAAAGCTTTTTTGTAGATATCAACATGCTGATTCCAAAATTTCTCTAGAAACCAAAAGCAATCTTGAGAGCCAAAATAATTTTTAAAAGAACAGTGCAGAATTTTTATATACCCTTCATTCAGCATCCTCTTCTGTTAATCAGTTACATAGCCACAGTACAACGATCAAAACTAAAAAAATCACATTGTTCTTTTAAAAAGTATTTTAGCCAGTTATTATTATAGCCCATATGGTTGTTAAGTATCAAGAGTACTTATTTATATTTTTACATGTTTTCTTGCAGATTGAATTGCATCTGCTGGGGTTTTTTTTGTTTTGTTTGTTTTTTTACTGAGAATTACTGTGTCTATACTCCTTAAGACATATTGGTATATAATTTTTCTTTATTGTAATATATTTGTCTAATTATAGTATAAGGAAAATGTTGGACTAACAAAATGATTTGGAATGATGCCCAATTTTCTGTTTTTTGAAACAGGTTATATGGAATCAGTATTATATTTTCCTTAAAAGTTTGGTAGAAAAAATTTCTAGTGAAATCATTTCAGCCTATTATTGTCTTTTTAAAATACTTAACTATGATTCAATTTCTTTTAGCAATATTGGGATATTCTGGTTATCTATTTCTTTCATACTGTATTTTCTTGACTGAGTCTTTCAAGGAATTGACCCATTTGAGTTGTTGCATTTATTATTGGCATAGAGTTTTCATAATATAAGCCTATCAACATTTTGACATCTACTGTGTTGGTTATTATATAGGCTATTTCATGCTGATTTTGGCAATTTTTGTCTTCCTGTACTTTTCTTTTTTTTGGTTGATCTGTGTAGGATTCTATCAATCGTATTGATAGTTTCAAATAACAAGCTTCTGATCTCATTGATTTTCTTTATTGCTTTTCTCTTCATGAAGTCCATTAATTTCTTCTCTAGACTTTATTATTCATGCCATCTCCATATTTTCAGTTTAATTATGTCTTTTTTTTCCAGGGTTGAGGTAAAATTAATTTTAAATCTTTCTTCTATTCAATTATACACTTTTTAATGCTGTGAATTTTTCTCTAGGTGATACTTTCACCTACCTTCCACAAATTTTATAATGTATTTTTATTTTCACTTAGATTTCCTCTTTGATCTATGCATCATAGTGTATATTGTTTAAATTTCAATTATTTAGAGATTTGTCAGAACATTTCTATAGTATTTAGTTTAATTCCATTATGATTTAATACTATGGTTTCTAGTCTTTCAGATTTGCAAAGACTTATTTTATTGTAAGGAGTGACCTATTGTGTTTAATTTGTCTTGTATACTTTGAAAGAGCATGTATTCTGCTCTTCTGTGAAGGTGTTCTATAAATGCCAATTAGGTCAAGTTGATAACAGTTTTGGTCAGGTTTTGTTTATTTCCTCATTAATTTTCTGTCTACTTGTTCTGCCAATCACTAAGAAGGAAGCATTCAACTACATTTGTGGACTTTTTTCTCCTTTCAGTTCTGTCACGTTTCCCAATATATTTGAAGTGCTACGCTAAGTGCATACACAGCTTGAATTGTAAACTTCTTTATTATGTAATGTCCCTCTGTGTACTTGATATTATTCCTTGTCCTGAAGTTTACTTTGGCTAATATCAGCATAAGTCTTCCAGCTTTCATTTGACTGGTACTTTAATGGAATCTTTTTTTTCTGTGTCTCCAATCTTGTTTTTCTGTGTCTGTCTTATCCAATGTGATAATCTTTGTTTTTTAACTGAGTATTTAGAGAGATCATATTTTATATGATTTTTCATATTGTTAGATACATGTCTACCACTGTTTTAACTAGCTTCGTTTGTTCTTTGTTTTCACCTTTTGTACCTTTCTTTATATTTTATTAGTTGAGCGTAAATTATGGTTCTATTTTATTTTCCCTTTTAGAGTGGTTATGGTGGTTGCTTAGATTTATATTATAGGTCTTTTTGTTTGTTTGTTTGTTTTGTTTTCAACAAAGGATTCATAGTCCAGAGCCCAGGCAGCCCTCAAACTTGCTATGTACTACAGGTTGGCTTTGAACTCAAAATCCTCCTGCCTCAGCCTCCCAAGAACTGGGATTATAGGCATAAACCAGCACTCCCAGATTGTATTATACATCTTTAATCAGTCAGAGTCCACTTTCAAATAATATATTACATCATATGTGATTTTAAGAACTTAAAACATTAAATTGTTAATTCTTCCCTCCCAACCTTCATGACATTTTACTTTTGCATAAACATTCAGCATTTATCATAAACATATAAAATCTTGCTTTTATTCTTATATTAGACAGTTATCTTTCATAACTAAATAAGGTAAATATGAATGTCAATTTTCCTTAATTTATTTCAGTCTCATTGCTCCTCATCTGTTTGTGTAGACCCAGATTTATGTCTAGTGTCTTATTCCTTTTGTCTAAAGAACTTCCTTTACAGTTCTTTAAAGTAGGCCTGCTGTGATTAATATCCTTATAAAAAATCCTTCTTTTTGATTGTTGAAATATACTTGTGCTGAATATAATCATCAAAAAATGTTAACATTTTTCCATTCTGCCCTTTAAAGATGTCATTCCATTTTCCTCTTTCTTCTATGGTTTCTGACAGGAAGTCTCCTGTAGTAATTATTTTTATTCCTCAGAATTTAATGTGTCTTTTCCTTCTGTGACTCCCTCTAAGATTTTCTGTTTGTCCTTGTGTTTAGGAAATTGAATATGACAGATCTGCCTATTGTGAGTGTGGGAGTTCTTTGTTATTTATCAATGTTGAATTTTTTAAGTTTTTTCTATCCTTTCCCCCTAGGTACCATGGGTACTCAAGGGTGCCCTAGACGGACAGAGCTTACTCTCATTCATCCAAAAGTCAAAGAGTTTATTCTATAGGGAAGCAAACCATGTGTCTGGGAAGCTTCATAACTGTCCAGAGGGGATGCTATTCTCCTTCCTGACAGCTTCACTCCATGGATTGCTATTAGAAGCTCTCTTTACTTTTTCTATGAGAGCTCAGGGGATGTGAGAGAAAAGTATAAACCATCTCAAATTCTGCAGTACCCAGGAGCTACCGGTACATTCACCAGGGCAAACCTGGCCTCCACCAATTGCCTGTCACCCTACTTCTCAGGACCTGGTTATGTCTGCTCAGTGACGCCAATGCTCATTTCTCATCTCTTGCTCTCTTCCTGCCTATTCCCAGATTTTGAGCCTGTTCTTTTTCCTTTGATATCAGATGAATTAGAGAACACATAGGAATTTGCAGTTTGGCCCACTTTTCTCTGATGTAAGGAAAGGAACAATACTTTCTAGCTCTTTGCATCCCTAAATGGAAACCAGAATTTTACACTCACTTTGGGAATAAGTTTGTGAAAGGTACAGAATAATTGGAGCTTGAATTCCCAAATCCTACAATGGTACATAGCTCTATATTGGTATAATATGTGTGAAATAAACAATGATAGACCAGAGATTATTTAAAAAATGAGAATTACTTGAATTAGTTCAACTATTCTGTCACCCTTAATAATTACTTAGAATGCTTATTTTAAATTTCTAAATAGCACACTGAGTGTGTAATTTTGAGGTTAAGTACAATTTTTCTTAATGTATATTTAAATGAAGTTTAGCAATATGTTTAAAAATTAAAATGCACTCCTCTACTGACATTGTTATTTGCTTTGAAACTAAAGAACAGAGCAAATAATTCTACTTATTAATCTTTCCATGATTTCTACTGAAAACAATTTATCATAATGAGAATGGATGTTAAAAAGTAATTCTCTTCTGTTATCAAATAAATGAGGTGTTCTATTCCTAGAACGTCACAGTAAACTGAAGCAGATGTTTTAATCTGAGCACTTAACTTGTCAGCTAAAAACCATTTGCTTTTTTTAAACGTGTAAATTCCCAAGACTTATATTGAGTGCTATCTTCCAGTGATTCAAGCATGATTACTTAATAATGGATACACTCAACTTTCTCCTACTCTTTTCCAGCCACTATTGATTCTTCAGCCTTTTTTAGTGATTAAAAAAAATAAGAATTAACTATGCTACACCCAGAATTCTAAGAATGTGAAAGGATTCATTATTTAGTATTATAATTATTTCAGTTTGAAATAGAAACGTGGCCATTTTCAGGACAAAGGCACCTGTCCTTGATTTGCTTCTAAAGCTAACAAAAGATGACCTCTAAGATATTTCTGCTTTTCACTTTTAAGAACATTTCAATATGAACAATGGAAGAATTCCATGTGGAAAGTCTATTGCTTAGAAATTAAATGATTTCAATTTTAGTCCTGCCTGGACATTGACAAGCCATGTGATCATGATTAGGAAAACGGAAAAGAAGGAAGAAGAGCAAGAAAGTAATAATTATTAGCTTCTGGGGCTATGGTAAGTATGCAGGTTAGTCTGTTTAATTGTCATAATGAGCCAATGAGACAGATTTTGTAACTGTATTTTGCAAATAAGAGGACTAAGGATCACTATTTAAGTAACTTGCTCTAGATCACTTATCTTATGAGCTCAAAAGCTCTGTTTTTCCCA
The DNA here is from genome assembly GCF_047511655.1 of Castor canadensis. Lineage (NCBI taxonomy): Eukaryota > Metazoa > Chordata > Mammalia > Rodentia > Castoridae > Castor > Castor canadensis. The sequence goes on from NC_133395.1 coordinate 10,139,836, forward strand.
TTACAGCCAACACCATCTCTTTAGTTCTAGTGAACTATGGACTTGAGACTGGAAAGAGCCCTTTGCTCTGGGAAGGGTGCTGTGAGAAAGAGCTGTGGACTTGGAGCTCAACAGCACTGGTGTTCTTGCTGCTCTCTTTGGAACTCACGTGCCCAGTTATAGTACTCAAAATCCTTGGTGAAAGCACTCTAATAGTAAAGCATTCAAACTTTGTCATTTTTGACTAAATCATGCCAAAACTAGTAAATACAAGTACATAGGAATCTAATCACCTAATTTCATTAGATCTCATTGTAGTCAATCTGAAAAATTAAGAGGTTAGTCTGAATAACTCCAAGATTCCATTTATCTGGAAAATCCTATACTGCAGACTCAGTTCTTTTATTTTTCTCATGATAAAGAAAAATAATCTCTTCAAATGGAGCACTCACCATCATAAAACAGGCAGAGGTAGACATCAAGACATTGAGTAACTGTTAATCATGTTCACTACTAAAAACAATCATAAAAGAGTCAAAATTCTATTTGCCATCAAAATACTTTAGTCTCTGATATGTTTATTTTGAGTGTGGGTTAGTTATTGCTAAAATTGGAGGCTTAAAATAGAAATTTTGGTAACCTGAATTTGAAAGGTAAATATATATATTATAGTGAAGCAAGACACAATATTAGTAAATATTAATATTTACTGAACTTAGTAAATTTCATAAAATTGAACATATAATTGTATCAAATTCATGCAAGCATAATACAAGCACACACACATACACAAAAACATGCACATAAAATACCAACATATAAGCATTAGTTTTAGGATTTGGGAAACATCTAGGTGTTAGTACAGATTCTTTCACACCTAGCTTTGTACATTTTAGCAGGTTATAGTTAGTCTTTTAATTCTTCTGGCCTCATTTGAGGAACTGGAAAAATAAAAAATATATCTGAGCTCAGTACTTCTCAAGGGACACAGGGAATATCTCTTTAAGTGAGTATTACAATTATCCTACCCAGTCCCATTTCATCCACACAAGCCCTAGGAAGCTGGTGTCTGTGTCTCTACTTGAAAATCCATGGCAGTAAGAGTACTGTAGCTATAGCTCAAGTGTTTTGAGGTGGGAAAGAGAAGAAGACCATGGGATTGGAGGACAGAATTCTCAATTCTGGTTTGCCCTTTTTAGTTTCTAAGATTCTATTTATCAGAAATCTTTGCAGGGATCCTTTCACCTTCTGTTTCAACAAAGCAGTCCTCACTTTCTTTGGTTTGTTCCTTGGCCTTGTAATTTCTGTTGGGGCATTTTTATTCAAGACCTTCTGTTAGTACCAAACATACCATATAACAGAACTATTCAAACCTTAGAAACATAATATCCACCAATAATATTTATAAATCAATGGAAGAACTTTGTCAAACTGGAATGTAAGAATCTCAGAATGATGTAACCAAGATAAAAGAAATCTCAGTTTTATTGAAAAGATGAAATTGCACAATCACTCCTTGCTCCTTCTTCACTGTGGATAAATACATGTATCAAGGACCCTGGTTAAATGGAAATATTAGGGCCCATACTACTCCAGCATGACCTCATCTTAAAGAACCACAGCTGCAATGGCCCTCCTTCCATGTAGCCATGACCACCTATAAAGAAAGCATTTGGAGACCAAGTTACCTTAACATAGCTATCCTGATAATTACAATAGAAATCTGAATGTAACTGAAGAAGTAATTTTGCAGAATAAAAATTGAATATTAAGTGCAAATTCTGAGTTATGTTTTTCCCACTCTCATATGACAAACCACACACACACACACACACACACACACAGAAAATCTCTAATCAAATACTAATATTGCTTCTGGGTTATAGAGACATGCAATTTTCCTCGAGGAGGTCTATATTTCACAAAACTAATAAGCAAACCTATTAATAAGTTAATTCAATAACCAATTGAAACTGGATAGCAATTTAAAGACTTGACAGTGCTACTCGATGTGGTAACAAATATATGTGCAATTCAATACATGCATACATTCATGTTTGTGTGTTGCCCGATGGTGTTTTTCTTTAATGTTCCTAAAATTTGACCACACTCATAGTAGATCTTGGAATCAGCTGCCTTTGAAAAAGCAACAAAAATATAGAAAACAGCAAAAAGTTCATATCTTTTCGTTTTGTAACATCAGAGCAAAGACTATCATACTGATAGTTCCCAAAACAGTGCTCTTCATTTGGAGAATGCAGTAGAAAACATTAGAATTAATGTCAATCATGATTTTGGTTTTATCTTTAAAAACATTTGTTTTGTACATTTTATGTTTGCAATATATTGATAAATCATAAATGAATATGCACATGTATGGATAAATTCCATTTTGATGTATAATCAAAGGAATTTTGAGATGACTGGCTTAAGCATAAATTTGGAAAATTGTGAGAAAGATTGTATTACTTAATCTAGGTGGTGGAGACAAAGTATTAATACTTTAACTATTTTTTGCTTTATGACAATACTGACACAGTATGAGAGGTCCACAGAGGAGGTATGAATTGTATGGGTCTCCAGGAAAACACTCTATCTTCTGCTCACCTCAATGGGGTGGAGTGTAACACAGAGATAGTGTTAGAGATCCAATCTGCATGATCCTTGGGAAGATTTGCAAATATTTTCAGAACCAGCTTGGAACACTTTCCATAGTATAGAAGTAACTACTAAGGCCACAAGTAACTGACATAGGATGCCTAGCATCCTGCAGACCCAGCAAGGTGCAAAAGGGCAACCTTGATTTATTTTTTAAAAGAGATGGATGTTACCTGAAAAAGGAGTATGTGCCATCACAAGGACTACTGACCACCAAACAAATGAGAAATACACATGTGGTAGCACAAAAAGATACTAATACCAGAAGTGCTGGCTCTCAGCACTTAGGAGGCTGAAGCAGGTGGATGGAGAGTTCAAGGTCAGGCTGGACAACATATAAAGTCCCTGTTAAGAGAGGAGAGAGAGAGAGAGAAAGAGAAGGAGGGACAAAGGGAGGGATGGAGGTAGGGAAGGGAGGAAAGGGAGGGTGGGAGGGAGGGACAGAGGGAGGAGAAAAGAAACTAGAGGAACTAGATCTACATTTAAACAGAAATAGAGAGATTTCCAAGGTCCCTATGTTTCCACTGCCCTTATTTCTTGACTCCAGGGGAAAGCCCAAACTCACTCAGGATACACCCTGAGTGGAGTGAATAATAGAATGCACTGTGACTTTCACAAGTTTATGTATTGAAATCCTAACCTTATTTGGAAATAGAACCTTGAAGATCTAATTAGGGAAGACAAGGTGATGTTGCATTACAGTAAGCCCTTACTCCAGCATGGGTGGTGTCTTTATTAAAAGAGGAAATCTGCATGCCAAAGATTGCCACAAACCACAGAGCCTCAGGAGAGAGGCCAAGATGAGACCCTCCCACAGGCCTTAGAAGGAATCAACCCTGCCAGCACCTTGATCTCAGGTGGTCCAAGAACTGTGAGACAAAGTGATTTCTGTAGTTTAAACCATTCAGTTTGTGGTACTTCATTACAGTAGCCCTAGCAAACTCATATAGAGCTCAAGGTACAATTTAAGAGAATTATGAGAAAATGGAGATATGTGGCTTCAAAAAATAATCACCATCTGTTGACATATTCACAATATTATAATCCATATGCTTAAGAGATAACTTCATAAATGACAGCTAAAGGTTACCTACACCTCAGGGGAATTATCAAATCCAAATGTTGTGCAGTCATACCCAGGGTCATCCTGAAGATCACATTAGAAGGTAAAAAGTTTATATTTATCTTTGTTAATTTGTGTTTAAAATCAGAAGGAAAAAATGCAATACTACTTATGCAATCACCACAAAAAAGACAAAAATGACTACCTGTGGTGTATCTTTCTAATCATTATTCTTGTGATTCCTCAAAGAATAAACTTTGTTTCCTAGAAAACAAGACCAACTTTGTTTGAAAACAAAGCCAAGCCTTTCCTATCAATTAACATTGGCATTACAAGTTCCAGAGGGCTGTATGTAACCCCGTCCCACACAAAGCTTACATACTATGCCTGAGAGTCAGTCAGACTTTTGATAGACCGGACGGTTTTTTAATGTATCTTAACTAAACCTCTGTAATGGCTAAATCAAAATATTATCTGCAATTACCTTATGACCAATGAATGTTATGATCAATCAATTCTTTGGAACTCTATTCTCTCCCCACCCAACTAAAAAAGGAGCAGATGGCTACAATTTATTTTTTCCTTCCTCTCAGTTCAAAGTTTAACATAAAACATAAAACATTTATGTTTTGAGTTAACTTTACTGCAAAGCCTCTAATTGAGATGACTTTTCTATTAACTGTAAATCCCTAGGGTCCCTCTACTATAAGCTGTTACAAAAAGGGCAGTTAGTGAAATTTATTGACAGCTTGGTTGTTTTGACTTAAAAAAAATCAAATCAAAACAAAATCATTCCCTGTATGTTAAAAAAGACTTCAAGGCATGAGTGTTTCTATAACACAAAATCAGCCATGAGAAAAAAAATATTTCTGCAATTGGCATGGTGACTAAATTGAGCTCATTACTATCCTTAAAACTTTTTTGTCACTTATGAAGTATTTCACAAAATTCAAAAAGCACTTTATGGACAACATACGTATTTTAAAAGTAATTCTTGCTTTTGATTATCTTAAAAAAAAAAACCTAGATCAGTAGATAGAAAAATTAAATTGGGAATAAAGCCCTAAGGGAGAAATGTTTTTAAGGATATAACACTCTGTCCTTCTGTTCTATCCCCCTAACTCTTGAGGAGTAAAATCTGGACATAGTTTATTCAGCAAGTAAAGCTCTTTGAGAAATTACGTATCTGTGGAAAAGAAAGACAAATTGTACTGAAGTGTGTATTTACTTATTTATTTTATTCATTTATGCACATATGCACACATTGTTTGGGTCATTTCTCCCTCCTGCCCCCGACCCACCCTCCTCCCCTCCCCCTTCCCCCCTCCCTTCCACGCAGAACCTGTTCTGCTCTTTTCTCCAGTTCAGTTGAAGAGTAGAAATCAACAATAATAAGAAAGACACAGCATTTTTGCTAGTTGAGAGGACAGCTATACAGAGAGAGTCCTAGCACTGTTTTCATGTACAAATATGTTACAACCCAGGTTGATTCATCTCTAACTGATCTTTACACTGGTTCCTGATCCCCTTCTTGTGTTGAGTTCTGTCAGTTTAAGGTTTTTGTATTAATTCCTCTGGAGTGGGAACATCAAATGCTTTCATGTTTTGGGTTTTCTATCTAACCCTGTACCTCCCGTATATGTTCTCCCCTTGTCATGTAACCCAAGTCCTACAACATTGCTGTATTTGCTCTAGATCTAAAGACGGCATATGAGGGAGAACATACAATTTTGGGTCTTCTGAGTCTGGCTAACCTCACTCAGAATGATATTCTCCAGTTCTATTCATTTACTTGCAAATGATAAGATTTCATTTTTTGAAGTGTGCATTTAGATGACCCAAAAGGAAAGGGAAAGTTGCTCTAGTCACCAGTGCACTCCAGTGTTCAGAAACCATTGAAAGCCAAGGCACTTCTTGAAATGGAGAAGAGTGTGGGAACATTGTAGTCTTTCCTTAGAGAAAAACAGATATATTCACATGCAAATATGATCAGTTTTAATTTTTTCAACTCCTGTTCAAGGTGCCCTCCTTGGTCTTGAGTCATGAGCTATGCATTCCCCCATAGTGAAAGACCATAGATAAGATTGATGACAACCTTTCCCTATTTTTACATGTCAAATTCATCTCATTTGAAATCATTCCGAAAAAAAATCATTCTCAATAATGTATCTTAACTTCTTTTTGCACCTCACACCAACATTGCCTTTGGAAAATAGCTCTACCAATTTTAGAGTGCATAAAATAAATACATGTTAAACTTCTGAGTTGCAAATAACTTTGATTCTCAAAATGGCATAAAAAATAGAAAATTCATTTATAGAAGAGGAAATTTTTGGTGAAAGTTTTTAGGTAATTTATGTAAACATTTAAATAATCCCTCAAATCACTTGCTGGCCCTGGAGCCACTTCACTTCCTGTCCCTTCCTCTTACCTTGCTCCTCTCCACATTGCCTCCTTTCTCCAGTTCTGGAGTTTATGTCCAGGTCTATTCCTTACAAGGAGCCTTGATTTCTTTGCCTTCCGGTTCATTGAGGGCCCTAATTTTTTTTTTTCTCTCTCTCTCTTTCTTTCTGTATTTGAACCCCAGCTGTATTTCCCCTTATATCATCAAATTGATCAAATGCCTCCTGTTCTTTAAAAAGTCTCTCTGCAAACACATGCCCCATCTTTTAGTCTCTTTTCCAATCCAATCCTCCCCTTCTTACTCAAATCTTCAAAAAGTGCAGTTTTTACTTCTACCTTTTATTTACAATCAGATTTCAATCCCACCATTCTCCTGACATTTTTCTAACCAAGATGACTAATGTGCTTTTTTATTGCTTAATTCCACTGACATTTAGATTCTTATCTGACTGGTTGCTGCTTATCCCCTGACATCTCCTCTGTCTCCCATCTTCCTGTCCTCCTCTGCATTCTCACCCCCCTCCATCATGCCTACAGACAGTGGCAGCAGCCCATACACTTCACCACATCTCAAAAAGAGTGAATTTGATCAAAGGAAGACTACATTTCCAGTGAAGACAGAGTTCACTAAACCAAAAGATAGTCATTGTATTACTGTATCACATTAAACTTTAAGCAGGATTGACCTATGTTTTTTTTTTAATTTTTTATTATTCATTTATTCACATGTGCGTATATTGTTTGGGTCCTTTCTCCCCCCTCCCCCACCATCTATGTTTTATTATGCTTCATTTTTTGGCCTGGTGTCCAGTAAACAATAGAAACTCAGAAAGAAAGCTCTGCTGATTATAGGAAATATTAAAAAATTAAAAGCCACAATTCCTTTGCATATCCAAATATCCAGTTTTCAAGAAAATGTTCAACCTCTCACATGTACACATTTGTCATTTTTCTGAAATTTAGGAATATACCACACATGCTGTTCTGAGGCATGGTTTATTTTTCTGCTGAAAATATATATTAGAGAACTTTCATCAAGAGCTGTGAATGGAGACTGAGATTAGATTTTACACTCCTTTCACACTGATGAATCAGCCTGCTCCAGTTTCGTGCATTCTAGAAGGACACATGAGACTCTTGGGTCAGTGTCAAAGGACCTTATTATGCATAGCAAGAACTATAACTGCAGCATCAACATGAGACAGGTATCAGAGCTCCAGTTCCCAGGGGGCAACCCAGTGAGGATGAGTAGGCCTGCACATGCACGGGGTTGTGTTATAGGAAAGGAATCCAAGGTCGGGGGATCCTTACTGTTTGATAGTGAGCAGTAAATACACTGAACTTTGCCCCAGAAGGAAGCATTATTTTGTTATAGTAGACAATAAACAACTTTTTTTTTGCTCCTGTGTAAGACTATCTGTCTTCCAAAGCTGTCTGTATATAAATATCCATTACAAGATAGTCTGGAACAAAAGCATCAGTTCCTGTGTTGACAAAATGTATGAAACATGAGAAAGCCACAGAGAACTTTCTTCCAATACCAATTCACACCAATATCTCAGCCTGCGGAGGTCTACTTTATTGTTTCTAATAAATGCATAATGTTCCACAGTATACAGCTGTGATAACTTAGCAATCATTTATTGACATGTATTTAACTAGACTTTGATCATTTACCACTACAAATAAAGCTGTCACAAGTCTCTTACATGTGAAACTTTGTGTAGCATGGGGGATGAATTATTGTTAGTGGAATGTATGGATGAAAAGGGCATGAATATCATCACAATTTCAATATATAGAAACAGATTTGTTTCCAGTAGATATATCAAATAGACTCCCACAAACAATGTGTCAGGAAGCACTTGCCTATGGATATGTAACAGAATATTATCAAATAATCATTATCGATCTGACCTCTAAAAGGTACACTGAATATTCTCACTGACAAGTGTCTATATGAAGAAGATTCAACATATATTCATTGGTTTATCGATCACTCTGTATGACAAAAAGTATTTTATTTTACTACAACTTCCTAATTGTATTTTTGCCTATTTTCTATTGGATAGTCAGAAATTTTCACAGTTTTATAAGCATTAGATTTTATAAGTTAGAGAACTCAGTCTTTATTTTCACTATATTACAGTTTTTTCTATGTTATTTATATTTTGACTTTATAAATGTTATTTTCCATAAAAATTTAATTTTATAGAATCAGAATTATTAATTATTTCCTTTATGAATTCCAAGTTTGGGAAGCACACCAAGTTTCCCACACTCATAAATTATACGATTAGGTTCTCTCAGGCTTTCTTCTTGAAAGATTGATTTTATGTGTAAATCTGGAAATCTTTCAGTGTAAGAAGGTAAGTCTTCACATTTATTTTTCCATGTGGCTAGACAGGTTTTGAGACACCAAAACAAGTGATTTCTTTTTCATTGACTTAAAATAGTAGCTTTCTCAAATACTATATTCCTAGTATATATCTTTTTTGTTTTCTATGTAATCTTACATGGTTATACTTGTCAGTTTATGTTTGAATACCAAACCATTTTAAATGCCTAAATGTAATAAAGTATTTTTAAGTAAGCGGTAGCCCTTGGGATCCTCTTGTATTCTTTGTTTTTAGTTTTTATTTTTAGATTAAAAATTTTAACTCCAAAATAAATATTGGGCTTCTTGAAGAGGAAAGTTAATTACATTAAACATAAATCTAGGTTAAATTTGCAGATATATTTTATTTCTAGTTTAAAATTTAAAACAAAGTGCCACTTTAAAAAAACTATTATTGCCTATACGAATCATTTTTAGATAGGTATTTTGTTTAAAATATATAATAAGATCTGCATCAAAGTAATGATAAATAACTTTTTCTTAGGCTTAGTTATTTTGTTTGCATTTATATATAAAACAATGTTTTAAATGTTGGTTAAATTTTATCAAGTGACTTAAAACTCTATGTAAATGCCTCAGCATTTTCCAGGTTGATCTCTTAATATGATAAATGATATTAAAAGATGTGAGGGTAAAATCTGATTTCCCTTTCATGTACAGTCACCATGTACATGCCACCATTTCTATTTACTAATATAGTATTTAAAAGTTAATGGAAATCTGACATACTGAGAAAAACAAATATCATATATTCTCTCTCATATGTGAATACAGAACCAAAAAAATTAATGACATGAGCATAAAATGGAGACTATTTGGGGAGGGGGAAATGGGAGGGGGAGGGTGAAAAGAGAAGATGACATGCAAGGGGCGATTAAGCATGTATGAAAACAGAATAATGAAACCTTTAAAAAGTTTTAAAGGGTGGGGAGGGGTGATAACAAAAGGGTAATAGAGGGGTGAATTCAATTAAAGTACATATATGCATGTATGGAAATTTCACAATGAATCCCCTTTAAGTGATGGATATATGCTAATAATATATTTTAAAAAGAAACGTGTAGTGATCCAGTGAGTTTGGAACAAAGTTTGGTAATGCCATATTTGGGTGCACTGTTACTGTTTGGCACCCAAAGAATAAACTGGAAATTTTCCTTCTATTTCTTCATTCTAAACTAATTTAAGACCCGGACATATCTTTCACTGTGAAACACTTTGTCTTCTTTTAAGCATTTGGGAGGAACAGAATTTCTAAAAATTTTAAATTATAAATACAGTGCACAGGACCTACTATTAGACTTTGTTTCAGCACTTCTTGTGTTCACTCTGGAAAATATTTCTAGAAAACTATCCTTTTCCACCAGGCTTTAATATGTATACACATAAATGTTATTTTGTTCAACATTATCAGATCCTTTCGCATATGTTTAAAGGATTTTAAGGGAAAATGTCTTTTTAAAGACTTTTATTACTAAAGAAGAAATAACATAATGAAATCAAGCTTTAAATTAAAAAACTAAAGAAGATCATAAAATGATAAATGCTAGGAAAGAATAAAGGATTCATTCAAGACAAAAGAGAAATTAATAAACTATAAAACAATCATACAAAAATAAGTGAGTCCAATAGATTCAACAGCTAGGAAAGTGGCAAATCTTTAGCTATCATAAGAAATACGGAGGAAAAAAGATTTTCACAAAACAAGAAAAATGAAAAAAAAATCAACAAAGTCAAAAAAAGAAAAATCAGTAAGCACATAAAAGACACATAAAGTTATGTTTATGCATACAAATTTCTGATACTCAGAATTTCCCTTTTCTCTTTGCATATAAATAATACAGGGGGATACATTTGTGACATTTGCATAATATAACATTGTGTCACAGTGTAACTTAATTAGATTCACTCACTCCATTGTTCTCCCTCATCCTCCCTCTCCCCTCTCCTTAGAACAATTTCAACAGGTTTCATTGTTCTATTTTCATCCACCAATACAAAACGTATCCGCCATATTTGCCCTCCACCCCCTCTGCTAAGCCTCACAGTGGAGCCCAGCTCTCCACAGGACAGCTTTGTCTTCCGCCCTTCACATTTATGTGTACATTGATTGTTCACAGGAGCTTCACCTTGGTATTTCAGTCATGTATACACTGTGCTTTAATCAGATTGATCCTGGTAGTGTGCAGTTTTAATTGACTTTCTCTTATTGTAGGGTTCTGAGAGGTTTTTTTAATTTATAATAAATAATAATTTTTTTTCTAATTTGTTACTTTATTTTTTAAATTGTAGAAAACTACTGATAATATATTATTAAATGTTATTATTTCAGTGATACTGGGGTTTGAACTCAGGGCCTTGTGCTTGCTATAGCACTTGAGCCACTCCCCCAGCCCTTTTTTCTTTTTAGACAGGGTCTTGCTTTTCCTTAGGATAGCACTGGACCAGGATCTTCCTACATATACCTTCCATGTAGCAGAGATTAAAGATGTGTCCATCATGCCTAACTTGTTCTTTGAGATAGGGTCATGCTAAGTTTTTTTCCCTGACTGGCCTTAAAACACAATCCTCCTATCTCTACCTCTCAAGTAGCTGGGATTACAGACATGAGCAACTGCACAAAATCTAAAGTGTTCTTTTCCTTTCACATTCTTACACTCTTTTTACTTCATTTGCTAGCATTTGTAGTAAAAAAAGACAAGATTGTAAACATCTTCATCTCATTCCTGATAGTGAATATTTCTATTTCTATTTGAGTTCAATTAATAAATACCTGAGAAATTGATAGATTCATCCAAATTTTCAATCATGCTAGACAAAGATTGCTCACTGTATTTTTAAATCTATGCTGATCCTGGAATTAATATATGCAGTTCATTAAAGCATTATATTTCTGGGAACTTCTTGGTTTGTGTCTTCATTTGTTTTTATGTCATTTGTTGTTTTTCATTTTTGTTTGTTTTTTGGTTTTCCTTGTCAGTTTGTTTTTTGGTTTTCCTTGATTGCAGATGCAGGAAGATTGACTGGTTTCCAAAGACTTAACATTTGACTTTCTTCAATCTTTCTGTTATTTTGATTTGTTTCATTAACTTTCTGTCTTTTTCCTCTACAAGGAAAACTATACACTTCTGAAGAAAGAGATTGAGGAAGACTATAGAAAGTGGAGAGATCTCCCATGCTCATGGATTGGTAGAATCAACATAGTAAAAATGTTGATACTCCCTAAAGTAATCTACATGTTTAATGCAATTCCCATCAAAATTCCAGTGACATTCATTAGAGATTGAAAAATCTACCATGAAATTTATATGGAAACACAAGAGGCCATGAATAGCCAAGGCAATACTCAGTCAAAAGAACAATGCAGGAGTTATCACAATACCTGACTTCAAACTATATTACAAAGCAATAACAATAAAAACAGCATGGTACTGGCTCAAAAACAGACATGAAGACCAGTGGAACAGAACAGAGGACCAAGATATGAAGCCACACAACTATAACCAACTTGTCTTTGACAAAGGAGCTAAAAATATACGATGGAGAAATAGCAGCCTCTTCAACAAAAACTGCTGGGAAAACTGGTTAGCAGTCTGCAAAAAACTGAAACTAGACCCATGTATATCACCCTATACCAAGATTAACTCAAAATGGATCAAGGATCTTAATATCAGACCCCAAACTCTTAAGTTGATACAGGAAAGAGTGGAAATACTCTGGAGTTAGTAGGTATAGGTAAGAACTTTCTCAATGAAACCCCAGCAGCACAGCAACTAAGAGATAGCATAGATAAATGGGACCTCATAAAGCTAAAAAGCTTCTGTTCATCAAAAGAAATGGTCTCTAAACTGAAGAGAACACCCACAGAGTGGGAAAAAATATTTGCCAGCTATACATCAGACAAAGGACTGATAACCAGAATATATAGGGAACTTAAAAAACTAAATTCTCCCAAAACTAATGAACCAATAAAGAAATGGGCACATGAACTAAACAGAACTTTCTCAAAAGAGGAAATTCAAATGGCCAGAAAACACATGAAAAAATGCTCACCATCTCTAGCAATAAAAGAAATGCAAATTAAAACCACGCTAAGATTCCACCTCACCCCTGTTAGAATAGCCATCATCAGCAACACCACTAACAACAGGTGTTGGCGAGGATGTGGGGAAAAAGGAACCCTCTTACACTGTTGGTGGGAATGTAAACTAGTACAACCACTCTGGAAAAAAATTTGGAGGCTACTTAAAAAGCTAGACATCGATCTACCGTTTGATCCAGTAATACCACTCTTGGGGATATACCCAAAAGACTGTTACTCCAGAGGCACCTGCACACCCATGTTTATTGTGGCACTATTCACAATAGCCAAGTTATGGAAACAGCCAAGATGCCCCAGCACTGACGAATGGATTAAGAAAATGTGGTATCTATAAACATTTTATTTTTAAATTGGATACTGAAAAGTTTTATTTTTTGTTTCATTTTTCTGTGTGAATTGTTTTCGTTACACAATATTGTGAACACAAAAAGTATATATAAAATTTACATATGGTTTAAAACCCAACACTGAAATGAAAATCTTTGTATTCACCATGCAGATAATGAAAAGATTATCACAAGAAATATTGAAGCTCCTTGTTACCAATGTACTTGCACACACAAACCTGCATTTTATGCATTTTACTTACTTTTCTTTGTAGATGCATACATTTCTATAAAAGTATGCTTCAGCCTCACATATTTTCTAATATTTACGAAGGAAGTATACTTTATGAACTCTGTCAGAGAATATTTTAATTTTTATTGTAACATTTTATGCAAGATTATATTTGTAAGATTCATTCAGTTTGTTATAGCTGTTTTATTTATGTTTACTTCGATATATATTGTTATATGATTTTTTTTAAAAAAGATTCTTCTGCTGTTGGACTTTGGGACTGTCAACACCAAGAATTTGATGATAAACAGATGTAATGTTCAAAATATTTAACAACTAAGGGTGATCAATGTGAACACGTGACAGCCCAGATGTCCACTGTTGTGTTCTGTCTTCACTCTCATTTTTGGATTATAGACAGGTCCAAGGGTGCTGGAGGAAGGTCTACCATGATAAAAAGTCTTGAGGATCTTGGACAACTTGAGGGAACACCTTTTTACTAATAGCCAGAGAAGTCTTCCAGTATTAACCACTGCTATAATTTAATCCACACATACCAGCTGAAATCACCCAGACAATAAGCATTCTTGAATATAATCAAGTTCCAGGTCTCTGATTTACTTTTCTCTATAGTGCTATACAGCGAAAATGTTAGCTTGGTGAGAACCAAAACAGTTGTGTCTTTTTAACTAACTGCAATGCCTAGGAAAGGTGTTTCTTAAAGGTACTCATTGGTTACTTCCCTGATTGAAATTTCCACTCTAGTAGTTTCTCCAAGAGATGCTATAATCAATATATTCTTTTAGTTCTTGGATGTTTGAAAATACTTCCTCTGTGTGTGTATATGTATACCTATGTAAACATATATAGGTGTACATATGATTGATGGCATGTGATTTTCCCTGAACAGATTGGGTTTTTTTTTTATTCTTTATGTTTTTCTGGTTCCCCCATGTGATGCTTTATCTTTCAATCCCACTAACTTTTATGACATAAGATTTCACTACTGGTTGTTCTGAATTTTTTTTCTGTGACACATTTTCCCCTTCCTATACACTGCACATTTCCAACAAAGTAATCTTGAGTTACATCTCTGAAAATCATTCTGTTCCATATTTTCTGTTCACTTCTGTAGGTACCATGGTTATATTTATGTTTGTGTTCATTTTTCCTTCTTCATATATCATTTTCTCTCCAATCCTTTGTATAATGCTTGGTTATTTTTAACATTTTCCCCTAATATCCTGAAGCTTGTGTTCCTTATCCCTGATTGCCCTGGGAAGAGCTATTCTTTTCTCTATACTCTTGTCATATTTGCATTTTTCTCCTATACATGCCCCCAAAGATTGCAAGTTCATTTTATGATTTTAGAGGCAGGCCCAGCATAAACCTTGAAGCTCTGGGCTCTGTAACTACCGCTGGTGCACACACGCCCAGCACATAGTACTGCTGTGTGAACATAAACAATATATTTACCCTCCCTATTTATGTCAGAATGTTCACTGGCTAGAAAGCAATAGTGCTTGCATTGCAGAGTTTCACAAGAATTAAATAAGATGGTAATTGTAAAGGGCTTAACAGTGTTTGCTATGCAATAAAGACATTACAAGTATTTGTTAAGTACTTCCTTAAAACAGAAATTTCTCTCTATATTCTTGCAGTTTACTCCATGACTATTTGTGGCATCTGTTCTTTCAGCTCTCTTTTATTAGTGCATAATAATGGGTTTCGTTGTGACATTTTCATATACAAACACACACACACACACACACACACACACACAGAAGCACCTCACCACCCCCTCCCACCTGTCACTGGTCCCCTTCTTACTCCCTACAATACATCCATTAGTTTCTTGTAGAGAAATTTTCCTTTGAATTTAGTAGCATAAAGAATGGTCATTATTTTTTATCAGCTTCACAATAGGATCATTCAGGTGCTGATTTTTATTGGAAATTTGCTTATTATATTCATGTTCTGTATTTCCTTCTTGTATTTTTTCCACAGGTCTTATGACAATTTTTTCATTAGTATTCATCACTGAATTAAAAGAATTTTTCTGAAACAATTGTTTGAAAGGATAGTGTGGAGATGGACCAATAAGTGAACTTTTTTAGAAATATTACTTGCACATATGTGTAAATATTTTAATACCAATTTGTAAAAGTAAGTTTGATTACTCAAATATTATAATGCATAAGTTTAACAGATACGGTCATGATGTCCTCTAAAATTGCTGTAAGCAATTTGTTTCCACCAACAACTAAGTCCCTGCTGTTTCTCGACTTGCTTTTGTTTATGCATTTCCTCTACTTGAAATGCAGCTTGACCCTCAACAGAAAGAAGACCCTGTCCCAGGTTCCCAATGTACCAGCATGCACATCCACTACTTTGCTTGTCTAAACTGGTGTCTTCTTCAGGACAAGGATTGTGTCTTTGTTTTATTTATCTTTTGTACATAGGCAATTCACAGGCATACTGTAATTGCAAAAATATGTTTGATAAATATTAAAAGATGAAGGCAGCTTAAAATTGCTTGCGCAGGAGCACACCACAATTAAATAGCCAAAGTACAATATGAATTAATTTCTTCTTTCTACAAATCATACCTTTTCAATACAACTTTCCTTAGTTATAACAATGCAAATTAAAAGACCCAAGTACATCTAGGTGAAAAACCTGCTTGACATACTTCAAACTCTAATTATCCTTCAAATAACTCTTGCAAATCATTCTTATTCATCCTAATCCTAGCAATATTAATAACTCTTGCAAATCATTCTTATTCATCCTAATCCTAGCAATATTATGGTGAATGTTTTGCATAGTCGTGAATAACAAGCTTTAATTCGTATCAGACTTTAAATCTTGACCCAAATACAGTGGCTATGTAAGCAGAGACTGACATAGGATTATTAAACCTTAATAAAATATTGCATAATTATTTGATTAGCTGCAACTAATCAATTGTAGAAAACTGTGAGTGAAAAGCAACTGCTCTTCAAGCCAACACTCCCTTGGTTTTGTTTTATAACAAAGACATATACTGACTTCAGAGTCTATTCTAATGTGAAAGTGGCTGGGAGTTAGTTGATTATAGTAATTTTGTAGGAATCCCAATGACAACTCTAATTCTCTGGGAAAGAAAGAGAATGTTTTGGCTTTATATGAAAAACAATGTTTTAAAATTAGTAATTTAGTTTAATTAGGATTATTGAATTAACCTTGGATCTAGCAAATTTAATGAAATTATAATGGTTTTCCACATTGAGTAAAATAAACCTCCCAGCAATCAAAATTTAAACTTTTCTATCAACTTTTACCAAAGCCATTCTGTGAGCAACAATGTCCCTAAACTGTTACATATTATCAGGCTTAATGGTTAAACTCAAAAACCTTCCTTTGGAAAGTTAAGTTTTTCTAAAGATTAAGTTTCATACAGAACTATTTAATCAAATGCACTTCTGATACTCAAGACACATATACTATTTTAAATATTGCCTAAGATCTTTGGCCAAGATTTGTTTTAGTTCTTGTTCTTCTTTGCAAATAAAGACAAAGAACAGTGTGAGCACCTGTCTTTGACTGCTAATACAGTGTCTGGGGCAGTCTAAGCTGATTTAATTTTTGTGTCAGGGCTGATAATGCAAAATTGGGCTACAATATAAGGAACTTCATGTGTTTCAGAAGACTGATCATGGAATGTGAGAGGAGGTACCACTTTTGACATTGTCATTTCTATGTCCTCACAAATGTTTGATCAGAGTCAGGGAGATAAACATTGGATCCCAAAATAAGTTTGTTTTCATCATAGACAAAAACATCTCCTCAAAGTGAAGAAAAGAATATCTATGTATCAAAAATGTTTTACATAGATAATTCTATGTTTCTATTTATCACTTAAAAGTAAATTTGATTAAAAATAGTGTATTATATGCCATTGATTTAAATATTTAAGGTCATTGTTACTTGAATATACACAAATATCATTTGTCCTAGTTATTTTCCAGGGAAATAACAACTGTATTAATATGAGATCATAATAAATTAACTTGACAGAAATCATTATCTATGTTTAAGGTCTTATCTGATGGTGAGATAATGACAGGAAAATAATAGAGGACTTTCATCAATTTACTCAAAAGTTTTTTTTGAAGCAAATAAGGTTAAACAATGACAACAAGAAAGGATGAAATTAACATTCATTGAATCCACTTTATGGCTAGGTACTTGACATTAATTACCACAATGAATTATTCCTCACAATATTCTGAGTTGAGAATGAGAAAGCAGACATTTAGCCCAGGAAGAACAATTGACTTAAATCCCTAATCATACAGTTGGATTACCTACTCATACTCTTTTCTTTTTTTATTGTTGAGCTGGATGGGGGTACATTTTAGCATTTGCAAAGGTTCTTACATTGTATCAAATATATCATATTTGAAGTCACCCTCTCCACTGCTCTCCTTCATCCCCCACCCCTGAGTCCTGGAACAGTTTCAACCGGTAGGGTATCATATCTGCATTTACATTATTTGCACCTTATTTTCTCCACCACCTCTCCTCTCTCACAAGTGCCAATCCCACCCACCCCAAACCTGTTCTACCTTCCTGTTCTCCGATATTGTAGAAGAAAAAACGTAAAAGATAAAAAGAGTTTGAGTTAAGGATAGCTACACAGAGAGTTTCTTTGTACTGTTTCCATGAATATACGCATTACAACTCCAACTGGTTCATCTCTTCCAGTCCTCTTTACTCCTCCCTAGTCTACTTCCCTTGGTGGCCTCTGTCAGGTTAAGATTTCTGTATTCATTCTTATGCAGTGAGCACATCAATCACAGTCAAGTTTTTGGTTTCCTTCCTTTGCCCTGTCCCTCCTGTGCATGGCCTCCCCTTAATGTGACCCCTGTCCTGCAATATTGCTGCTTCTGTTTTAGGTCTATAGTCCACACATGAGGGAGAACATGTGACTTTTGGCCTTCTGAGGCTGAATAACTTCACTGAGGATGATGTTCTCCAGTTCCATCCACTTATCTGCGAATGATAAAGTTTCATTCTTCTTTGTGGCTGAGTAAAATCCAATTACTCTTGACTTTGTCTTTTCTACCACACTTCTCAGATTCAACAATCTCTCTCAATTTTACCTCTTTCCAGCTTAACTTTCAAACAAGTCTATGGTTCCATAGTTAGTTGTTTAAATATTATGTTATTTAATTTTGTTATTTTGTTATGATCTTTATGTTATTATGATCTTTGCGAGATTATTTATGTTAGAGAATATGGGTGTTGTTTTATGTGTTTCCTCTTCTGGAAACTGAATGTCTCTGGAAGGTAAAAACAAAATGCCACTTTGTTCTAGCCGCAAGTCTGGCTTTGGAGAAGGATGGGCAGCAGATATTATTCTTAGAGGAAATGAGTTTAATCCGGTCTTCTAGTTATTTATTTACTAGGCAGAGTCCTTTCAAACAAAGAACTGCCAACCCTCCCCAGATATCTATATTTAAGGACAAGGAAATAAGTTGCAGGCCAAATATAAAACCTATTGCAACAGGCTAAAATAAAGATTTAAGCATGAGAAATATAATTTAGAAACTCTATCCTGACACAAATTAAGCCAACTGTCAATGTTTGATTTATACTTCCTAACAGGCATTTGAAAAATATTCATCTTGAACTTTTAGTAGAATGACCATAAAGAAGGACTTTTAATTGGGAAATCATACAAGGAAAATGTTGTTTTTATGTCTCTCTACGGAAGTTTTGAAGAGTTCAGCTGTCTTTGAATTGCTTAAGAACATCTAGGGACATGTTGTGGTTGTAATTATTTATGACACTGATGACTATTAGTGTTGACATATTTTAAATCCTGGAAAAATGTGTTAGGTGCTGAGAAGAACTCTTAATTTATTCTTAAGGAAAGAGCCTGGACCTAAATAAAGTCTAGAGAAAGCTTCCACAGATTGAAGCTCTGAACCAGCTTAAATTCTTGCAAATTAAAGAAAGCCTAGAAAAATATCTCCTGTGATGGTTTTCATAAGGGCTCAATGGTGTTTAAAAGGAGGCTGAAAGTTCAAACTAAAGTAATCTGACCAGGATGTCTCTGCCAACTAACATTGCACTCTCCAGATAACTCCAAGCATTCTCAGGCGAGCCTCAGAGCTCTGCAAACAGGTGGTGCTGTCCTGGGAAGTTGTGGAAATTTAAATGGCAGGTAGGTCACTGGGGGCTAGTTTCTGAAGGTTATTCCTGGTCCTGGGTTACTCCACTTCTCTGCTGCTTGTCTGCATTTCCCTTCCTCCATCCACAAGCAATTCAGCAGTGGACCATAACTATTCCATTACTTCTTGAACTCACTCTTTGCAAAGTTCAAAATGACATCTGTGCTGCAGATTCAAGTACAATAGTGTCTAATTGCACTGAGTCAAGTAGAATGCTATTGACCTCTGCTTTCGAAATTTTTTCTTTGAAAAATTGGCAGTCTTCCTTTACACTACTAATCCTGAATACTCTGCAGTATCTGACTCTTTTATTGAAATTAAACTTTAGAATCAGAATCTCCAAATATCGACTGCAAAATCTCTCCTTCATCCAAATATTGCTCCTATCATATTAGTTTCAGAACATCAGTAATGAACAAGACTCCACGTTTGGGTTTTCCTTTAACTTCTAATCAAAAGGTTTTATTTTTTAAATTTTTTTTCATTTATTTATATGTGCATACAATGTTTGGTCATTTCTCCCCCCTCCCCCCACCTCCTCCCTCTTCCACCCACCCCCTCGCTTCCAGGCAGAAACTGTTCTGCCCTTATCTCTAATTTTGTTGAAGAGAGAGAATAAATAATAAGAAGAAGGACAAAGGGTTTTTGCTAGTTGAGATAAGGATAGCTATACAGGGAGATTCCTAGCAATCCTTCCATGTACATATGTGTTACATTCTAAGTTGATTCTTCTTGAACTGACCTTTTCTCTAGTTTCTTCAAAAAGTTTTAATTATTACATTTAACATTCATTTAACATCAGACATAGGGAAAAATATAGATTATGGATCCAGATTATGTTTTTCAAGTTCATGAACAATGTATGAAGTGCCTTCTGGAAAAATATAAGAAATCTCTTAACAATTTTAAATCAGCTTCTAAGATTAGTCAGAAAATATTTTCTACAAACACCATGCGGAGTTTCAGGTGGGACCAATGTGACAGGTAGACCTAAATAAAGGGTTGTAAAGGAGGTGATGTGTCACCTGAGTGATTTTCTTCCTGTAATGTTGTGGCAACCTGCCTGCTAGCACTAACCTATGCTAGCAGAAGTGGGCCTTGCTCTACCATGAACCTGAGGGGAAAACCAGTGTCAATTCACAAGGACAAATACAGAGCAGGGTCACTACAGAAATAGCCAGAGGAGGAACTAAGGGATTGGTGTTCCTGCATCACAATGTCAATTTTGAAATTTGGCCACAAAGACTTTTAATGATATGATTAACATAATTAAAGTGTTAGTCAACTTTCAATGTACTCTTGTGACCCTAGAAGTGAAGATGCTATTGATCCTTGGCCTAAGCTCAGCTGGGTATTGAGTTTGATATCTAGCCATGGGGAGATGATGCCCAATTATGTATTGTTAATTTCACTTTTCATGGGAGTTTTTAAATTTTCTACTTCAAATAATCCTGGGTCTGTTTAATTGCATGTCTTTGAATAACCATTTAATAAAAATTCGACATAATGTTAAGCGTTAGGACCTAATGCTCAGGTTTGCACTGATAACTGTAGGCATCCTTATGATAGTGAAATACTATAATTAGCATTAATTATTTCAGTCAATCTTTTTACTTCATTTGAACAGAGCTATGCAAAACCAAACATTTTTCTGCATCATGTTTTTACTATTTTTATCCTAATATAAATCAAAACATTTTTGCAAAGTACACTTTAGAATTGTTTTCTATGTTATACTCTCACTTAACAATTTCATGTTCAGAAGAGACTTTCATTTATTCAACTGCTTTCCTTTCCTGCCTCTAATCATGAGTACCAGGGACTAACCAGGACTTCACCAACAGACAGATATTTAGAAAATCTTCAGCAGACTCACTTATGACCTGTGGAGTACACGTTTTAGAAAGGAACATTAATATACAATTATCATCTAAAACCATGGATTCTGAATTCCAAAAATATATGTTAAAATACATCAGAAGTTGCTAAAATTTATTTAAGTATCTAGAAAGAATACTTCTGAACTTGATGGTTGCAACTAATAAAACACCACATATCAAATAATGTATTGAATAGTTACTCTGAATGCTCTTTAAATATAAATTTGCTTCTTAGGTAAGTAAAGAATTACTAAAAATTATTTTGTGTACCTATTTACTTCTGTGGTTATGAAAATACAATCAGTAGCACCAACATCATTAAAAAATAGTATCTCCTCAAATAACTTACTTCCAGAGAATGATTTGGGAAAATTAGTTCCTTCTATAGAAGTGTGAACCTCATTTTATATATACACCTTATTTGACTAGAATGATGGAAGGCGAATAAAATAGAATGAAACCTTTGAGAAAAATCAAAATCACTAACAAAAGCCTTAAATTTGTACTACATAGATTCTTAACACAACTGTTAAGTGAATGGATGTGCCATGTCCCAGACACCAACAGTCCCTGTTTCTCAGTGCACATGTGATTCTAACAATTTGCAAAAAAATTAAAAACCCTGCTCAGTAATCTTGACTTCACATTATATTGTTATATGCTCATTTTTATTTCTCATCCTTTCTGGGGTATTGCTTTAAAATAGCACAATATCCATACCACAAAAGTAGGAGGACTTCAGAAAATATTCAACTGAATAACTAAATGAATATTAATGATCATCCAAAACTTAAACCAAAACTTTAAGTTACAGGATGATAATTTCAGCCCAGGGGAGGAGGAGTTGAAATAGCAGAGCCCTGAAGTGGATCGCCTAAACACTGTTCATTTTCTCCTACTGCGTAACATTTAAAGTCACTTTTTAATTACATGTAATATTGAAGACCTCTGATTGGAACCAACTAAATACCATTTACACATTTCAGTTGAGTTTAATGAACTTGGCCGTCATTTAAAGTTTATCCCATATGCCTCTAAAAGTTTATTTACAGAATGAATTGCAACTCCTCTTATAGGGCAAAAAGAAAAGCAAAGCAAAAAGCAGGTATGCCTGCAACCCTGTAATGCAAAGACGCAGGAGGTAGAGGCAGGAGGACACTGAGTTTGAGGCTGGCCTGGGCTACACAGTGAAACCCTGTCAAAATAACAAGAAAAGAAGGAAAGTAAAGGGAAAGGAGAAAGGGAAGGGAAGGGAAGGAAAAGAGCAGAAACCTCAGGGTATCTTAAAGTATGTGACTTGACTTAATGGACTCCTTATGACATTCATTCAGCTGTATAAGATACTTTGATTGCATTCACTCCCCTCGCCAATATTCCCTCACCTGCTGTCCTCTTTCTATTCCCTGACAACTTCACTTCTACTTTTATGGTTTTTTCTTTCTTTTTTTTAGACACACCCATGACAGAAACCATGTGGTACTTGTCTTTATGAGTTTTTGTGTGTTTGTAACAGCCAGTCTGTGCTTTTTACATTCAAAGGTTACTTTTATTGGCTTAAAGGTTCTTCCCTGGATTATTTTAACTATGTTACTTTATTTTCTTCTAGAATAAAGAAATGCTGCACAGAATTCTTGGTGATAACAGTGGTTTTGTTTATGTCACTTACTGTTTTCCAGGATGTTTTTCTTCTTCTTTGTATTCTAGTAGCTTTATTTGACTGTATCTTGTTCTTACTGATTCTGGTCAATATTTTAAGAAATTTGGTAAGCTCTTTCAACATATAGTTTTAAATCTTTCTCTTCTCTTTTTCACTCCAGAATCTTTTCCTCAAATTACTACTTTTAGTTTCTGTTCTGTGCCTTGCATTTTTGCTTCCTCTTAGGAATCCCAATTGTCTGTACTTCAGAACATCTTTATACAGATTCTGTTTACCACTTTCTATCAAATCCTTTTGGTCTCTTCCTGTATTTCTTTCTCATTCTCATTTTTTCTACTTTTTAGGTGGTTTCTCTTAAGGTATTTTTTTAAACCAAGTGTTGACAAGGACCAGAGTAACTGAAACTCTCACACATTTTGGTGGTTATGTAAAATAGTTTGATAGTTTCTCATAAAGTTAAACAGTTCCTGTGTGCTTATTCAAAAGAAATAAAATCCATGCTTATATGAAGACCAGGGAACAAATGCACCTCAGTGTTTTATTTATAGTATCACTAATTGAAAAGAACTCAAGCAACCACTAACAGTTGAATAGAAAACAAATAGTAATGTACTACTACTTGCAACAACATAGAAACATTTCAAAAGCATTCAGAATTGATTTCAAAATATTATAGACTATATGATTTCTTTGATGTTAAGTAGTAGAAGATACAAACTACCTCTAGTGACAAAAAAAATAGCTTGGTAGCTGCCCACGGGAGAGAATGACAGACCAGGGCTGATGGTGGGAGAGAACAGCAGACCAGGCAGTTGGAAATACTTTCTGAGATTATGCACTTGTTTTATGTCTTGATTGTGATGATGTCATTGGTAAATATTTATTAAAAATTTCCCAAACTGTATCTTTTTTGTATGGGTACAATTCATTGAATTAAAATTTTATCTCGTTCACATTAAAAGTTCTATTTTACAAAAAAATCATTAGAAAAGGGTACTTGTGGGAGGGTAAACAAAGGAGATTAAAGTGAGGGAATACAGTTGAAGAACTTCATGTACTTATACAAAATAGAACAATGAACCCTTTTGCAATTGCTTTAAGTGGGGAGGTGAGGGGGTCGAAGGGAAGAGATGGTGGGGGCAATCTAACCAAAGTACAATGTAAGCCTATTTGGAATTTTAACAATGACACCCCACCCCATACAACAAATATATTCCTAATTTAAAAAAAATATTAAAAAAGCAAAATAACAATCTCTTTGTAGTTTATGTGACATATGATTTATGTAATAAAAATAATCATAATTAAGTTTACTCTTTGCCAACAAAATATAGCCCTAAAAACACAAGTTCTACTAAATGAAAAAAAATACAAATTTTTGTACAGGTTTTATGTTATTTCTCAAAATTTCACAGTGAAGTCATTCTAATAATATATTTGCCACTCAATTAATATAGGATGTTAGATACTTCTTAACACATGAAAAATAAAAATCACATTGATTTAAGTTTAAAGCTATACATTTATCAATTTGAGAAATGCATATAATTTGGAATTATTTATAAACATCCATTCAATTATTCATTTGTTTATTAAATAAATAAGTTAAATTTTTGGAGTGAATCCTGTCAATCCAAGAAAATAATACAGCAAATATTCCTATTTATTTATTTGTTTGTTTGTTATTTTTGCTTCTAAGATAATAGTCTTTGAATTTTGGGGGAAATACCCTATGATGCCCCATAACTCAATAAAGTAAAAGTAGAAAAAAAAGATAATACTAAATGGAGTGTATAAATTTTATTGATCTAGGCTATAAAAAGGAACTAGTTTTTAAAATATTTGGGTAACAATGAGGCAGTTTATTTTAAATTTGATATTATATGATTTTAGTAAACATTTTTCTTAGGTGTGATTATGATATTGTGTTGGTGGTATAAGAGAATATTTTTAGAAGGTACTAGCTGAATTATTTGGATGTAGAGTGAAACAATGTCTGCAACTTATCAAATTGCTCTGAAAAATATAAGTAGACAATAAATACATGAAGACAGAAGATAGACATATAACAATGTATAGGAAAAATGCAGTTGTTAAAGTGAGATGTTAAATGTGTCTGTGTTTTTCTTTGAAATTAACAGTTTATCTCAAAATTTCATAATGAAAGGTTGAAAATTAACAAGGAGAAAAAGTTCATTGAAAACAAGTGAAACAAAATAAAAGGTAATAAAATTTTTAAGAAGAGAAAAGGGGAAAAAAAACAAAGGGAGATTGCCAGAAGGACACTTGGACAAGCTAAATAAGAAAGCCACAACAGTGGGACAACACAAATACTTAAACTATTACTAAACAGAATGATGAAACCCATTAAAATTACAAAAAATAAAGGAGAAGAGGGGGAACAAGAAAGAAATAGAGGGATGAATATAATCAAAGCATGTATGGAAATATCACAATGTACAATTATTATATGCTAGGAAAAAAGATTTTTGAAAGAGCATGTTCAATGTGTGTGAAAACTGACAGATAGTGCTAAACACTGATAAATATTCTTAAAATTTTACTAGAGCAAGAGTAGGGTATGTTGGCATTGCTTGTAAACCCAGATTCTTGGGAGGTGGAAGGAGGAGATCTTGGTCCAAGGCCTATTTAAGGAAAAGAACAAGACCCTATCTGGAAAAAAATTAAAAGCAAAGCTATAGTAGCATGGCTCATGTGGAAGAATGCTTGCCTAGCAAGTGCTAAGCCCTGATTTCAATCCCCAGTAAAAAATATTGCTAGAACATAGGAATCTTTGACATAACAGGAAAAAAGACCAACCTGCTTACTCATAAGAATGGAAATCAAGGAGGTGTTCAGTGTCTGAACAGCAATAGTCAATGTCAGACAAGCACAGAATAACAGTGTAGAGTGCTTGCAGAGAGACAGTGTAGCCAACCATAGAGTAAGGTTAAAAGAAATTGAAAAATGGTTCTGAACGCACACTAAAACTGAGATCATTGCTCTTAATTGCTACTTTGAAACACCTGAACTTCACCAACAAAATGCTTCCTGGAGAACTGAGGGGATAAGTTGTGTCACTGGTGATTTCTTTTTGCTCTGGGCACCTTATTGATTTGATCTTCCTCCCATGATGACTAAGTGTATGTGAAGTGCCATTTGTCACATTGTTCCAGTTCTCACTTGGCCCCAAATGCCAATTTCTCTAGGGAACTTCTACTCCATAACCATAGATTCCAAACACTTCATGACAGTAAAAGCCTACTCTTCCCATAACAATTTTAATAATCTCTACAACATGCTCTATGATATATGATAATATATTAAATATATCTGTATCTATCGATATTTATAACTGTTCATCCATCTAGTTCCATTGCTGATTTTCCAATTTCAAAACAGAAAGAAACCCCAAACTAGCTTGAGCTCCAGAGGTCATATTGTCACAGTTTTAAGTAAAATGCTTGCATTTGGAACAATAATTCAAAGACAAAAGTGAAACAGTCCTCTTGATATGAAACAATCAAAGTAATGGTAAGATTTTTTGAAGAGTGAAAAAAAATAAGCACACCAGAAATATTGGTACACAGACACACATACATATGTATATGAAAACATAAAATTCATTGCTTAACTGGCACTGGTTTGGAAAAATATGAAGAAGGTAGTCTCAAGATTCTGTATATATCATGAAACAATAAAAATAAAAAATGTGTTGATCAAAAAATAATCAATGAACATACAAGTCCAAAAAAAAGCGATCTTTAAATTTAGTGTATGGCAATGACATCATGTCAAATTCAAAGAAAAGAAAGAGCTCTTACTACATTCTAAAAAAATGAAGTTACCTATCCACCACACACATTTCACAAGGTGAGAATTCATAAATAGGTAAAGCCAACATTTTAAGAACAAAATGGGCAAAAAATATGAGCAGGCAATTCTGAGTTCAATGAACTTCAAATGGCAAATGAATAATTTAAAAAACACTGTACCTCATTAATATTAGGTGAAATGAAGATCAAATAGCTGAGTATAATTTTTAAATATAAGATTAATAAGGTTTTTAAAAAAAAATAAACTCAAGATTCAGTAAGAGTTTGGAAAGATGAGTACTCACATACACTGTTGGTGATTTCTCAAATTGGACTCTTATTTTGAAGGCCAATTTGGCAAGACACTCCAAAATTTCCTTGGATTTCCCTGAGATCCAACAAAACCACATGCACTGTCACAAAGAGGTATGTGTTAAGGCATGTATGAGAGTAAAGATCACAATATTGGCGATGTTATCAATGACACACTATCGTTTTTAACATTATATGCTGTGGGATACAGTCATTGTTTCACCCATCATATTCAGTTCTTCAGGAAGACTTGTTAGCAATATTTCCAAAACATGCCCCCAACTATCTACTACTCAGCATGTCTATGACTACCATTGTCCTCTCTCCCCACATCTCAGTCTTTTGATTAATTACAACAATGATCTCTAAAACTGTCCACTTTCATTCTTCTCTCTTTCCTCACAGAGTCCATTCTCCACATAGAAGGGAAAGTTATAGACTAAAAACAAATCAGATCATATTGCAGCATACTCTTGCTTAAAGCCTTTATCTCCAGAGATTCTTGTGAGGTAACACAAATTCCCGACCCTAGAAAAGGGTCCTATCTTACTCTAGGAATCTTCAATTCTACTCCAGCCCCACTAGCCTTGCTCCTATGCCTCAAACTCTCCATGCTTGGCTTGCATCAGGGCCTCCAAGTTTGCCTGCTTTCTGCATGGAATGCTTCAAATCTTAGTGTGGCTGGATCATTTTCATAATTTGTTTTTCAGTGAAAACAGCATTGCCTCAGAGAAATCTGGCCAGATCAGCCAATCTGAAGTGGCTTGTCTTGCCAAAGTCAGTATCCCTGGATTGAAATTTCTCATAGCATCTGTCTTTCTCTGAAATTCCTTTGCTAATTATCTTCTTTATTCTTTGCCCTCCTGATCTAAAATGTGAGCTTGATGAGGGCAGGGACTTGGTTCATTAGTATAAGTTAATCTATAGAACAGTGCCTATAACATGTTACATCAGTCTTTATTGATTCATACATATCAAATATATATATGTGTACATATATGTATATCCAATATAATGTCATATATATTAAAGATACAGATCTACCAAGACATATATAGATGTTGAACAATGAACCTAAAAAAAACCACAAAATTTGTATGTATACAAGTATATACATATTTAAACATGTATATACATATGTAAATAAAAGTGTATATATACTTAAACTATAATGATTAGTGGGGTAAACATGAAATTAATTCACTTCTGTGATGAAAAATAAAATCAGGTACCATTGTTTAAAGAGGATTTTAGCTTTATAATATTCTAATATTACACAGTGAGAATGATTTTGTGTGTATGCATATCATCTACATAAAGAAATAATAAATGAAATAGAGTAGCATAAAATATCACTGATTACAGTCACCTCTTCCTTCTAAGGGAGTGATGCATTTTTCTTTTATCATATAAAATATATATAAAATATGATAGGATTCAGACTACATCTGAACCAATGAAACAGCAAAAAAGAAAAAAGAAAAAAAGACCTACTTTTTTTTTTCTAGTTGATGTAAAAGATACATCTGCTTTTGCTGAGTAACCTTGAGACAGAATAAGTAGTCAGAAAAGGAGCTTATGTAAATGTAGATTTGAGCCAATTTCATTTTAATTATAATAGATAAGATGATCCCAATTGACTTTGTATAGGACACATATTTTTTCACAACAAAATCCTTTCTTCAAACAGTTCAGCCAATTGTAATTAACAGTTAATCAAACTTTGAGAATAATACTCAAGCAGTTGGGAATAAGTACCAAACTATAAAAGTCTATTAACCCCCATACAAATTGCCAAAAGAATATTACCCCTAATGTCAACTCATTCCAGTCTACATAATATAATATTTCATTTTTGAATAGTAAAGTCTGTATATGAACATATTTCAACATAATACAAGAAAAAATTTCCACTTCCTAAATCTGCTTAAAATGTACTTAGCATCCACTCCCATGTTCACAAAAGTTTGGACAATCACTTTAAAAACACATTGCATAAAACTAGTTATAGGTATTTAGCTTATTCATTTGTTCTTTAACTCAACAAATATTAAAATGGAGTGCCAAAAATGTGCTAGGTTTTTTTAAGTACTTCAAAGAATGATGGTTACATATCTGTGATACCTGTCTTGAAATACTATACTCTAGTAGTGAAGACATATTAATCAAGTGATTATACAAACATAAATTTGTGTCTATCAGTGAAGATAAGCATAGAAGGTCAATTGGTCTAATTACCACTAATATCTTTCCCAAAAATGTGGTATAACCATTTTTGTTGACAGTCTATCTAACCCTGCTGTCATAGTTTAAGTATTTTATTCAAAAATAATTGTGAAAAAGAAAGAGTGAGAACACATTGAGTTCCACAATCTGTCTCTCACCAATAAAAGAATTGGATTATTTCTTTTATAAAGTGTACTATGATGAGACAATGTGAGATAACTACATATAATCTGAAGCACATCACCAATGACATTAATTGTACTTTAAACGATAACTTATGCTTTTAGTGGGAAGAATTTCCAGCAAAGGAGCCATGGTTCCCTTCTTTAAAATTTCTGCAGAACAAGTTATTTAACTAGAAGTACAGTGGAGAGCTGGTTAAAGAAAATGAAAACTGTTGTTTTCCCCCTTGATCTCATTAGGAAGGCATCTATTAATCACACTTAGCTGAAAATGGTTCTGTCACTTTCTCTCTTTCACCCACACTGGACCAGGGAATGACAACTCATTTGGCCACAGCCCATAGTTCTCCCAGCTGTCACGTTCTGTCTTACCACAGTAAACATGGTCTGAGGAGCAGTAAGTAAAGCTGGTGGAAGAGTCTTTGTGGTCCACACAGCAGTTGCCCAGGGCAGCCTGGATGGCTAGCCCTCACACAAGCTGGCTCTGAATCACTAGAAGTGACATACACTGACTCTGGGATGGAGTTTAGGATTACTGTGATGGAGCAACACATGAGCACTTGATGTTATTTTCTTCTGACAGTCAGAAACCTACTAGAAACTGTCTGATGTGCAACCATTTTAAGTTCAAAGTGTTGTCAAGAGAATAAAATAAGCAATCTTAAATGTGAACAACACATACTCCTCTAGTGAATAAGCAAAGTGTTTAGTTTTGACATTTTGGAAGTCACCTGCATTAATAACAACTCTGTGGTTTTCTAATGTGAACAACAAGCAGTCTTAGGTTTTCATTACTCCAGAGCAGAAGATTCACTGCCACTAATGGTACATAGGATTTTTGTCACAATATGCTATCTAGAGAGTAAAATCTCATTAATTTGACATTCAGTTAGCAAAAACACTTTCAGCTTCCAATACAGTGGGTGGTAAGCTGCAGTCAGGACAGCATCCCAAGCCAACTTTGAGCTGAGCTCTCGTAGAGAGCACTCTCAGGTTTGCCAAGGAGAGAAAGTCATGGGAGGAATGAAAAGGCTATTTTGTTTGATATCCAGGCTTGGCCTTCTCTTATGAATAGGTAATTTGGGGTCACTTACAGGTGACTGAAACACTTCCAGCAATAAAAGCAATTTCCTGAGAAATCTTAGATCTAGGACTAGATATTTATTTCAAGGAGAAAAGAGGTAGGATGACTTATTCCACAGAGCACAGAGTAAGTTTTCTTAAAGCAGCATCATTTCCATTTAGTTTAATTTTTAGCTAGCACAAAATTTCTGACTGATCCAGGAAAAAATCTTGTAATGAGAAAAGAATGCACATCAAGATATATCTGTGCCCTAGCACTGATTTGTCTACAGCTAGCTAACCAACTGTTCCTTTCTCCTTTGAAGATTTTCTTTGGTTTTCCTTACCAGGGGCTATTCCATCACTACTCACTGCTCCTTGCTCTTTGTCATTTATCAGCCTAAATGGAAAACCAAAAAATATCTTCCTGTGTCTGGGATTAAGGCTGCTCAATTCCAATT
Source organism: Castor canadensis (assembly GCF_047511655.1). Classification (NCBI taxonomy): domain Eukaryota; kingdom Metazoa; phylum Chordata; class Mammalia; order Rodentia; family Castoridae; genus Castor; species Castor canadensis. The sequence continues at coordinate 10,170,810 of NC_133395.1, forward strand.
TTTCATTATGTTCATTAAATGCAGATGTCATGAGTTGCAAGGAGTCCTGACTTGCTCTTGGCATGATAGAAAGGGGATGCAGTAATTAGCTGCATGGAGCACATACTCAGGAAATATTTGCTGACTCAATAAACCTCTGTTAGTGTTACGCTTAAGGTAACCACCGTCGTTTTTTCTTATTGTACTCTAAAACTTGATTGATGGGTGTCCCAGTTTCAAGTCTTCCTGCCTCTCACAAAACAGTTGTCCCTGTTTATCTTTGTAAATGACCGTTCTGACGAAGGTGAATTCCTTCTCAAATGGCATCAATGGCTCTTCACAGCTGACTCCAGTTCCTCCATGACATGTGTTAGGGTAACAGAAATTGCAATCTCCAGGGCTGAAACAATGGAGGTCAACTGGATGGAATAGTGACTGCTTTTCTTCTTCCTCTCCTCCCCCTCTTTTCCTCCCCCCTTCTTCTTCCTTTCCTCCTCTTGTGAACTCTTCTGGATGGAAAGTAAATGGTCTATAAACCCTTTTATTGTTGTTGATGAGGTCTCACTTTGTAGCCCAGACTGGCCTCAAACTCAAGATCCTCCTGATTCAGCCTCCAGAGTGCCCCTATTATAGGTGTGCGCCACCCTACCCTATTGATATAAGGCCTTTAAGGAGACTAATTGAGGTCATAAAGTGGAGTCCAAATCTGATTGGATTGGTGTCCTTTCAAGAAAAGAAAGACATCAGAGCTCTCAGGCTCTCCATGTGCACAGAGTAAGTGAGGACCTGGTAAGAAGATGCCATCTGCAAGCCAAGGAGAGAGGCCGCAGCACAAAGCAATCCTGACAGTACCTTGACCTTGACCTTGAACTCAAGCCTCCTCAACTGTAAGAAAAATTAGTTTCTCTTGTTTAAGCCAAACAAATAAAAAAAAATTAAAGGCAAGTAAATAGTCTAGAGGGGCAGCTGTAATAGCACGAGTTCAAGGTTTGTGATTGTATGTGAGCTCATACTCTGTCAGGAAGGGTCAGGAGATTCCTCCATGTTTCTGTGGGGTCATATGAGAAAAAAGAGCTCTCCTACTGCTCTTGGTAGAGAAGCAGGCATCCCTGCCCAGGCCTTTGGCTTGCTTCAATGAGACTGTGAAACTCTGCTTCGTCCTCTGTCCCCACCCATTGTTCGCCTGACTTCTTCCCCTACTGCTCTTCCTCACCCTCTCCAGCCCAATTCCAGTGATCTCTGTTCTGTTCCTCAACTACAAAAGCAAAATCCTTGGCATTTGCAGGTCTTGCCTAGCTTCTTTCTTCAAAGTGCAGTCCCCCAACCAGCTCAATAGAACCCACTCCTCTTTCCTGTGTAATTTTTCTGCTGCATTTATCTCCATCTAGTACATTTTGTCTTTCACTCCTTTTCTTGTTTAATGTCTTTTCCCCATATTACAAGAAAGACACAGAGGAAGAGAGACTCATCAACTGTAGGTGCTGCTGTGTCCTCCGTTTCTAGAACAATGCCTGGAAATGAAAGAATTAAAGTGTGGATGGGTGAGAAATATCTTTGCCATATTATCCCCAAACACAGCTCTTATATGATCAAAGTTTTGTTCTTTTGTGTCTACTCTGAGTTTATAAATGTGATACAAATTTTCCCATTCTAGCACTTTTAGCATCCTCTCATATCATATTTTATTTCTGCCAAAATCCTATCTCTTGAGTAGCATTTTGATTTAAGACAGGAAGAATATGCCAGACCTGTCTACAGGAAGTGAATTGACTCCTTTATCATTCTATTCATCACTTATCATCACCATTTCCTTTTCAGGTCTTTCCCACCTATATGTTGGGAAGCACATCTTGTCCTCTGATAGCTGTGTACTCAACTTCTGCAGGCCTCACAGACTTGTGATGTGCCAGCACATCATCTTCTCTTGGCATCTCAGAAAATCCCCTGCATTCTTAGCGCACACATGCTTTCCTTTCAGTTCCAGTGAGGTAGCCTTGCAATGTCTCATATCCTGTACAATTCCCCGGGACGTGAGCAGGATGTGCTGGGCAGAGCAGAACATGATTACGTGCTGTTTCCTCCACAGAATTATGGCAACTGTAGAAAGATGGAAGTTGACACAGGACTTGGCATGTTTCCTATATGAACGATTTACTTCGTTAATTTTTATCTCTTAAGAAAACTGGGTTCCTTCCATAATTTGCATTCATGTCAAGGGCTTGGGCTGAAACTTTCCAACTGCAAGATCCCAAAAAACCAATAAATGTTGCTAGGTTAGCACCACTGCTAATGGTGGGTTTAAAAAGAAGACAATGTCACCTGGAGTTTTGATCTTACTAAATCACTGATTCTAATACTTAGTTGATGTTCACAAAAATTCATTGGTATTATTGAATCTGTGGGAGGTTAAGGTTTTTCTTTTATCTTTTTTTTTTATTGGCAGTAGTAGGGTTTGAACTCAGGGCCCTGTACTTGCCAGGCAGGAGTTCTACCACTTGAGCCACATCCTCAGTGCTCATATTATTTTTGATAGAAAATATGATAATGTAGAAAGAGAAGTACACAGAAAAAAGACATGGAAATTTGAGCCCAAATTCTATGTAATCTGCAGCAAATTCCTTGATTTTATTACTAATAACATAAGCTTGATATTTAAATTCTTTCCTCAATCCTTAAACTGTTCCACAAAATAGAAAGGGAAGGAAAACTGCCTAACACCTTTTATGAAGCCAGTATTACACTTATCCCAAAACCAGGCAAAGACACCTCCAAAAAGGAGAACTATAGGCCAATCTCCTTAATGAACATTGATACAAAAATCCTCAACAAAATAATGGCAAACCGAATTCAACAACACATCAAAAAGATCATTCACCACGACCAAGTAGGCTTCATCCCAGGGATGCAGGGGTGGTTCAACATACGAAAATCAATAAACGTAATAAACCACATTAACAGAAGCAAAGACAAAAACCACTTGATCATCTCAATAGATGCAGAAAAAGCCTTTGACAAGATCGAACACCATTTCATGATAAAAGCTCTAAGAAAACTAGGAATACAAGGAAAGTTCCTCAACATTATAAAAGCTATATATGACAAATCTACAGCCAGCATTATACTTAATGGAGAAAAACTGAAACCATTCCCTCTAAAATCAGGAACCAGACAAGGATGCCCACTATCTCCATTCCTATTCTACGTAGTACTGGAATTCCTAGCCAGAGCAATTAGGCAAGAAGAAGGAATAAAAGGAATACAAATAGATAAATAAACTGTCAAAATATCCCTATTTGTAGATGACATGATCCTATACCTTAAAGACCTAAAAAACTCTACTCAGAAGCTTCTAGACATCATCAATAGCTACAGCAAGGTAGCAGGATATAAAATCAACATAGAAAAATCATTAACATTTCTATACACTAATAATGAGCAAACTGAAAAAGAATGTATGAAAACAATTCCATTTACAGTAGCCTCAAAAAAAATCAAATACCTAGGTGTAAACCTAACAAAAGACATGAATGACCTCTACAAGGAAAACTATACACTTCTCAAGAAAGAGATTGAGGAAGACTATAGAAAGTGGAGAGATCTCCCATGCTCATGGATTGGTAGAATCAACATAGTAAAAATGTTGATACTCCCAAAAGTAATCTACATGTTTCATGCAATTCCCATCAAAATTCCAATGACATTCATTAAACAGATTGAAAAATCTGCCATTAAATTTATATGGAAACACAAGAGGCCACAAATAGCCAAGGCAATACTCAGTCAAAAGAACAATGCAGGAGGTATCACAATACCCGACTTCAGACTATATTACAAAGCAATAACAATAAAAACAGCATGGTACTGGCAAAAAAACAGACATGAAGACCAGTGGAACAGAATAGAGGACCCAGATATGAAGCCACACAACTATAACCAACTTGTCTTTGACAAAGGAGCTAAAAATATACGATGGAGAAATAGAAGCCTCTTCAACAAAAACTGCGGGGAAAACTAGTTAGTAGTCAGCAAAAAACTGAAACTAGATCCATGTATATCACCCTATACCAATATTAACTCAAAATGGATCAAGGATCTTAGTATCAGACCACAAACTCTAAAGTTAATACAGGAAAGAGTAGGAAATACTCTGGAGTTAGTAGGTATAGGTAAGAACTCTCTCAACGAAACCCCAGCAGCACAGCAACTAAGAGATAGCATAGATAAATGGGACCTCATAAAACTAAAAGCTTCTGTTCATCAAAAGAAATGGTCTCTAAACTGAAGAGAACACCCACAGAGTGGGAGAAAATATTTGCCAGCTATACATCAGACAAAGGACTGATAACCAGAATATACAGGGAACTTAAAAAATTAAATTCTCCCAAAACTAATGAACCAATAAAGAAATGGGCAAGTGAACTAAACAGAATTTTCTCAAAAGAAGAAATTCAAATGGCCAAAAAGCACATGAAAAAATGCTCACCATCTCTAGCAATAAAGGAAATGCAAATTAAAACCACACTAAGATTCCACCTCACCCCTGTTAGAATAGCCATCAATAGCAACACCACCAACAACAGGTATTGGCCAGGATGCGGGGAAAAAGGAACCCTCTTACACTGCTGGTGGGAATGTAAACTAGTACAACCACTCTGGAAAAAAATTTGGAGGCTACTTAAAAAGCTAAACATTGATCTACCATTTGATCCAGCAATACCACTCTTGGGGATATACCCAAAAGACTATGACACAGGTTACTCCAGAGGCACCTGCATACCCATGTTTATTGCGGCACTATTCACAATAGCCAAGTTATGGAAACAGCCAAGATGCCCCAGCACTGACGAATGGATTAAGAAAATGTGGTATCTATACACAATGGAATTTTATGCAGCCATGAAGAAGAACGAAATGTTATCATTTGCTGGTAAATGGTTGGAATTGGAGATCATTCTGAGTGAGGTTAGCCTGGCCCAAAAGACCAAAAATCGTATGTTCTCCTCATATGCGGACATTACATCAAGGGCAAACAGAACAAGGGGACTAGACTTTGAGCAAATGATAAAAGCAAGAGCACACAAGGGAGGGGTGAGGATAGGTAAGACACCTAAAAAGCTAGCTAGCATTTGTTGCCCTTAACGCAGAGAAACTAAAGCAGATACCTGAAAAGCAACTGAGGCCAATAGGAAAAGGGGACCAGGAACTAGAGAAAAGGTTAGATCAAAAAGAATTAACCTAGAAGGTAACACACATGCGCAGGAAATTAATGTGAGTCAACTCCCTGTATAGCTATCCTTATCTCAACCAGCAAAAACCCTTGTTCCTTCCTATCATGGCTTATACTCTCTCTACAACAAAATTAGAGATAAGGGCAAAATAGTTTCGGCTGGATATTGAGGGGGTGGAGGGGAGAGGGAGGGGACGGAGTGGGTGGTAAGGGAGGGGGTGGGGACAGGGGGGAGAAATGACCCAAGCCTTGTATGCACATATGAATAATAAAACAATAATAAATAAATAAATTATTTCCTCAAAATGCATGTGCGCATGCTCATCTAAGATCACTTACACTGCCCCCTGCCCAGAAATCACTGAACAAACACATGACTTTATTAACAGTACGTGAGGTATTTCTACCTCTGAGTAAATCATGACTTGACACCTGGGACGCCAAGTGGAAATGAAGTCCTCCTTTTGTCCCACTTGCTACATGGGCACATCAGTAGCACAAGATCACCATCATCACAGTCATTTTCATCAGCTTCTGACTGTTATTCAGAGCAGGAATTCTGCACAGATGTCTCATTAATCCTAAAACCAATCATAGAAAATAGCTGCTCATACAGTCTTATTAATCTTAAAATAACCAGATAAATAACTGTTACTATTTACTATTTGTATTTAGAAAGGAAAAACTCAATAGTGTAGCCAGATCATTATTGTTAGGAATTGAATTTTCATGCGTCCATTTCCAAAGTTTGTATTCATTCCCTTTACTCAGAAAGTGACAGAAACAGAGAGGATGAAAGCAAAGTGGGGAGGGAGGAGAGCCACTTGCCATATGGCTACTTAAATTTAAGATAATTAAGATATTAAAATTAAATTTTCAATTGTTTATTTGCACTGTCTTCATTTCAAGTGCTCAACAGGCTACCATATTGAATAGTCCAAATAAGACCATTTCCACCACTGCACATAGTTCAAGCAGGCAGCTCTGGGTTAGACTGTGGTCACCTCATTATAGCACATTATGTCTGACATGAGTATCAAAAATCTTTGTGTGGAGAGCTCAGTACCACTTTTCACATCACCTTTGAATGTTTGTTTCTAAGATGTTTCTAAGTTTCCTTTGATAATCGTATGAGTTCTAACACATTTATTTTTAGTGCATACCATTAATTTTATTTAAGTTCAATACTGTTAGGAAAAGGGATATTTTACTCTGTGTACCCATATACACTCATACTTGTATTTACAGTAATCAGGTTCAAACATCAAGAGCCACCTTCAATTTGTATGTCTCAATATAGTAAAGAGCATAGTGCAAGTCTTAACTGTGAATAACTACCTAAGTAAATTTGGATGAATGACTTGAGAAGTTTTCCTCATCTGTCAAATGGAGATAAAATAGCAAGCATCCCATGAGACTACTGGATCAAACAAGATGATATTAATAGGCAATGCTTAAATCTAATGTGGTATCCAGTGCACAAGCAAACAAACAATGCAAAATGTTGTTATAATAAATAATAGTCCCATAAATGTCACTGGTATTTGATTTGCACTTTGTAAAGCAGAATTATATTTTTAAGTCTAATATTAAGCAGACCTGGAGAATCCCTAAGACAAACTGAGAAGATACATTCGATAATGGTAATAACCAATAAACTGCTCTTCTTCTCCCCTTGAATTGGCTTCAAGTGCTCACTAAAACAATTAATCCAAATCAATAATGAAGGTCAGGTTGTGAATGGCAAGCAGGATAGCAAATTAATACAGATGCATGGAGATGGTATTTTACACATGATTCATACTGTTTAGACAGATGACAAAAGTACCAGAGGAAAAAAGAGACAAATTAAATTTATCCAGCAAAACAATTTGGAGTAGAACAATTCAATTAATGTGCTTTTAGTGATAATGTTTAATCAAACCATCTCATGCTAAAAAAGTTACTTCAGGAATAAAGGTATGATGGCATGGTTCTGTATAGATTAAAAGGGAATTTATAGGCTTTCAGCTACAAAAGAAGACATTGGTTTTGCTGGCTAAGAGCCTCAGTTTAACGATCAGTTAGTTCCTTTCTGAACACTTGCATTTGAGGTCACATTATCTAAGGAACAGTAAACACATAGTCATTTTCCCAAATGTGGGAAAGACCAGAGAGCAATGCTGAAGAAAAAGCCCTTCAAGAATAGTAAAGGGACGGTATTTCAGGTACCAAGGAGAACCAGTACCCTACCAAAAGATGGATGTGTTGTTCAGCAAGGCTGGTTTAAACAGCAACCCAGGACAGAGCCGTCTCTAGCCCCACATCTAGGCACTTCAGCACCCTGTCCACACCTTGATCTTCCTGCAATCTTAGGGAAAGAAAGTCCTACTCTCCTCAACACTGGTTGAATTGACTCCAAACAACCTGTACTTCTTGAACATCTGGATCTGTAGATAGATCCCACTACCTCTGTCAGGTTGTGGGATCTGTTTTGTCAGTATTAGTTTATAAGACAGTAATTCTTAAACTTGTCTCCAAGTCAGTCAGACACCAGTGGCTCATGTCTATGATCCTAGCTACTTGGAGGCAGAGATCAGGAGAATCGCTGTTCAAAACCAGCCCAAGCGAGCAGTATGGGAGACCCTATCTTAAAATACCCAACACAAAATAGGGCTGGCAGAGTGGCTCCAGTGGTAGAGTGGCTGCCTAGCAAGTGCGAGCCCTCGAGTTCAAACACCAGTACTGAAAAAAAAAAACCTCCTGATGTCTGGTTCCAAGTCATTCTGATATAGTTGGCCTGTAAGGTAATCATAGCATTAGGAATTAAACAGCACCCCCACACCCAATGAAAGTAATGTTCAGTAGTGTTCAGCCAAGATAGAGTCCCAGTACTCTAAGAACACTTTATACTTCATTTCTTGTTAAAAGTCCTAAAGTCCTGGGGAAAATAGTGACATACGTTCACAATTTGATAAAGGGAGGTCATCAGGCCCAATGGGTGGCTATAGGAACATGAATTTATGTGGGATTTAAGAGCTGGCGTGCGGGTCCTCTCTATATCCCTGTCTCTCCATCCTGGGATTTTAGTTTTGTAATCTTTTGCTTGAAGTGTAAATATCAAGTACTTCTTGGGGCAGAAAGAGGCAAGTCAAGTTTGGCATCTCTTCAAGTAGTTCCTTTCCTCTCATACCCAGAATGAGTGAGGAGAAAAGCCACATTTCTCCCCTGTGACCAAGGAGGTTTAATCTCACCTCAGCTGCAAGAATATTAGCCATAGAAACCTTTGCAAATAGATGTCAGGAGAAGCTTCTGAGCCAAAGTTCATTGTATGCCAATTTGATTTCACATATTCCAAATGGTAAACACACACAATCACAGCAGTGTCTAAATAGCCTGAACTGCAGAATTGAAATAATTATTCAAACTCCCAAATCACTTTGCATGAAATCATTTGGATAGATCAATTAAAATATTTTCAAATAGTGTTAGTCCTAATTAATAGAAGCTTAAAAATAGTATTACCATGAGCAAAGATATTCCTGAATGAAATCAATATAACTCAGAATTTTTTTTAATTTTTACTTCAAAGACTTCCACGAATAACATAAAATAAATACAATTCTGGGCCGGGTGTGGTGGTTTATGCCTACAATCTCAGCTACTTTGGAGGCAGAGATAGGAAAGCTGCAGTTCAAGGCCAGCCAAGCAAAAACTAGTGAAGCCCTGTCTGAAAAACAAGCTGAGATATGGGCATGGTGGCACAGAGGTAGGAGAACAGTGGTTCAAGGCCAGCCCAAGCAGGAGACCCAATCTGAAAAACAAACTAAAGCAAAAAGGGCTGGGGGGATCACCTAAGTAGTACAGCATTACTTACCTAGCAAGCTCAATTCCCAGTACTGCCAATAAATAAATATGAAACAAACCAACAGTTATCTTGTGGGCTATGACAGCATCCAGTCACTGTCAAAACTGGGTTTTTTAAAAATCTGTTCTTTTGCTTATACATGTTTTGAATTAGAGATTAGTTAGGAATTCCAACACGGTGGATTTCTTTGAGCAGACATGGAATGCAAACACTTGGTGAACATTTTCAAAACCCCAGTGAATCATGGGAAAAAGCTGGACTAGATTTGTTACTATTTGACAAATGAACTCTTTCTGAGTCCTAAAACAGATTTTACACTATGGTAATTTTATATCCTTTTTGTGCTTCATTTAAACATGGCAATCTACATTCAAAAGACTGGAATGCTTTTTAATCACTATTGTGTCACAGAGAAAAAGTAATGGTAGGAAGAGAGAATTCAAAACAGAAAGCCTGTGCTGAGAAACGCCATTTTAAAAACACACGCAAAACAGAATTCAAAACATTTCTTTAAAACTATTTCAATAAATGCAAGATGCACCAAAATTAGCTCTATTTTTTATTCTTTTTCTCAAAAGAAAAGCACAATCAATAATTGTCAGACCAGAAGAACATAATGGATAAAAAGAACAGATTGTTTTATTTTCTTCTGTAGCACAATATTTCAGTCTTATAGACAAAAAGGCAGCATCTAGATGTGGGTGTATAATTGAGTTAATCAGGCCCTCCATGTTGTTATTCTCTCTGATGCACATTAAATGCAGAAATAATAAGTAATGTATTCTAGAAAAGTCATTGGAAAAGGGAGCATAGTTAAACACCATCATCAGCTGCAATGATAAGTGAATTGTGGTTTAAAGCACTTCACAGAGAAGATCAATCTGATGACTCATTTGAAATGTTTCACCTGGATTCAGACTTCCTAAAGATTCTTGTTTTTGAAGTTTGTTCAGCTGTGAATTATAACATTTCCATTAACTTCAGTACCTACCCTCTCCACCATGGCAGAAACACACCACATACATAAACACTACAGACAGTAGCTGGGTTGTCAAAGCCAGACAATTTTGATCAGTAAAAGAGACAAACGGAAGTTGCCTTTGCAGCTTCTATAAACATGTGAGTTTCTCTAAAAACTGGGACTGGATTTCAACTAACATAGCCCAACAAAAGTCAGCAGAAAGACCCATAAAGGAAGCACTCTTTCCTCTCTAGGGAAATATCCGTAGTTTATGACATTATGCCTCTCACCACCAACACCCACTTAGAAAAGCCCTACTGTCTTGTTCTATAAAGTTTTGAATTACATCAAAAAAAAAAAAAAAAAAAGCTGGGCTTACAAAAATACCTTCAGTTTCAATTAAGGATTATTTATATACCTTGTTCGTGATTAAAAAAATAATAAGCTCCCCTGACTAAAATTGGCTATATTTATAAATGATTGATATTGGTTCACTTTTGCTAATGTCAACACTTAAAATATGGAGTCACCAATTATAAGGTATTATAAGTCTGCATGTCATTTCCTCTAGAAACAAACATAAAAACAACCACATATTTAATTACTTTGTTTTAGCAAGAGTTCAGTTTCTCAAGTTTGCTCATTGAACGTATTTTACATAAGAGCACAGTGGTTTTGAAATTCATTCCCCCTAGATAAGTATATCATAAATCCCTATAATAGTTTTCATTCAATTGCGAACTCCATACTAGTTGCACTTACATTTTAATGGTTAGATGAAAGGAATATGGGAGCCCTCTGGTGGCCAATATTAAAGTGCTCTTTAGTACAGCCCAAATTCCCCTAGCCTTGGGGCAATCGGGAGCAAAGGTGAATGGGAGGAATGGCAGTCATTGGGTTTCCATTAGGTGAGGGTGCATACCACACTATTTGTCTTCCAGCTGTCTGGGTAATTTACTCAGTGACCATTTCTTGATCAAGGTTAAGCATTCCTACACAAGGGATATCAAAGGAACTGAAATCCATGTACTAAACAGGGGTGGTTTTGATAAGAATAAGGGGAGAAAAGTAGAAATTTTATAACATTAGCAGATGTAATTATTAATAGTTAATTTATCATAACATAAATATTTGTCTTATTAATATCTTCATGACACAAGTAACATTAAGGAAAAATGAGAGTTTAGGAAACAAATTAACTACCCCAAACGATTTCAAACTAAAAATATGTGATTCATTAAATAATACCGTGGTGTCCTAAACAGGCATGCATCCACAAAACTGATTATTTTTCCCCCGAGGGAGTTATTTATACACCATGGGCTATTAAGTCATATCAATTTCAGTGATGAAACTTAGCAAGTTTTTAACAGATGCTGACATTTGGACCTCTTTCAAATGAAGTTTCCTCTCTCTAATAGAGATTAATGTGTACCTAGTTATTAAGTTTGTATAAACCAATCAACATATCTCCTTACGCAATGTGAGAAGATGTGGTTGCATACAATGGAATATTTAGAATATAGGTTATTTTGTCTCCAATTTTAGAGTGGATCCCAATTTATATATCATCCCATCAAAACACAGAGCATCTTTAAATTTTAGAAATATTTTAAATCTCACAATACAAAGGAGCAATTAATGTTGCAGAAAATATTACCATTTAGGACATTAATTTCATGTGATTAAGTTCTCATTAAAAACTGAATTCTATATATGTGCATTTATATATATGTATGCATTTCATTCACAGTTATGGCAGAAAAATAAAAATAATCCTACATTAATCATTAATAATTTGTGCTTTGAAGTCAGAAGTTTTTATTGCATGTAAGATATTTTCCAAGATCATTTAAACCTAGAGTATTATTAGTTCAAAATAATTACTGCAGATGTGAATAATGCATCCTTATTAAGAATTCATTACTTGTAGGTCAATTTTAGAACTTGATTTCACAGGGTCAATGGTTCTTCATTAATTTGAAGTATAATTATGAATGACCATATTAAAAGCTTTAGACTTACAAGACAATCATAAAGGCAGAGAAATTCTAGTTACACTCCAAATGCTAATTTTGATTAATAAAAATAATTTTGAGGGGGGTCTATGCTTTCTCCTTTAAAAGTATAACATTCTTTTGAAGACATAATAAGAAATTGGGAGGAAATGTTTGGTGTCTTCTCATCACCATCACATCATCACAAGGAATTAATGTGCTTAAAATTTAATGTGCACAAGAATGACTTGAGTGGCTTACTGGATTCCTGGCTCCCGTACCCACAATTCTGACTCAGTGAGTTTCCTGTGTGTCTTCCTTATGCTACCCAGCTGCGTACCCACCAGAATTTCTAGTATCACATTTATAGCATGTCTCACATTTGTTACATCTGGAGGGCATTTGCTATATAGCATGAAATGTATTCTTCGTCATTGTTATAGCCTCCATATCCTTCCATATACTCCCTCCATATCATGTTATTCCAAAATACTTGTTACATGAAAGAATGCGAGACTTAGTGAAGGAAGAAGTCTCAGACAAGGCAAATTCACCAGCACAAACAAAAGTATTTCCTGTCACATAAATGGGCAAGGCATCAAACCACTGCTTTGTTCTAGTTCAGGAAACACCCAACAGGCTTCATACTGTGTTCAGGTGGAATATATTCTGAATCCCAGCTTCAGAGAAGGTGGCTCAGATTTGGGATTTGGATGGGGCCCTGACACACAAGTCAGCTTTAATGAAGGTAATCATAGATGAGAAGTCGTGTGCTTCACAGCATTCAGAGAAGAAAAGGGGTCCTCTGCCCTCTCCAGTTCTCAAAACAAAGGACTGTTCATCTCCCAGGCAGGGGCCCTTGTGCTCATTCACAACCTATGACTAATAGCCCCACAATCCACAGTTTGGATGCTGTGTTTATGTGAGAACCATATACAATGCTGAAAAAACCTCACATTCCATCAAAATTACTAATCCATTTGTTCACTTCTTCTCATGAGAGCTAGGCATGAATCTTACAAAGGAATAAACCCAAACTCCACATTTCTAAATTTGAAATAAAATGCAGAAAATGTAAATTCTTAAGTGGAGAGAAACCTTAAGCAGAAAAGGAAACAGAAGTTTCATGAATGTTGAGTGGCCTGGAGAAGACCCAGTGATGGAGGAGCAAGAGTGGATCCAGAATGGGAAAGAAAGGGACTACAAGCTGAAATAGGCAAGAAGTGACTACTGAGTCACCCAAACAACAGGAGGAAGAGTAGAGCAGATAACCAAACACATGGCAGGTGGACGGGCTTTGACTTGGGCTTGCAGGTAAAATGATTTATATGAGAAGAGTAGGAAAACTGTAAGGAATATAAAATCCACAAGAAAACATATGACTATTAGTCAGAAGTAGGTATTACTTCAAACTCCCTTTGGTATTTTTATCAGTGATCCTTAATAAAAATAGTCCGTGAAGAAAGAAGTACAAGAAGTAGCATACCAGTTCCTGAAACATGATCATAATTTCAAACAAGAGTGAAAATGTTTGAACTAGGCTGTGGACTGAGAAAGAACCATGCTTTTTTGCATGTCTAAGAGAAGGGATTCTCCCTACATCAGGAGGAATGTTTGACTTCCTTTTCTATTGCAGATAACAAATCACCACAGACATCCCTGCTTAACACAGCAGCCACTTCGTGTCTCACAAGTCTGTAGATCAGAAGTCTGGACACAGCTTAGCTGGGTTCACTGCTCAGTGATGACGTCAAGGTGAACATCTGGCTACATTCTCATCTGAAGACTCAGACAGGGAAGGTTCCACTGCCAAGCTCCTTCAAGTCGTTGATGGAATTAACTTCCTAGTGACTGCAGCTTTATGGAAACTTTCTTCTTCAAAGACAGGAAAGGAGGAAAAGAGCCTCTGCAAGCTTTGAATCTCTAACTCTAGGCAAGACTTGGACCTTCCTCTAAAAGGCTTACCTGATTAGGTCTGCTTCACACACACATTCTCCCTTTTGATTAGCTTAAAGACAACAGGCTAGGGACTAAACACACCTGCAAAATCTCTTCACCTTTGCATGTAAATTAACGAAATCACTAAAGTGACATCCCATCACTCTTGTCCTATTCCACTGGTTAAGTGCAAGCCCCAGTTTCTGTTCAAGATAAAGGGATTGGACAAGGGCATGGTTCCCTTCAGGTGGGCAAGGTCCTTCAGAGTGTGCTGTTCTACCTTACATTCAAATGTTATCCACTCAAGCATACTCACTTATAATTGCTAAATATGGGGACCCATACTTTCTGCAAATTAAAATCATCTCCCATTCTATCCCTAGAAATTTTTCAAAATAGAATAAGAGAGAATAATTATTCCAAAATAAAGCATATAAATGAGGAGAATTGGGAGATGAGTTTACTTCATTTTTTCTAGTTTCCTTTGTTCTCTCAAAGTCATAGCCTACATCTCAGTAGGCACAATGTTATTGTTAAATTATATGATAATAACCAATCACAACATTAAGATGTAGTTGACAATGTTAAAATAATTCATAATTTGAAATTTATCAGGGAGTTAACAACAGGAAATGTGAGTGTTTTTCAAAGAGATTAGGCCAAGGCGTTCTGTTGACAGGTTAAAACTTTAAAGGAATCTGACACTGAGGAAGACTGACTTCATGCTGTGATAATATGAAAATTCTCCCATTCATCCTTGCTTATGGGAAGTCACTGGGATCACTTTCAGATTGGCACTTAGGTTCATGTACAAACCTCACCATCTAATGACAATGACACTATCCAGGAACAGATAATCTTGAAACTATCACAACATGTGCAAAAGAACCCAGGTCTGATGGTGCCATTTCACTTAGAACATGGATATAATATTAGTTTATATTTGTGAAAAATGTTGAAGTGAAAGATGTGTATTTGAATGTGATTTTCAGATTTGTTTAACAGAAATTAAGATATAAGAACTTGAGCTTTTAAAATTTTTCCATACTTATTTTATTTGTCTTTATTGACATGTAATGTTTGCACATATTTATAGAATACAGGATGAAAACTCAATGTATGCTACATGGTAATGATCAAATCAGAGTGATTGGTCCTTGTTTTTTTATGACATATGTTTGATTCCTTAGTCAGTGTTTTCTATTACCTACTATTATAAGCCATTTTGAAAATTATGAAAAAAGAGAATTATTAAAATCCCTTAAGGTATGATTTACTAAAATAAATTTGATAAAGGAAATATCTCAAAGAGTGAAATATACATTGAATACATTATTTTGAATACATTACTATTCAAAATAATCAAGATATATCAAATAATCAAAAAAATAGAACATCTGCCATCAGGATGAAGATTTTCTTAAGAATGAAAGCAGTCACAAAGGAAAGAATCAGTTGACTCAACCATATAGACATGAACACAGCAATGTAAATTTTATTCAAAAGAACATGATCCAATAAGAACATCTATAATATAATAAAACTTAATAAATATTTATAAAGGGAAGATACCGTCTAAACGTCAAAGGGAAAATAAGCAAAGATTTAAACATGGAAATATCAGTCAGGGCCAGTGACGATTTCAGATGGGAACTCCATAAACTGGCAAGAAAGCTAACGAGAGCAGCATGCTTCTGCAGCAGTTAGGCAAGTGCAGGAGCTATGATGGTCCATGCCAACCCATTCAATAATGCCTTTTTTTTAACCTACCCTAAGAAAATTTTCCGATTGACTTTTGGGAAAAGACACTCATCATTGCAATTCTTAAGGAGGTATATCAGAAAAAATTAAATCATAGCTCTTTTTAAATCAATCATATTGCAATATGTATTAAATATGTAAAGCCCTAACAAAGTGTTAGGTACTAGTGATACATTAATAAATAAGCAAACTTATTTCCTGCACACATAGAGTATTAGTAGAATATACAGTTAAGAGACATAAATAATTACAGACTGTTAGAAATGTTACAAAGAAAATTGACTGAGTAGTAAAATAGAGTGTATAAAGCCTGTGTGTGTCAATGAACAGGTGAGGTCTGTCTTTGGAAGTGACTTTTGAACTTACACTTAAAATATTGTAGTGGGTCAGTTGTGTGACCAGCTCTAGGAAGAGTGCTCTGGATAGAAGGAAATAAAATTACTGCAAAGATTAGTTTACAGGAAGAGTTTGGGCATTAATGTCTACATTTCCCAAACTACCTTGCAGGCAACTCCCCACATAAGCCCTAAGTTTTAAGAAAGAGAATAAATAGGATCAAAGTGAAGTTATTTCCAAAATCTCAGTCCTAAAATCACTTCCTTCAGTTTTTCCCTTGGGATCATGAGCTTGCTACAAAGATTTTTTTGTCTGAAAAAATTAGCTATAGAGAATTGTAGTAATGATGTAAACAAAACTAGAAAGACCTATGGAAAAGAGCTAATAGTTCCCTAAAGTAGATGAAATTGTGAGTGGTTTTCTGTCTCTCTTACTCTCTCACACACACATATATATTTAAATATTGAGAGTTTTTTTTTTATATAAAGCATTTTAGAAACAAATATTATTTGAAGTGGAATAATTAGTAAGGAAGAATTAGTCATTTGTCCAATGCAATCATGAAAGTAAAAACATTTATCTGAAAGTCATTTCCTTCCCTCATGCAGAAAAGCTCAGCTCTTCCAATCACAGCTTCAAGCTCCCTGAACAAACAGCTCTCTTTAAAATCCATAATCCTGAGAAATTGGAAGCATATCATTTTTTTCATATCACACCAGGAAATCAGTTCAGAGTCAAAAAAATCTTAGGAGACAACAATTTTACATGTCACACAAGTCAAAGGAAATAAAAAATCAAGTGCAAGTGAGAGGAAAAAAGGAAAAGAGGTCTTTAAGCTGAAGCAAATTTTATCTCAGTTACAAAGTCTTCCCCATGTTTCCTGGAGAGTCAAGAAATTCTCTTGGTTTAAAATGTTCTATGCAGCCTGAAGGTCAAAAACAGATGGAGGGTATGGAGGACGCACAAGGCCACATCTCGGCAGTGTCTGCCTAAACATGCCGTTTGTCCACTGATCACCTGTTACTTCACTCTGAACATTTGACACATCTATCAAGCATTCCAGTACCTGATACCATGTGGTTGTCCACAGTTGCTAAGACTCCAGAATTTATCCTAGAATGAACAAGTTATAGCACTGTAGTCACCATATTTTAGTTTTGTTTTCAACAATCAAGAAAGTTTAACATTTCTTCTGTTCAATGTCACAGATGCTACATAAAAGTAGAAAGATATGCCTCCTGGTAGTTTGTCCCACATCAAACCCAGGTCTAAAATTCAACACATCAGGAATGTCTTCTTTAGCTCAGCAGTGCATTATCACATTTTAGGACATCAGAAGCATTTGCAGATGTCCTTAGGTTAGTTCCACATTGAGCACATTGCAGTAGGCTCATCGTCAAAGGAACATTCACTTGGTAGGAAAATCCAACTTTACAGAAGCAGCTGAGTCTCTTGATAATAGAGCTCTTTCTCCTGTCACTGCTGCAGTCATCCTGTGACTGACAGACAAGCAGCCACAAAAGCGGACTCAGATGCTGTTGTTAGGCTGCCCAAGCAGCTCTCAATCTACAGGCCTAGTTCCAGCAGATTCACTTTTTTTTCTGTTGTCAGGTTTGTCAGTTTTAACATTTCCAAAGAATTAGAAAGCTGCCCCCCAAATTTGCCCATATCCACTAATAGACAAGCTAGTTTATGCAGGGCTACCATTACTCCTGTAAGTGTAAGCAGAAGAGGACAAGGAAGTCAACCATAGAGCCTTCTTCAGAGCTAAAGAAAGCCTTGAGATTGTTAGCTTACAGGGTAGGTAAAATCTCAGAATCTTCACAGTTCTTTCTACTATTGATTTGTCACCAAATCCAGTAACTGGCATATACTAAAGCTTGCCATTAATACTGAACAAAATAATGAAAGTTTTAATTGTTGTCACTCCCCTATATCCTCCCAACAGAGCTAGTCACAACCCATTTAAGGTGCCCAGGGCAAACAGATCACTGTTATTTTCAAATATTTCATTTGAAATAGGATCAAAGTGAAGTTATTTCCAAAATCTCAGTCCTAAAAATCACTTCCTTCAGTTTTTCCCTTGGGATCATGAGCTTGCTACAAAGATTTTTTTGTCTGAAAAAATTAGCTATAGAGAATTATAGAAATGATGTAAACAAAACTAGAAAGACCTATGGAAAAGAGCTAATAGTTCCCTAAAGTAGATGAAACTACTTATTTATTTACTTACTACTCATTTATTTGCTTACTTATATCTTCTGCTAGACTACAAGCTCTTAGAGGACATGGGCACCAAGTATACAGTAGGCACCCAAGAATTGATAATGAAGTTGGCAAAAATACAATTTATGTGCACACTTCTACTACATGGACCTTTCTGTTCTTGAGTGCTCAAGCAAATGGCTTACAATACAGCACAAATATCCTTTTAGACAATTCTACTGACAGTCCATCTCACAGTGGAGAAACCCCATTCAAGTACATTTCCTTTGTGTGAATGCACACACTGTTAATTTTGGCCTTTTGTGAAGGTCTCAGCTTTAAATGTTTATAATAAATAAGCAGGCAAGCTTGAGAGTGGGTAACAGCTTAAAGCACAGCGTGGACACCCCAAAGCCTCAATATTAAACACTTCATGGAGAGATGACCTGCTGAACGTTCTATTTTGCCCTTAACTTACTTCACTTAGGCAGAATTATCCCTAATTGTACAAAAAGGCTCGAAGATGATGTTTTTTTCCCTTGACATTATGTGACGATGTCATTTTCTCCAAGTATAGTTCAATGCACATTGGAAGAATTTTCCGGGTATATTTTTCTCCTTAAAACACAAACAAGACAGAAGAATCAACTACCAAAGCAAGTTAAGACAGTGAGCCCATCAGTCAGTTATCATTTGCTGGGGACTGTTTTGGCTTCCTTAAAGTATCTTCCTGCAAAATAGGTAAAAAAGGCTTCCGGGTAATATGTGATGTTCATGAAACATTTCTAACTTCACTATTTATTTTACTAATACCTTGTAATGTAAAATATATATGCAAGATGTACTTAGATTTACATATCTAAAATACAATAAATCTAAAATAGATTTCTATATCTAAAATAAAAATAAATGGTAAATATAAACTTAAGAATTTGAAATAAGAGTATTTTGATATTCTTGATTAATACTTTGACACATATATATGTATATGTATATGTCAAATATAATATATATATGTCAGCACTGGGGTTTGAACTCAGGGCCTCAGGCTTGCTAGGCAGGCGCTCTAACTCTTGAGCCACTCCACCAGCCATTTTTCTGTGATGGGTTTTTTCAAGATAGGGTCTCTTGAACTATTTGTCCTGGTCTGGCTTCGAACCATGATCCTCCTGATCTCTGTCTCCTGAGTAGCTAGGATTGTAGGCATGAGCCATTGGCACCAGGCAACATAGATATTTTTAATGCATAGAATATTTGGTTTATTATCAGTTCACGGTATTCTAGCTGTATATAAAGTTTCAATTCACTCTTACTTCATGGAATAAGAAGTGGATTTTTAATTCTCAAAGCAAACCCAAATTGCAATATAAAATAATAATAAGGAGCTCTGTCTGGAAGGTCAGATTATCACTTTCCAATCCCTCCCTGGACTGTGACTTTATGAGAACATGACTTCTTTCCATCCATATCATGTCTTCAGCAGCACAATTTAAGTACTGAAAGGAAGAAGTTTTTATCATAAAATGATACTGTTTAAATGGATCTATATCCACCATCATGCTTTTGACAGCCCTCCTAGGAATAAGTCTTTATAGAGTGAAATAATTTTTATTATTTCAGCATTTAGCAAAAATATGTTTTCTTTTAGTCAATTTTTAATTCCTTTCATCTTGTACAGATTAGGGGGCATGCCCGTATTTCAGTCCCAGTCTGGGTTTTTCTGGAATCCTTCCTTACTTTATAAAGTCACATTACCTTAAGATGACCATTGGAGTTGGAGCACTAACTTTAGGTTTTACAGAAAGGCAGATCTGACCATTCCAGTGGCCACTATGCTTCCAGTGGCCACTTGCCCCAGCATATCATGCAGTGCTCCTAAGTTACTGTTTGCTCTGATGCCCAGCAAGTATGTTCCACCATCTTTAGGAGCATAGGACAGTCTTAGAGGTCATTTATCACTTCTGCATTTTAGCTGCTAAGGCTGAGAGAAGATTCATCCCTTTTAGGGACTAAAAGACTCCCAAAAAACCAATTCTCTCATTTTATAGTAGTTCCTTATTTTTGAGAAATTTGGGCTGTATTCTCCCAGAGGCTGTGTTGGAGGTCATTTCAGAGCTGTCCATCAGTGTCACTTTCAAAGACTAACTCTGCTAACCATGATAAACACTGCATGGACCTAGCCCAAGGGCAAGCTCCTGACCCACCCAGCAGTCCTTGCTTGATCCCAGCCCCAAGATAGAAACATGTTCTATTTCCTTCATTATTTCAGAATACTCTTTCCCATCTCCCAAACTTGCCTTTCAGTTCAAATTCTTGTTGCCATGCCCTCCACAGGCCAAGTGATCCATTTTGTAGGGTAGAAAACATGAGAACCCCTATGTATCCCCCTAACTGAATGGTCAGGTGGATAAGCACCTCAGCCCTAAGCCCCAACTTCAAATAGTCTTAGAAACAGAAGGCTCACATATTTTAATAAAATGCACAACCAGATTTCTTCAGGTGCACTGGACCTTTCTGCCTAAAGACTTTTACTTCTCTAAGTTTCACTGACTAGAAAGATCCAGGGGGACTTTAAAATTTATTACTTCACATTTCTTTTGCCAAATATGACATCTGGTTGATGGAAAATAGCACTTGCCTCAAATTTTGTGCCATTTGAACAAACTGCTATCAAATTAATGACATTTTATTGGGTACACATAAAATAAGTTTCCAGGAACACTGCATTTGAATTAGAGGAAATAAGTTATCAGAGGGTGCAACTGTAGATGGAGAGGTACAACAGAAAATTACTGTGGACCAATCCGTCTTGCTCATTCTCTCTCCTCTCTTTGGGAATCTCTTGCATGGAAAAGGAACATCCCAAATCATGCTTTTGCTTTCTAACTCAGCCACTGTGAGCCTAAAATCAAGCATATGAGAATTCAGAGAAAAAGAGCCTCTGACATTTTTACTACTAGCATTTCCATTGCAGTATGTTTGCACGAAGTATAAACGTTGTAGAAACACAGATCGTGATTTTTTTTACATTCATCTTCATCATCATCAACATAAGAAATTAAACATTAAAAGTTATCAATAAAATTTTATTTAGTTAGTAAATACACCAAGTGGGCTATCTTTACCAAATTAAGCAGAGCAGCCATTTCAGTAACAGCTTTTGAAAATGATTTTGTAAACCGGGAGAATCAAATGTGGTTGGAATGATGTCTTGTTACCTAAGATGGTGTTCTAAATATTTCAGATGAAAGAGAAAAGACTTATCTGTGCCAGGTACTCTGAAATGCTTGCTGAAGGACTGAATAAATGAATGAAGGAATAGGTACCCAGATAATTTTTTTTTAAAGGACAGAGTGGAGTCAAATTTAAGAGGGGACACAGAATGGCCCAGCAGAGACTTCAATTGTTTTGACTATAAGCAGTGGACATAAGATTTCAACCTTCTGGGTGACTCATTATACCATTATAACCTAATCTGTGTTTTATTTACTAATACAAAACTTTTTAAAATAGAGAATAAAAGTTACTTATTTACATAAAATTAAAGACTTTTTAATAGTTTTAAATGTTTATGATACATCTAGTAAGACAAAAATTTGTCAAAGAGCACTAGTTTCAAGAGACTGTGTACTTACACATTTGAAATACATTTGATCCTACACCCAGATGTCTCCTAGGGAACCAATACATGATCTTGCTGTGTTTTTTTCTATGTATCCCTTGTTTCCACTAATATGACCAGACCCAGGCAGCCTTTTCTGGTTAGGCAGGTCACTCAAGTATTTGGGGAGAAGGATGTATGAAGAGTATGCTGAATGTAACTGGCTTACATTTAATCCTCTGCCACTCAGCTTCTTCATCTTTATAAGGGATTTCCTAATATTAACTCAAGCTACTTTTGGAAACTGGTTGGGCACCAAATGCCCCACCAGCCATAGCATTCTCATTACTGGTTCAAAAGTTAATACATTAGAACAGACTGGAGAAATATTGAACTCAGGGGAGCACAATGAACAGTGCAATATATTTTGTAAGAGAATCTCACTGGAAGATAAAGACTTTACAAATCCGTCAACCAGAAATCCTAAGTGGCTGAGGACTTTAAGGGCTATTGAGGAGCATTTGATTCCCTGAAATCATAATTTGCTGTGGTTTCCTTGCTGAGTAATATCTAAGAGCCGTTTGTCTTTTCACAAGGTTTCATCTTGGTCTCCTGAAATCAATATATTTTAAATGAAGTTGTCAGTCCCAGACAGCTGAATCCTCAGTGGAAAAGCTCTCCTTTGATTTTGCCTAGAAACTGAATCACTGGAAAAGTGACAGGGCACAACATGCCACAACTGTTGCATCCCAGCAGGCCACGGAAAGTGGAGGATGAGCTGGCAGAATAAGGAGAGCAGCAGCAGCAGTGGATTAAGGAACCACTCACTAACCAGGCTCCCCCACTGCTGTGGGTGTGCTATAGCAAAGCGTGATTCAGGGAATCTCAGATGGCTGGATCAGCAGTTATGGAAGAAGAACTTATTTCCATCTTCTCATTTCATCCTTCCTTTCCTCAAGAACAGTAATATAATTTAGGATACTCTAATTCTTCCTGGACAAGTAACAAAACCTTAGTTCAGGTAGGACAGGCCTAAGGCATCAAGTCATTCTACCCACAGTGAAACAAAGTAAGAGATATGTCATAAGACTCATCACAACTACCAAAAAATAGATCACTTTACTGTTACATATAACTTTTGGTTATCATTTTTTAGTGAGGTTATATACATTGTCAGTGACTCCAGCAGGGTAATAAACTCAGGGTAGGATTCCAAACTTGGTTTGTTTTTGTCCTGAAAGAGTACAAGACCCTTCTTAGAAGCTTGAATATTGAAGTTGACTTTGATCTATCTGATAGACACAGGTTCAGAGGACTTAAACATGTATCAAAAGAGTTTAGATTTATTTGTTTGGAAAAAGCTGTTTGAAGACTGTAAAATGCTATCTCCTGCCAGGATGCTCTCCTGCATCTATGACTGATTACATAAAAATAACTATGGGAATGGTGTAATTGAGTGGTTGTTAACCAGCCCACAAGCTATCCCCCTTTCCAATGGCTAAATCTGCCTGATTTCTCCTTACTTCTGAGAAATTTGGGAGGATTAAGTAACTTGTGATTTTTAAATTCTATATAATTTGAAAAAATAATAGTTTCATAAGAATTTTCTGTCAGTTGGTTAAAATTCAGACAGAACATTAAGTTCCTTAGAAGAAGGGATTCACACAAACATAATAATACAGCAAAGAGCAGCATGATATGCTTTAATTGCATCCCTATAAATGAAATTTTTATTTACAATATTGATCAGCAGGAATTCTACTATATTAAACTCTGTTACAAGAGGAACTCCAATGGAATTTGTGCATAACTATTCAAGAAAACAATTTAAAAGAGACACACCATGACACATTTCGTTTGACTTTTTTCTAGTTAGTTGAAGCAGACAATGATCAAAAATTATCTTATTTTAATCAAATAAAGTATATTTTGAATTTATAATTGTCCCTTGATATATGAAGGGGATTAGTTCCTGGACCCACAGAGAGTACAAAAACTCACAATACTCAAGTGTCTTAAATAAAATGGCATAGTTTTTGTTTATAACATGTGCACATCCTCCTGTATACTTTAAATCATCTTTACCTATAATGCTTAATCCAATATAAATGTTACATAAGTAGTTACACTGTACTAAATAAGAAATAGAAGCAAGGAAAAAAGTCTGTACATTGCTCAATACAAATGTAAATATCTTCCAATTATTTTGCATTTGAATTGGTTGGCTCAACAGATGCAGACTGTACTGTTTTCCTGAGACCACAAAGAATACAAAGGACAAGTGGGGCAGCTTTGATGAGCAAATCTGATGCTGCAGGACAAAACTGTAGTCTACAGAAGCAGTAGGAGGTGACTTGGGACCATGGGAGCTGTGAAGGGAACTCTGTACCAGCTAGTGGCCATGCCATGAAAGCCAAACTGAGAGAAAGAAGCTGAAGAGCCAAAGAACAGAAGCTGGAACTCTAGCAGGTAGAATGTACTCAAGGTGCAAGCCTGTCTTGGACCAAATCAGGAAGCTCAGGCATCCAAGCCCTGAACCACCACCTCTTTCTTTTACACTTTTCCACAAAGACTATCATAAAAAATTCAAATACAAAAATACTGTTCCTTTTTAAAGTCAGGGTCATCCATTATTGACTCCTATGGGGCTACCTGATTACAAAGAGAAAAATGAATTGCCAAAGTTTGTTCATTTCTAAGTGACTCACACTAAGGGGACAAGGAAAATATGAGAAGTGTCTTGCCCAAGACAGAAGTGGCAACTCTAGATTTCTTCTCTTGTTCTTTTGATCAAGTTTCAAAATTGAGTCAGGACACTTTATAGTGCAAGTTGGGGGAAGATTAATATAAAGAAAAGAATATTTGAGTGCCAGCAAGCAATCTTCTTTCTCAAACAAAAAACCAAGACACTTAAAACCCTGTACCTCCTTCTGCTGCAAAGCAATCACTATCGCAGCCATTTAAGCTTATGGTACAATATATTTTGCACTAAATACTTGTGTAATTGTAAATATTTAGACACATGACAGGAAGTGACAAAGTTAATAGTGGTACACAAGCAGCAATTTCCAGCAGTGGCTGGTCTTTAATAAATGGGAAAAGGTCGCATACCATGAACAAAGGACATAGAGTAAATGCAGGCATCTGAAGCTCTCTCTCTCTCTCTCTCTCTCTCTCTCTCTCTCTCTCTTTCTCTGTCTCTCTCCCCAGATAGTTAGGGAACAACCGGTAGGAAGTTAAAGACACAAACAGTGCAGACCAAGACTGCTGGAGGAGGACATGTCAAAAACAAGATGAGACCCCCATCTGTGGATATTCTTGCTACTAGGCTCAAGGAGGTAGGATTGGAGGGTTAATAAACTGACTCATATATCATACAAGTAAACAAGAACACACCTGAATAAATTACTTATATCACCTATATATTTTTAACTGAATTATATCTCACCTCATAACTAATTCTTTTATTTTTGTATAACCTTAAATCCTAGATGAACAGAAATTACTTGAATCCTAAATTAATCCCATGAGATAGCTCTAGACATAAGCCAGCACAAATATCATCCCTTTCCGAATGTCCTGGGTAAGCAAATCAGTTTGTGAAGGTATTTCACTGATAAATTGCATACAGAATAATAACTGCAATGCATCTCACTATGAAAAAATAAGCACATATTTCTACTCTAAGACACACCATCATGTAAGATTATCCCAGCAGTCTGAGATATGCATCTTACTTTAGAAGTTAAAAATATAAAGCTTATTCACATTTGCAAATGAAAAACACTGACCATTAATAAGCAAGAGACCAAGAGACTCCTCACCAGCCTGTGTGGAAACTCAGGCCAGACACTGGAATTTGAAAGGAAATGTAAGTTGACAATGGAGACAGGTCCTGACAGAAGCTATACAAAGTCTCAATAGAGAGTTTTCTTTTTTCTACTACCAAATTAAAACAAAAAAAGTACAACAAAATTTTTAAGTGAAGGATTCATATAATAAATTCTATCCTCCATGCCAGGAGTACCAAATCATAAGACTGAATGGAAAACCTTACTTACTGAAATTCTACCACAGAACCAGATGCTACTATTGGAAAAACACTCTAATCAGAGGTTGGCATCAAAATCCCCCGACCTCCACTGACACTGTCCAAGTATCAAGCCCTGGAGAAGGAGCACTCATCTTTGAACCTGACAGCAGGGAATTTTGCTCTTGCCTCAAATGAAAAAAAAAAATCATCTCAGCTGAATTCCTTAGGGAAGAAGAGATGAATGCTAACTTTTTTAAGCACTCTTCAACATCAGACTCAATTTCCAAGTAGTCTTTCCCTAGAGACCACTTGGATACCCTCAGGGGGCTGCCCTGAAGGAGAGCTGTGTGGTCACCCAGGAAGTGGGGAACAATGAGCATCCAGCTCATGAGGACAGGTACCAGGCCACTTGGAACATTGGAGCACCTTCATGCAGGAATGCCATGCAGTCAGTTTAAGTTGAAATCATACACCAAGTGGAACCAAATTTTGTCTTTCAGTTCCAGCTTTACTTTTTGACTACTGTGACCAATTACAGAGAGCTTTCCAGCTCAGTGTCTTCCTGGCTTAAATGCTCTGACCCAACCTGACAAGAAAAATTGACATTGCAATTACACATTTTATGGAGGACGTAGCTAGAAGGGGAAACACAATTTCATCTCCTTGTGCCTAAAGTTGGTTCTGTCCCCTGCCATGCATGTAACTGGAACCAGGTTTCCAAAACTCTTGGGAGTCTATGTTCTAGACGTAAGACTTAGGGACTCAAAAAACATTTACCTATAAAGAATAAAATGAGGAGTAAAATAACATATTTGTAGTATTTATCATAGTGACTTGCACATTTGTAGTGGCCAGTTCATGCTAGTTATAATAATGACCATGACTACTGAATTGTCAGGTAAAGTCACTTACAGAGCCAGAGGCCTCATTCTTGCTTCTTGCATCCTGCATGACAAGTTTCCCTCTCTTCTCTTCTTCCAAGTGGGAAGGCCTCACTCCCCAGGCTGCCTGGGTTTTAGACCTTCCCTGCACCACGACCACACCCAGCCATACACAGAGTCCTGCTTATCTCTACATTTTTAATGACACCTTTGTTCAAGATACAGCAGGATGCCATCATTAAAGTGTCTGCTAAATGAGAGTGAAGGATGTGGGAAGAGACTTCTGCTATAGTTAGGTTATGTTACCCAAAAGTCCACAAGTTTAAAAGCTTGAACTCCACGGTGATGCTATGGGAAGGCAAGAGAAACTTTAAGCAGTAAGGTCTAGTGAGAGGTCTTTAAGTCAGTGGAGATATTATGGGACTCCAGTTCCTTTCTCTAATTTCTTTACAGTTTCCTGGCTATAAGGTGAGTAGTTAAGCCCTCTCCCACCATGATGTTCTGCCTCACAACAAGTCTAAAAACAATGAGCCAATCAATCATGGATTGGAACCTCCAAAACTCTGAGACAATATAAACCATTCCTGCTTATAAGCTGATTATTTCAGATATTTGTTATAGTACGGAAAGCTAACACAAGAACCTTACCTCAGTATCGGGAAAGGGGGTACAGTTATATGGGAATTAATATTCTACACAATGTTCTCTTCCAAATGTGTGGATTTTTGATCATGATAACTATCACAAGAAAGAACAATGAGAAGAGGGAAACTGAGGATGGTATGAATAAAAAGATGCAAGTTTTTAAGTGAAAATCAAAGCCATTGATACTGATTATGGATGCTTGGAGATGAAAACAATGAAATGAGAAGAGGAAAGATTTAAAAATAGGTTTTTCTCTGGAAAAGTAAACTTAATCACAGCCATTCATTGTCAGCCACTTATCATTCATGCCTAATCATTCAGCACAAGCACAGCTATGTGTGTTGTTAAATATTAAAATACAGAACTGGATTTTCAAGCTTAAAGAGACTTTTGAGACCATTGAGGTCAAACCACTCCTGTCACCACCAGGGAGTTTAAAATTTGAGGCATTAACTAATTTTCTGATGATCACAGAGCTGTGCTCTGGCAGAGGAACCCTGCCCAAGTCTCCTGATTACCAGTCCAGAGTGCAGTAACTATGGACACTCTGAAGATTAGCTACCTTCAGAACAAAGTGGCTTTGACTTGAGCATGAAATTCCATCTGTTGTTCTGAAACAGAAACAGCTTTTCAACACTGAATTCAACGTATTATTTTTCAGATATTAGCAAGTCATACAAGTGGACATATATTCTGTGAGAAACATTAACTCTGGAATAGTAGACTGAAAAATAAATATTTGGGGGGAAGACATAAGGAAATATTTCTGTGTAGATAAATTGTGGAAATTGAGGCTGGTAGGGGAAATGAAAGAATATTAAGAAAGCCAACATAAGACAAAAAAAGCTTTTAAAATGTCCCATTTTGTTGTGTAAGACAATGTAAGATACAAGATACTAACTTTTACCTCAATGAACTATCTTTACTGAAATCACTGTATTTCTTCTCTCTGGAGATAAAGGAAAGCTGTGCTCATTATATCAACTTTCTAAGTTTAGCTATCCAAGTTGGAAAGCTTATTCTAACCATGTCCTCCTTGGGAGCTCCAAGTAAAGCTCTCTGCTGACCCTCTTGTACCTTTCCTATCAAAACCCACCCTTAGGTGAGGAGGCCCTTCACACAGTATGATTTGAGATACACCACAGATCATGTCTAAAACATCTTCCCTCTGCTGATTATCTCTGTGCAAAAATGTGGGTATCCAGAAGATTCATATATAAGCAGCAATACCACTGTGGAGAAGCAGTGTCCATGCATGGATTAAGTCTCAGGGGTTGGTGGTGTGCAAAAGTTGAACCTTTCAAGGATGGGATAAAGATAGGACTTTCTCACAAGAAAGCTCTAGTGTGGGAACAGAGAGTCACGCCAGGGGAAAGGTGGTTAGGGTTCTGTCTCTGAGAGGGATGCGTCACTTGTGCAGGGACTGTGAAACGAATGTGAGCTGGTTAGACAAGTTGCTGCCACCATTTCCACCACTTCTATAACAAATACTGGAGCTTTCATCCACTCACTATTCTTGCTGCTATGTATCTTGGAACCTCTCTAAAGTCAAAAGTTTTTCTAAACATTTAATTTGGAATATATAGTTAACTTTACCATAAGGACTGAAAATAGTTGGTACTTCCTATGCTGTCACTGATCAATTTACAGACCTGACCTCCCGGTTGAGAAGGATTCAAAGCCCTCCCTGGTGGCTGAAGAAAGAAAGTCATGGGAAACAGAGAAGCAGGGCACTTCTGTCAGGTAAGCACCAGCTCTCTTCAAGCTGATGCACTCCTGTTCCCTGACGGTATTGATCATCCTAGTGCAATAATGGCATACTATGAACCAGTATTACTTGCAGAAAAGCTTAAGTATAGAAAGAGTACTTATAATTTCACCAACATATTACTATTAGTATTTCTCAGAGTTTTTGTCTTTTTACATACATACATTTCATGGCAGAAAGCAGAGTGGATATACAGCAGTGTAATTGGATTTTGAAACTTCTTTATCATATTTCCATATACTAAGTCTTTATATCTGCCATTTTAATAATGGCTACAAATTATCAGATCAAGTTATAGTCTTTAATTTACTTCATTCTATTCCATAAACTATTTACCTACAAACTTTTGCTATTATTGTGAAACCTCAAGTGTATAGCATTTTTCTTCTTCTGGATTATTTCCTTAGGATAAATTTCTAGAAGACAGCTCATTGGATCTAAGACTAGAACTCTGTATGTGAAAAAAGTGTATAGAAAGAATATGTAATAATATAAGACATTATATATTTTAAATATACTTATTCATATAGAGATGCATATGTACATATTTCTATAAAGTTATATAAACTGACTCTAGTGTTATATTTTAGCTCCTTTAAATTTTTAATAGAAAATACATTTTTTCAATGGGTAAAATTTCCCCATTTATTTTTTTTTTTAATTATTGTTCTGGGTAGGGATACATTATGGTATTTACAAAAGTTCTTACAATAAATCAAATATATCATACTTGAATTCGCACCTTCCACAACTGTCCCTTATCCCCCATTCCTGCAATAGTTTCAATAGATATCATTTTTCTATTTACATACATATTTTACACTATATTCACCTTTCTACACCCTTTCTACACCCCCTCCCCTTCCCACTGACTTTTTAAAAGAATCATCTACTAACCAAGAAGACAGAAAGAGGAACTGAAGAATAAATTAATGATCACCAAAACTTCAATGCTATCATTGATCTATAGTTTGAAAGCAAATTTCATCTGAACTATGAGCTAATTTTGAGATTTCGGGAAACCTCTCTGGGTTTCAATGCATTTATTGAAAACAAAATAAAGCAAATGGGAATCTTTCTAAATCCCCTACTTGTGTTTGGCTCTCCATTAGTATGCAGTGTTACTTTATCACACCAATAAAGACATGCTATATATTGTGTTAATCACAATAAGTGGTTTATAAGTGACATGTCCCCTCAAAATACCTAAACAGGACTCTTTACTCCCATTTCCTGCATGGGGAACAGGAAATGTTTCTCCCTTTTTTTCCCATTTCTCTCCACTGTTCCCCTGTTATACTAAATTACTTTCCTAATAAACTTTACTATTATTTTTACTACAAAAAATAGCTGAGCAGTGGGATATTTAGGTAAATGATATTGAAAGGACAAACCTAAGTTTGCACTCCTGGGTTAAATACAAAGAAACACAATTAGTTAAAATGCCCGTATCAATCTATCCTAGCAAATCTCTTAAATGGATCTGAGCTTAGAAACTAGCAACAGATAGCAACATACTTTGCACAAAGCCAAGTTTCCTATAACCTTGAAATTCTAAAAGGTCCCCAAAGAAGAAAAATCAGATAGACTCGTCTCTGAGATATTCCTCAAGACAGATGAAGCTAATGCACTTGTGTCAAAAGAAGGAAAATGAGATCGATGTTCTATGGGCTCAGGTCTCCTGGGGGGAAGGACATATTGCCATCAGGCCTGTAGAATAAATCTTTAGGCAAATGGGAGACCAGATGGGAGAGAGTCCTGGCAGAATGTAAAGGTGCTGGAGGTACAGCATGCATAACACTCGGGAGGAGAGCTGCTGTCAGCTAAAGCACTCTGGGATGAGGGGGAGCTTGACACAGATGTGATTTTCCCACCACAGACGACAAGAATGAATGAAGAATGCGATCTTAGTTCCAGACTCTCAAAACACATTTACTGTAATATTAAGTGTCATAACGAGTATGTGACCTGAGGAAACCTATTTAATAGGAAATGGCTTTATTCCTTCCTAAAAGTATTACTGTCGATATTTCCTTAAAAGTTTCTCCAGCCTTCCTGAGGTTCAGCAGCCTTCCACAAATCTTTGAGATAAAGGTGGAAAATGAAAAGGAAAGTGCTCCATTTCTGCCAGTTGAGAAAGTCAGTCAGCTCAACCAGTCCTTTACTTTGGAACTACTAGAGATTTTCTCAGCTCTAGGTATCACCTCCAACAAAAAACCACTAGGTTGATTTGAAATTTGTTCATTCTATAAAAATCTGTAATTTACACTTCCTCTTCTACCTGTTCACCTATTTATTTATTTAATAATCTTCATAGAGAAGGAAGAAAGACAAAGCAAAGAGAGAACAGAGGAGCTGAAGCAGAGGCCCAGACCCACAGGCATGAATCTCACCACTCATTGTGTTTTTAGGTATTCAACACGGCACTGCCCAGCTCCATCTTCATTTTCAATTCAATAAAAGCTGCCACAAGAAACCTGAACAGGAAATTAGTATCCAGTGTAAATTATAAAAAGCCCCTAAAAACTGCAATAAAGTGTGTCCGCTCCACTGAACCAAATGGATTTCTAGTCTCTAAAAGCAACCCTATTTATTCCACTTCCCTTTTCTCAAAAAGTCACATCATCTCCTAAATGAATAACTAACTGTAAAGCGTGATTACAAATGCAATCACCTATCTATGTGAAGCATTTGAAATTCCAAACGAAAGAGCTACATATAGTCCAGATTCTTCTATGAGAAAACAACATCCATCCAGATTACTCAGACATTGTCATCTTGTAAATCAGTTTAAGACCAAGTCAAATATTTAAAGTCATGAAAAGAATATGTGCCATTAGAAAGCAGCAGTGTACAATAGAAGAACTGTTAAAACTAGAGTTGAAACCTGGACACTACCATAACTTACCTAACCTGAAAGTCCCTTCCAATGTAACCATCTGAATAAAACTTCAGAATTTAGACCTGCCGTATGAACCTTCTCTTTGTAAGAAATCAAAAACCTGGGTTAATTTGGTAGCTGTCCACTTTATAGCATAATTTTTGTAGCAATGGTGATAGTGAGATGGTCAAAGAAAAGAGCGTGTGGTGGGAGGTGCTAGAACGTGAGCAAGAACTGCACCATTTCATGACCCTTCAGAAGAACAGTGTGGCTGCAAAGTCAAAAGGAAACAAAAGCATCTTATTTAGGCAAAGACAGAGAATCAGACAGAGTTTCATTAAGGACAGAATTACTAACAATAATTTACAGAGTTGTAAATTAGAGTTATATAAGCAGTTAAAATTATATAGGAGAAAATTCATCATAACCTTAGAAAATGATTCTTATATTCTTTTAACCAATTGGTCCACCCAGAAACCAAGAAAGATTTTTAACTGGAAAGATGACAGCATGTCACTTACTATTAACAACAGCACTAGTAAGAAGAAGAAATTTTAGAAGGACTTTTTTTTTCCTGCACTGGAGATTGAACTCAGGCCCTCCACTTGAGCTATGCTTCCAGCCTTTTTTGCTTTAGGTTTCCTTCCCCACCCCACCCCTATCGTAAGGTCTTGAGCTTTTTCCATGGGTACACCTCAGACTTTCATCCTCCAACTTCCACCACCTACATAGCTAGGATTACAGGTGGGAGTTCCCCATGCCTGGCCCTAGAAGTTCTTTACTAAATGTCAACAAGTATCTTTGGCATTTGAGCAACCGTAGGAATTCCCATCAATAGAAAAATCTGCCTCTTCTCTATAAATCTGTCAGACCAAAATTGAAGCCAGGAAATAAACAGAGCAAGAACTGTTGCATGTGGTTTGACCTACATGTGTTTGGCTAAGCATAGTCCATATGTTTACTTCTAGTTTAACCTCTTCACATTTCTAGCTTCACATTCTTCTGCAACCACAACATCCCAAGAAACCAATTCCTCTCAATCCTCAAGACCCAGCTCAAAGGGCATCTCCTGTATCTTAATCCCAAACAGAACTGTGAGCACTCTTGTGCATACTCCCTGTGTGTACTCCTCATACTTTTGTAGATTTTATTGGCCTTGTTGTCATTGGCTTCAGGGTTGGACTGCTCTTTGTTGTTTAAGGGAACTTTGCATATACATATTAAGTGTGTATTAGTCAGCTTAGACTACTGTAGCAAAAATACTATAGACTGGGTGACTTTAAGCAACAGATGTTTCTCTCACACAGCTCTGGAGGCTGGAGAATCTAAGAATGGAGATGCCAGTTCTTAGAGATTCAGTTCTTGGAGGGGTCCCTCTTCCTGCTTGCAGATGGCCACCTTCTTGCTGCACCTTCACATGGCAGAGAAAGTATCCCTTCTTCTTCTTAGATCAATAGACCCATCATGGAATTCCACACTCATGACCTCATCTCAACCTAACTGCCTCCCAAAGGCCCTGTCACAAAACACCATCACACTGGGGATTAGGGTTTCAACACATGAGTCCTGAAAGGACACATTCAACCTTTTATAAAATGCCAACTAAATAGAGTAAAAAAACCCACAATTTATCCTTATTAAATGTTTCTATCACTATAACTAAGCCAGTGAGACAAAGTCTAAAATAAAAACATTTTGTTTTTCCCCTTGTTCTAAAAGCTAGCAATCATCACACCAGACCTTTAGTCCATCTCTCAGTGGTTTCCATTTTTTCACGAATGAGTCACACAAACAGCTAATTTATCAGTGTACATCAGTATTATGGTGTCCTTTGACAGTAAAGAACTTATCCTTAGCAGGACATTCAGGCTTTTACCTCTAGTGTGAAAAATGAAATTTCCCTAACTCAGAGTCTTTGCTCTTATTTCCTGAATGGGAAACAGAAAATGTTTCTCTCTTTTTCTCTACTCCTCTCCCACCTTGTCTATGCTTTATCCTGTTATACTAAAATAAATCTTTGCCAAAACTTCACAAAAAAAAATTTCCCTAGCTCCTTTCTTTCAGAATGGATCTCACTAAAAAGCATGGTATCCTAACATTATTTACATTCATACTTTTAAGAAAACTAATTTTTTTGTGATGGATGCTATTATGTTGACTTACATTTACAAAGAATTATTCTGCGCAGTATTGTTCAGGTGTGGTAATTCATTTAAAATATTCTCCAAATTTTGCCTTCCCTTGTGAAAGTTCACCTTATATTTTCTCTGCAGTCTCCATTAGAACTTATGAAGTGATTCCACTCTTCAGATAAGAAAGAAACACTTAGGAGAAGGAGAACAACCTACCTAGTAATGCACAGCCAAGGCAGCACTTATCTCTCTACAAAATTGCTCTTACTCTGAATCTGATATGTATTCAACTATATCAGTTGGCCTTTCCAAATTACATACCAAGGCATTGAAGGGGAACTAAATACATATTGAGCCCTCCCTGTATTGCATCTGCTAATAGATGAGGAAGGGCTCCATAAAAATTTAATGGGCATGATGGGGGAAAACTCATTTCAAAGCTGTAAACAGCTTATGTCTCAAAGGAAGTAGAATCTGATGCCTTCTTTGGAATGTGACTTGATTTATTTTTTAAAAACCACCTGACTCATCCATTCATCCTTCTATGCGTTGTTCATCCATCTATCTCTCCTTTATTTATGACAGAATGTCGGAGCTTTATGAAATAAAGTTTTACTTATGCACAATTGTAATAGCCTTTTAATCTTTATCTTGACATGATAAGTGCTGTGAGCACAGTATACAGCCACTCATGGCATCTACACTTAAAGATGTAGCTTGGAAATTTAACAGATCAACTTTCCTCCTTTGGAGATAGTAGCATTAGAAGATTCATCTAGGCAGAGGTAAAGTAACCCCACCTCCCAGTTTCTTTGATGCTGAAGCACCTTGCATAGTCTGCTATCAGAAAATAGCCGTGAGCAACAGCTTCTAGGCCAATTCTGTGGGGTTCAAACAAAGTGGCTTCTTGACAACACCAAAAGATGTAAAGGAATAGCCACAAATTAAAGGAAAGGAATATAACTCACTTTATTTCAGAATTAAGAACCTAATATTGATATGACTTTAACATCTCTAATCTCATCATTTACAAAAAAAAAAAAATCCTGTAAAGAAAATACACTACTATTGCTGTTG
This sequence comes from Castor canadensis, assembly GCF_047511655.1. Classification (NCBI taxonomy): domain Eukaryota; kingdom Metazoa; phylum Chordata; class Mammalia; order Rodentia; family Castoridae; genus Castor; species Castor canadensis. The sequence continues at coordinate 10,206,079 of NC_133395.1, forward strand.
CCAAAACATACCAAAGCATATCCCAAAGGTTGCAGGCAGATCCCCTGAATAATACATGGTGTGCTTAGCACCATATCTGGGCACATGCCAGGTGCACAGTAAGTAAAATATTCTACTAATCTGCCTCGATCTTCAGTTGAGTGAAGGACACAGGCTCCAGCAGCTTGCATAGTTTCACTCCCTGTGTGGTTAAGAGTTGGCTAAGGTCTTTCTGGTCCCAAAGTCTGTGACCAAGAAACTGTCCCAGTACCAATTCCTGAAAACATTCATTTTACTCCCTTCAGAGAAATGGACATTGGGTACTAAACAGGCAAATGTTCTTAACCTACTTAAAAGTAAAGAAATGAACCCTTATAGCCATAAACCCTTCTAAGCCAAGATGGGATCAGTTAAGTAAACATGTCAAGCTAAAAATTATACTCCCTTTAAAATGATAATAATGTGCACATTTCTTTGAAAAGGCCAATTTGAGTGCAGCCTAACTTGACATTGTATATTCTCCCAAATCTCAGCTAAAGCTGGCCCCCTGGTTGGGAAAGCTTAAATTATGTACTCCAAACATCCCCTGGGAAATAGCATCTCCATTAACTGAGAGTCCCAATCATTCCCATCTCCTCCTGTCCCTTCTTAGCACAAGAAAGGCCCACTTGTTCTCCTCCTCACAAACCCAGGATTTTATCAGCACTGCCTCCTCACCCTAGCCTCTCTGCATGGCTATATGCAGCCACTCCCTCTGTGCCAATTCCACAGGGAGCACAAGCCCAGTTAACCCTTAACCCATGTTACTAGGCTCCATTTGTATTAGGGAGGTTAACCTTTCATTCTGAGTTTAATAAACTGAGGCAAATAATGCCTACATTTGGAGACTGGATATACTTCCATGAGTTCCCCACATTCAGTTCCTTGAAATTGTAACAATGACTTATTTTAGGCCAGGGTGTTGACAATGTACCAGAGCATGGAAATCACTAGGTACCCTGCTTAAATCTACACATTTATGGATGCACTTCTCCAGGAAACAGTCTTAGGAGGATATATTCCACAAAAATACCTGATCATTATTTTGCTGACCAAACTTGGAATAGATAACTTTGGGGCATCAGTGGTTTGGGCCACCTATATGTCCCTGAGACAATTTAACTATAGATCAATATGTTTAATGTAAAAGAATTATTTATTCAAATGCAATTGGTTGCCAGTTTTATCTAAAACTTCATAGCCAGCATTTCAATAATTAAAATCTATTTTTAAATTGTAATTTTCTCTTTTTAGTGACATTGGTGTAAACCTCCAACACAGGCCTTACATTTTAACAAGTTGGTAACTAATGTGGCAAGTTTGGTAGTATTTTAGGTCGCAGAACAAAGACAAGCTGTTATCAGCAGGCTCCATATAATTTCCTGTGTTCCTAAACTTCTCCCACAACTATTCTGGCATGACTTAAAATAAGCTAGAGCAATTTGACAGGATCACAACACCTGCCTTGCAGCTATAACCAAATATTTCTCTTGTGAAATTTCATTCATATCATGCTACATGTGGGCATTTTTATCCAATAAAGATAACAGTGATGAAAAGTAAGATAAGTTATAAAAATCACTGTGAGCAAGCAATGGAACAGATACAAGGTTTGCAAAGTTTTATGAAGAAAATTTTATTATTATCAAATAGGAGCCTTGAGAGTGTTTGTAGATACTTCTTTATGTGTTTTTAGAACTCTTCTCACTTGGCTAATGCAACAAATTTCATTAACAAAGAAGCTGACATTTAAGAACTATGGGATAGTCTTTTGCATGTAAAATTAAACCAAGTAAAATGTGGATTTTACAGTGCTAGACAAACATGGGTTGACTGAACACATGATGACCTATAGCTACAGAGATTAGGAATTATCAATAATGATCAAAAATGCTGTGATTTCCAATACTAAATATCACATTCAAATAGCATTATAAAGTTTTAATGCTGAAAAGGGTCTAGACTTTTAAAATACGGAACTCATGTTGCTGATCTGCACTATTTACCATTTTCTCCTATTTCTCAAATACTCTACACTTACACAGTAACCAATGCTCATGTTTCTACTCTAATATCCCTTGTCATTGTATGGTCTCTTATTTCTGTCACATTCTTTCCCTCTTGTAACTGGACTACAAAAAAAGAAAAACTTTTCAGCAGTAAAGTAACCTGCTTGCATACTGGCCACTTTTTCTGCTTGTTAATTAAACTGACATTTTTTCCCTCTTTGTCTACATATGGAAGAGTCCAAGGTGATCCCCCTTTACTCTTCAATTAATCCAGGTATCTTCTATATCTTATCACTCTCTGACCACCAGAGAAGTCAACCTGTCAGTCAAGACACACAGCTGCAGAGATGTGACACCAAGGCACCTGGAGTACCATGGCCAGTGCCTTTTCTGGGATGTGCACTTTATCAAGTATTCAAACAGAGCCCCTGGACTTCCCTTTAAAAAGCAGACATTTTCTCTCAGAAGTGGGATGACAGAGCTTTGAAAAGTTGATTCTCCCTGTCCTCCTCATAATAATAACCTTAATGATGAATATAAACCTCACTTCCTTTTCCTGAAAACCCTGCTCTCACAACTTGTGAGGTGGCATTGAGGCCAGGGGACCAGCTTTCCGGTAACACTCTGACCTTCTCTTTTAAAGAGACACAAATAACAGAGAAATAATACTGTGTATTTACCCACACAGTTATCATTTCTAGTCCTCTACATTCCCTTGCGTAGATTTTTATTTCTGCTTGATGTCATCCTCATTCTGTCCTCTCACATTTCTTATGGGATGAGTCAGCTGACAGTGATTTTTTCAGCCTTTATAAGTCTGAAAAGGTCTTCTACTTCAGCCACACCACCAGTCCATTTTGCTGTGATTATTTTGGAGAAGGGTCTTAAGAACTGTTTGCCTAAGCTGGCCTCAAACATTAATCCTCCCTATCAGCCTTCCAAGTAGCAAGGATTACAGATGTGAGCCACTGGCACCTGAGTGAAAAAGTCTTTCTTTTTTTTATACAAAAATTTTTACTAGGATATATTCATTATGGGGGAGATTCGAAGTGACAATTCCAATCAGACTTATATTACACACTATTTACATTTTCCCCCATCATCTCTCTCCTTTAACTCCTCCTCTACCCCACTTAAAGCAATTGCAAGAGGTTTCTTAGTTCTGTTTCACATAGGCATATGAAGTCTATCAACCATATACCATCACCCTAACCCCTCCTTCACCTCCACCCTCCCACAAGTACACCCTCCACACACACACACACTCTGCCAATTTTATAGTCCTGGTTTTCTTTATTAATATTTAAGTTGACATTCAAAAGGGTGTCCCAATGTGTGCCCTCTGTGGGTGTAATTTACTTTGGGCTGTTTAATCCCTTTAATTGCTCTCCCTTACCCCTTTACCTCCCACCCCCCATTTTTCAACAGCTTTCATCCTCTTTTCCTTTCCCTCCCCACTGAGTTCCATAGAGAAGTTCCACTGCTATGAACATGTTCTACGTCTCAGTTTGTACATGATCATGCTTGTTTTTGTGGATATGTTTATCTTTGGATCTATCTTCCTCTTCCATGTATGAGAGAAAACACGCAGCTTTTGTGTTTCTGATCCTGGCTAACTTCACTTAACATGATGTCCTTTATTTCATATTTGTTTTTGAAAAAATTTCACTAAGCATAAACTTTCAGGTTTACATTATTTTTCTTTAGACTTTGCAGATATTTTCTTCGTTGTCTGACAGATCTGCTGTCACCTTGTACTTGTTCCTCTGTGTAAGATACACTTTTTCTAGCTGCTTTTGAAGATTTTCTCCTCATCACTAATTTTGAGCAATTTGATCATGATTGCCTCCATGAACTTTCTTCAGATTTGCTAAACCTTTAAGTTTCCCGAACTTCTTGTGCTTGTGAGTATATCGTGTTCATTAAATTTGAAATGTTTTCAGCCAATATTTCTTCAAATATTTTACCTGCTCCTGACCTTACTCAGAGACTAAATCATACACAATTTTTTTAATTGTTTCACAGCTAACTGGTACTTTATTTTTCTCAAAAAATGTTCTGTTTTTGTTTTCATTTGCACATTGTAGAATGCTATGTCTTCAGATTCACTAACTTTTTCTTCTGTGATGTAAATCTGCCCTTACTTGATTATAGTCTTTTTTATCATGTCAGATGTTGTAGTGGTCACAGTCAGAAATTCAACTTAGGCCAAGTGCCAACACTGGAATTCAAAAATGGCTAAGAATTTTAAAGAGCTAAAGAAAACATGACTTTTCAAATAGAAAAAAAAACCTGTATATATAAATGAAACTAAATCTATGGTATGGAATACATGAAAACAGGAAACAATGTCTTTAGCTCTAGGAAGTTTTTAATTCACCTATGATTTACTGGAGTATTAGAGGAGATTTTTTTAAAGGTGTATAGATTTTTATCTGTCTATTGTAGCCATGAAAAAAACATAAAGTTCAAAAAACTACTAGAAGCAAATTAACTAAAATGTTGCTTCTAGAGATTTCCCAAATTTCTTTATGTACTTTTGGTATTTTCAAAAATATGTACAATATCTTAATATATAATATATAATAATATATAATTATTATATATATATATTTATTATATATTAATATATATTATATATATAATATATATATCTAATTATATATATATTATATAATATATATTATATATATATTATAATATATAATTAGATTTTCAAAAAAGAACAAATATGCCACTTACAAACAGAATGGTAAATGAACCGAACCATGGTGGAGTTTTTTAGAACAAAAATATCTTGCATTAGGGTTTTCCATTCACGAACTCCTGTTGTACCTGATATGTGAAACATTCATCCTCTGTATGGAACAGAGGATTTTTTATTTAGTCTTAGCTTCCTTTGTGAAAAGGGAGTGAAAGACATAGTAAAGATTATAGAATGGATGACAAGAGAATCTAAGCAGAAGATTTCACATTTGTGTGCATTTCTATGTTCCCACTTCAAGTAGACAAATGGGTTAATGATCCTTTAAGTATTTTAATGATGACAAAGTCTACCATTTAAAGAATATGTGAAAGCAATAAGTTTGGCTTTCAAAAATATGTGATAACTTTCAGATTACAGTGAAGGAAATATCTTCTTTATATTAAAAAGGAAATAAGTTTTTTAGAAGACAATGTGTAAATATATTTTATTTTATTATTTTTTAAACACCATATCCAAATATCTCCAGTAGAAGTATTGTCATCAAGACTGAGGGATTATAATGTCTTTGAAGGTAGTAGGGACATGTAAAATGGAAGTATTCGTTTTCCATGAAAGTGAACATTTTTCTCATTCTTCAGTCAAGTTACTGGTTCTTACAGAATCTCTAAATTATTTTTTTTTTCCTCAATAGCTTCAATTAAATGAAGTTTGCTTTGGGGTTCTCTACTGAAATGACTGACTCTTTGGTAAGTGTATAACACATTGTTGTGAACACCCTGGAGGTCAGGAGGCATAGAGGAAATATAGGAAGAGGCCTGGGCAGGATAAAGTCCCAGAGGACATGCCCACATGAACTCTTTCTTCCAACTAGGCCCCACCTCCTGCCTTTCATCACCTCCCAATAATGCCATAATATTATGAACCCATCAAGGAATTCACCCATTCATTTATATCAGAACCCGCATAATCTAATCTTCTCTGGAAATGACATCATAGATGTTCCTAGAGGGGTGCTCTACTGATCTCCTAGGTGTTTCTCAATCCAATCAAGTTGACAACTAATATTAGCCATCACATTGTCCTACATCCTTTTATCCTTTGGGGGGCACTGTCCGCACATGAGGTTGATTTCAATCCTGGGGTGTACTTGGTGGGGGGAGGGAACATAACTATGTTAAGCCAATTAGAGCATCCTATTTAATCAGCATTGTGACTGGATCAGGATAGAGATGCTCCCTCAGTCAGGCTGCCAGGGACATGCAAACTCAATTTCTCTGCCCACTGGGCAGGATGCTGTGATGATAGTTAGTAAAGCTGTCATTGACTACCATGGGAAGATAGAGATGTGGCAACCCCAGGGGGTAGCAAAGTCCACACTTAAATCCTTTGAGCCCTAAGTTGATTTATTCCCAAAGATGGACTTAATCCTTGACTAGTGTTTCTAAAATTTTCCTAAGTATCAAAACAACCTAGAGGGCTTGCTAACACACAGCTTGCAGAGACCATAGTCAAAATTTCTGATACAATGAGTCTGGGACTGGGAATTCACATTTCTGACAAATCCCCAGTTAATCTGATGTGCTGGGTTAAGACGCACATGTTAGGAATCATTGTCCTACATATGTCAATAAAGTGGGCCACTGAATTGTTTTTTGGGTTTTTTTGGCAGACTCAGTGGCTCACGTTTGAAATCCTAACTACTAGGGAGGTAGAGACTCTCCTCGTGGTTAGAGGACAGCTTGGGCAAAAAAGTAAGCAAGACCCTCTCTCATCCAATAGCTGAGTATGGTGTCACATGCCTGTGAGCTCAGCTACACTACATGGGAGGCATATGTAGGAGGACTGAGGTTTAGGCCACCTGGGGAAAAAAAATATGAGACCCTATCTGAAAAATAACTGACGCCAAAAGGACTGGGGATGTGGCTTAAGTGTAGAGTACCTGTATAGCTAGCAATAAACACTGAGTTCAAACACCAGTACCACCAAAAAAAAAAAAAGCATGTTTTCTCTTCTTAAGCACACTAATGTTAAGTTTTACATTATTTGGAGTTAAAAGTATTCTACCTGATAAACCAATGAGTATCTGAAAGACACTTGCCCCCACCCGATGAGTCTGAATTACTTTACTTTGGTACCCATATATTTAAAAGTTATAAACAGCATAAATATTACCACATTTCCATGTGATTATAATATGGAACCCATACAAATAGTTAAGATTTTTCCCACTTTATATGTGCTACAATTAAACTTATCACATCTGATAATCAAATATTGGAGGTACATGAACAAACAAATTCTTAGATTTCTCTTCCATATAAAAGAAAATAGACTTTTCTAGTGTTTTTATGAAGAATTTTATTACTGGTGAATTTAAATTGAAGCTAGTTTTACATAATGATTTTTTTAAATTTTTTATTAGGATATATTTGTTGTACAGGGGAGATTCATTGTGACAATTCCAAATAGGCTTGTACATTGGTTAGATCACTCCCACCATGTATCTCTCGCTACCCCCCCCACCCTGCCCCACTTAACACTGTTGCAAGAGGTTTCTTTGTTCTATTTCATATAAGCATATGAACTCCACCATACTCCCTTACCTTAACCTTCTTCCTTTACCCTTTACCTTCCCATATGAACCCTACACACACACACACACACTGTACCTATTTTGCACTCTTGTCTTTCATTATTAATATCTAAGTTGACATTCAAAGGGGTTTCTCAATGTATCCCCACTGTGAGTATACTTTATTTTGATCTATTCAACCCCTTCCATTGCTCTCTCTTACCCCTTTACCTTCTACCATCCCCAAACCATTTTTCAACACCTTTCAATACATATCCTTATATCCTCTACCTTCACAGATGTTAGGTTTTATTATAATGATGATGTTCTTTCATTCTCTTTTCCTTTCCCTCCTTCCCTGAGTTCCATAGAATAGTTCCACCATTACAAAAATATTCTACATATGAGTTTGCATATTATCATGCTTGTTTTTGTGTACATGTTTATCTGTTGGATCTATCTTCAACCTATCAAAGAAAACATACAGACTTTGTCTTTCTGAGGTTAGCTTACTTAACTTAACATGATATTCTCCAATTGTATCCATTAACCTTCAAACCACATGGTGTCATTATTTCCTATGTCTGAGTAATACTCCATTGTGTGTAATACTTCATTTTCTTATCCATTCATCAGTTGTGAGGCATCTGGGTTGTTTACAGAACTTGGCTATTGTGAATAGTGCTGCAATGATCATTGGTGTACAGGTGTCTCTACTGTATCCTGACCTTTATTCCTTCAGGTAGATGCCCAAGAGCAATATCACCGGATCAGAGAGCAGTTCTACGTTTAGCTTTTTGAGGAATCTCCATACTGCTTTCCATTATGGTTGTACTAAATTGTCTTCCCACCAATAATGTGTAAGGGCTCCTGTTTTTCCACATCCTTGCCAGCATTTGTTGTTGTTTTTGTCCTTGAATATGGCCATTCTAACTGGGTGAGATGAAATCTCAGTGTACTTTTGATTTCAATCTATTTAATAGCCAGGAAAGTTGAACACTTCATGTATTTGTTAGCCATTTATAACCCTTCCTTTGAGAATTTCCTATTTAATTCATGTGCCCACTTCATTGGGATATTGGTTCTTTGGGAGTTGAGTTTTTTGAGTTTCCTGTAGATTCTGGATATTAGTCCTTTATCAGATGGATAGCGGGCAAAGATTTTCTCCATTCTGTAGGCAGTCTCTTAAATCTAGTGACTGTTTGTTTTGTTTTGGGGTTTTTTGTTTTGTTTTGTTTTGTTTTGTTTTGTTTCGTTTGCTGTGCAGAAACTTTTTAGTTTGATACAGTCCCATTTGCTCATTCTTTAGATGCCGAGCCCTTTGAGTTCTATTTAGGAAGTTGTTCCCTATACCTATAAGCTTCAATGTATTTCCTACTACTTCCTGCAGTTGTTTCAAAGTTTCAGCCTTACATTATGGTCCTCGATCCACTTTGAATTGATATTGGTACAGGGTGAGAGATGGAGATCTCGTTTCAGTCTTCTTCATGTGGATATCCAGTTTCCCCAGCAACATTTGTTAAAGAGGCTATCTTCTCCTTTGCCAAAGATCAGTTGATTATAGCTATGTGGGTTTATGTCTGGATCTTCTATTCTAATCCATTGGTCTTCATATCTGTTTTCATGCCAGTACCATGTTGTTTTTATTGTTATGGCTCTGTAGTATAGTTTAACTAGGGAATTATGATACTTTCAACATTGGACTTTTTGCTGAAAGTTGCTTTGGCTATTCAAGGTCTTTTGTGTTTCCATATATATTTCTCTGTGAAGAATGTTATTGGAATTTTGATAGGGATTACATTAAACATGTAGATTGCTTTTGTTAGTATAGCCATTTTTATAATGTTGATTCTACCAATCCAGGGCATGGGAGATCTTTCCACCTTCTGATGTCTTCTTCAATTCCTTTCTTCAGCAGTTTAAAGTTTTCCTTGAAAAGGTCTTTGGTTTCCTTCATTAAAATTGTTCCAAGGCACTGAATTTTTTGAAGCTATTGTAAATGAGATTATTTCCCAGATTTCTTTCTCAGTCTGTTCATTATTGGTATATAAGAAGGCTACGGATTTCTATATATTAATTTTATATCTTGCTACCTCACCAAAAGAGTTTATGATTTCTAAAAGTTTTTGGTGGAGTTTTTAGGGTCTTAGGTATAGGATCTTGTCATCTTCAAATAGGGATAGTTTGACTTCTTCCTTTCCTATTTGAATTCCTTTCATTTTTTGCTCTTGTATTATTCTTCTGGCTAGGAACTCCAAAACTACATTGGAGTGGGGACAGTGGACATCCCTGTCTCATTTCTGACTTTAGCAGGAATGGTTTCAGTTGTTCTTCATTTAGAATAATGTTGGCTATAGGATTGTCATATATAGTCTTTATTATGTTAAGGGACAGTCCTTCTATTCCTAGTTTCCTCAAAGCTTTTATCATGAAAGAATGTTGAATTTTGTCAAAGGCTTTTTCTGCACCTAATGAGAGGATCATGTGGTTTTTGTCCTTGCTTCTGTTTATATGCTGTATTACATTTACAGATTTTCATGTATTGAACCATCCTTGCATCTCTGGAATGAAACTGACTTGGTCATGGTGTATGATCTTTTGATGTGTTGATGAATTCTGTTTTCCAGTATTTTGCTGAGAATCTTTGTATCTATGTTCCTCAAAGTTATTGGTCAGTAATTCTCTTTTTTGTTACATTTTTATTGGGTTTTGGAATGAGTGAAATACTGACTTCATAGAATGAGTTTGGTAGTGTTTCTTCTCTTTCTATTTCCTAGAAAAGTTTGAGGGATATTGGCATTAGTTCTTCTTTACAGGTTTGGTAGAACTCAGCTGTGAATCCATGAGGTTCTGGGCTCTTCTTTATAGGGTGGCCCTTTATTATTACTTAAATCTCATTGCTTGTTATAAGTCTACTTAGGTGGTTAAATACTTTGTTGGACCAATTTTGGTTGGTTATATGCATCAAGAAATATTCCACTTCATCTAGATTTTCCAGTTTACTTGAATATAAGTTTTCCAAGTACTCTCTAATGATCCTCTGGATTTCATTAGTATTTGTGGTTATGTCCCCATGTTCATCTTTGATTTTATTAATTTGGTCTTTTCCCTCCTCTATTTTGTCAGGTTAGCTAAAGATTTCTTAATCTTGTTAATCTTTTGAAAGAAACACTCTTTTGTTTAACTGATTCTTTGTATAGTTTTTTGCTCTCAATTTCATGGATCTTGGCCCTGATCTTTATTTCTCTCCATCTGCTAGTTGGTGGTTTGGTTTGTTCTTGTTTTTCTGGGAGCTTAAGGTGCATCATTAGGTTGTATATTTGAGAGGTCTCTGGATTTTTTAATGTTGGCAGCTATAGCTATAAGCTTTCCCCTTACCACAGCTTTTAATGCATCCCACAGATCCTGGTAAGTTGTATTTTCATTTTCATTTAATTCTAGCAACTTTTTAAATTCTTCCCTTATTTTTTCAGTCACGCACCAGTCATTCAGCAGTGTGTTGTTCAGTCTCCATGTGTTTGAATATTTTCTGTGGTTCCTACTGTTATTGAGGTCTACTTTCATTCTGTTGTGATCTGATATGATACAGGGGGTTATTTCATTTTCTTAAATTTGTTGAGACTTGCTTTGTGCCCTAAAATACAATACATTTTGCAGAAAGTTCCATGAGTTGCAGAAAAGAATGTGTATTGCATGGTGGTTGGGTGAAATACTCTGCAGATGTCCATTTAGTCTATGTATGAATTAGTTCTGAAGTTTCTTTGTTGATTTTTTGGTCTGGATTACCTATCAATTTGTGTCAGTGGGGTATTCAGGTCTCCCCTTATTACTATGTTGGGGTCTCTCTGTGTTTTTCAGTCCACTGGTGTATTTTTTAATGTAGTTGGGTGGCCCTATATGTTAAGAATTGTAATTCTTTTTTTTGTATTATTGGGGTTTAAATTCAGGGCCTACACCTTAAGCCATTCCACCAGACCTTTTTCATTATGGGTTTTTATGAGATAGGGTCTTGCCCAGGATGGGCTTCAAACCATGATACTCCTGATCTCTGCCTCCTGAGTAGCTAGGATTACAGACATGAGCTACCAGCACCCAGTTGATATTTTCTCTTGATGAATTGTTCCTTTAATTAATACAAAGTGACTTTCATTGTCTCTTTGGATTGATTTTCATCCAAAGTCTACTTTGTCAGATATAAATATAGCTACTTCTGCCTATTTATGGGGTCCATTTGCTTGGAAAATCTTTTTCCACCCTTTGATTCTAAGCCAATTTTTGTTTCTCTCAGTGAGATGTGTTTCTTTGTAAACAACACCTGGTTGGTCTTGTTTTTTTAACACAACTTGCTATTCTATGTCTTTTGATTGGGGCATTGAGGCCATTAACATTCAGTTTAGTATTGAGAGGCGTGGGTGTTTCCAGTCATTTTTATTCCTCTGATGTTTACCCTTCCCCTAGTCCTGTTTACTAGTCTTCTTGGTCAAAAGGGTTGCATCTTCCTGTCTAACTCTAATTTCTTCTTCAGTGTGTAAGAGCCCTTTAAGTATTTTCTGCTGTGCTGGTTTGGTGATTATAAATTCCTTTAGTTTTTGCCTGTTAGGAAGGATTGTTTTGCTAAATAAACTTGTCTAGGTTACCAGATATTTTCTTTTGGACCTGAAATATGTCTTTCCATGATCTTCTTGCATTTAGAGTATTGTTAATATGATGCTACTTAAGATATGGTAAAAAAAATACTGGTGTGAAGAGTTGCAACTTGCAGTATTACTAATGTGCAACCTATAATTTCATTTCTCATCCATCTTTTCAGCCCCAGTGGGACATAGTAGCCTACATCACAGGGGTGATAGTACACTAGACAACAACTAATAAAAATATTACCTTAAAGAACTAGAGACATATATTGATACAATATTTAAGAGTAAACTAATTTCAGAGAATTAGTTTTAATTTTCAAGAATTAAAACTATCTGAAATCATTTCAGCTCCTACCCATGCCCATTATATGGTAAATTGGCCATCTTTGGGAGTTGATGTGTTCTTTGGCTATCACATGCCACTTCAAAACTGCTATTTTATGAACAATTGCTCCTCATTTTTTGACCCTTAAAGTATTACCTTCTCAATTTCCTACTTCTGGCCCTAACATATCCCCCTCCACTCTTCCAGCTGGAAGACATTAAAAGTTTTTAATCAAGAATGAGGTTAGATATTTTTAAGCAGCAGTACTTACCACAAAAGTGAGGAAAAAGTTTTGTAGACAATCAGGATTTAACCATTTAATTTTGAATCATCAAGAGACCCAGATTCCTCTGGGATAAGGTGGAGCAGAAGGAGTTGCAGAACTTGCAATATTTGAAAGCCAGAATGATCATAATATTTCATATTTACTAAATTTCAGTCTTGTCACTACCTCCCTACCCCAATTCCCAATTAGTATCAATTCTACAATATCATAATTTTTCTAACATTGTTCTGTATTTTTTATTTATACAGCCACCAATATAATTTAAAATATTATTAGTTTTTCCCATTGGCTATGAGAATAACTTTCTAACTGATCTTTCCATTTGAAGCTTTTCATTTTCCTTTATCCTAATAACAATACTCAGAAGTTTCTATCAGGAAAAGCTAATTCTTTTTTTACATTGCCTTCCAGGGCCTGCTCACAGTCTTTCCTCCTCCTCTTTCTCCTTCTTCTTTTAAACATTGAAAGGCTGTTTCTATTTTTCTCCATAGGTGCCTTCTTGAAAACACCCCTAAAAGAGTTCATTGACCTAAACAAGCTAAAATGGTGTTCATGATGTCCTTACCTTAAGATGGTCTCACTTTCTCTTCTAACTAGAATACCAGTTAATACCATGCTCATTGTCAGAGCTCAAATGCTTCATGTACAAAGCACTTTGTACCTCTTTAATGCTACATTATGTTATGTCATAAACCCAATAAGTTTCCCAAGAACAAGAATCACACATTTTAATCTTTATGACCCCTACTGCTACCAATGCAGTGTCTTATTCCTAGTAGTCAACAGATAGCTATTGATTCAACAAACAATACAATAATTATATACCTGAAGCATAAATCTGTACACTGTATATCTGCATACAAATCCCAGGCTCTGTCTATCAGAAAGCAGTCACTTTTTAGAATTTCAGTTCTTAAAGACCATGCCTATTTTATAAGGATAACCTTTCAAATAATTACACACATATTTTTGTCAAAACTACCTATAAACATGTAGACTTTCAATCAAACTGTGTTTTAAATCTCATAATTAATGAAACTGTATGGAAAAATAAATCCCTAAAGTATCTGCTGTTTCTCATTAGATAAAGAGAAGCATACTCTGCATTAAATGAATGAACTGCATGATCATATGGCCAGTTAGTTTTCAATAGTTGACTGGCCAACCAGCTAACATAAGCTATGCCATTTACATTTTCCTTTCTTCTCAAGTGATATGATGTCTATGTTGCTTAAAAATGTGAAAAACAACAATCTGAATAATTCTTAATATGTTCACTGATTCCAATGTTTTTTTGAAATTGTCAGAAGAAACTCTAAAAGTAAATTTTTAAACAAACTAAACACATCATTCTCCATAAAATATTCTTTTAAGGTAGGAATAAAAGTGTGGAAATTAAAGACGTAACTTAATGAACAATGCCTAGATAGCTTACTGAATACACATCAGGAAAAAACAACTTTTGAATGTGGCTCTGAGGTGTATCAATAATTGCTTTGCATTTCACTGCTGTGCTTGTGGGTTAGAGCCCACATTTCACTAGGATCAGCTGGAAGGTGCATAAATGACTAATCAGGCATACTTAAGTGCAGCGTCTTTCAGCTTACAGGATATTCAGCTATATTTAAGGAACTTATTTTTATGAGACAGATATGAATTCCTTTGTGAATTACCTTTGGGTGTAACTTTGCTTTTTAAAAAAATTGATCATGACTCTTCACAAAAATCCTTAAAATGCCAATGTAATTTACTATCTAATTAAGACAGTTACATTTACAATAAAAATAACATTTCCAAATTAAATGTAAATATCAATTAGATATTCACGATTCCTTCTATCGACCATTTCGTGGTATATTCGAGTACCTATGCTAAATCCTGTGGTGGGTGGAAGTATAACTCAAACCATGTCACTATGCCAAGCACTGGCCCAGTGACTCCTTTTGCCCACTGATGTGAAGGCTGGAAAGTGCAAGTCACTGGTTCTGAGTCAGAGCTTGGAGAGTCCTGGAGTGAGTTCTCTTGCCCCAGTACTCCTCTCATCCACCATGATGAAGCAACTTCTGAAGAGCATGAGAACCACATGGGCAGACCTGAACCCAGCCTGCACCGTGGAAACCAGCTGCAAGGAAGCTGAACTGCACACCCAACAGAGAGGAATAAACATTTGTTTGTTTTTTAACAAGCAGTGAGTTTTGGGGTAGTTTATAATGCAGCATTCTTGCAACAATAACAATAAAGTCCTGAGAGAGAACATTAGAGAAAATAAGGTATTATTTCTGATCCTGAGGAGTAAACACATTACTAAAATGACATGGAAATGGCTTGATAATAACATTGACCAAATGAGTAGGAGTAGCTGCTCCTGACCACTTCCTACTTGCCTGGGACTTGGTGAGTTCTTATACTCTCTATAACACTATGAGATGAGGAAACAAGACACAGGAAGCTAATTTACATCCCAAATTCAGAGCTCAGAATGGGCAGAGCCAACTTTTGTACCCAGGCAGTTTTTTTTCAATGTCCTCCACACTATTCTGCCTCCTGAATTTTCACATATGAAAATGGTATTTAATTATTGTAGATTAATATTGCATGTGACAATTCAAAGTTGCAGAAGAGATTAATATTTCTTATGCATCTGTTACCTGGTGGCACTGTGCTGATGATGGTATAACCTAATAACAGTTTTTGTTTGTTTGTTTGTTTTTATTCATATGTGCATACAATGTTTGGGTCATTTCTCCCCACTTACCCCCGCCCCCTCCCTTACCTCCCCCTTACCCTCTCTTACTCCCCCCGCCCCATCCCTTACCCCCTCTAACACCTCACTACCAGGCAGAAAGTATTTTGCCCTTATTTCTAATTTTGTTGAAGAGAGAGTATAAGCACTAATAGGAAGGAACAAGGGTTTTTGCTGGTTGAGATAAGGATAGCTATACAGGGAGTTGACTCACATTCATTTCCTGTGTGTGTGTGTTACCTTCTAGGTCAATTCTTCTTGATCTAACCTTTTCTCTAGTTCCTGGTCCCCTTCTCCTATTGGCCTCAGTTGCTTTAAAGTATCTGCTTTAGTTTCTCTGCGTTGAGGGCAACAAATGCTATCTAGTTTTTTGGGTGTCTTACCTATCCTCACACCTCCCTTGTGTGCTCTCGCTTTTATCATGTGACCAAAGTCCAATCCCCTTGTTGTGTTTGCCCTTGATCTAATGTCCGCATATGAGGGAGAACACATGATTTTTGGTCTTTTGGGCCAGGCTAACCTCACTCAGAATAATGTTCTCCAATTCTGTCCATTTACCAGCAAATGATAACATTTCGTTCTTCTTCATGGCTGCATAAAATTCCATTGTGTATAAATACCACATTTTCTTAATCCATTCGTCAGTGGTGGGGCATCTTGGCTGTTTCCATAACTTGGCTATTGTGAATACAGCTGCAATAAACATGGGTGTGCAGGTGCCTCTGGAGTAACCTGTGTCACAGTCTTTTGGGTATATCTCCAAGAGTGCTATTGCGATCATATGGTAGATCTATGTTTAGATTTTTAAGAAGACTCCAAATTATTTTCCAGAGTGGTTGCACTTGCTTGCATTCCCACCAACAGTGTAAGAGGGTTCCTTTTCCCCCGCATCCTCTCCAACACCTGTTGTTGGTGGTGTTGCTACTGATGGCTATTCTAACAGGGGTGAGGTGGAATCTTAGTGTGGTTTTAATTTGCATTTCCTTTATTGCTAGAGATGGTGAGCATTTTTTCATGTGTTTTTTGGCCATTTGAATTTCTTCTTTTGAGAAAGTTCTGTTTAGTTCACTTGCCCATTTCTTTATTGGTTCCTTAATTTTGGGAGAATTTAGTTTTTTGAGTTCCCTATACATTCTGGTTTTCATTTCAGTCCTTTGTCTGATGTATAGCTGGCAGGTATTTTCTCCCACTCTGTGGGTGCTCTCTTCAGTTTAGAGACCATTTCTTCTATTGAGCAGAAGATTTTTAGCTTTATGAAGTCCCATTTATCTATGCTATCTCTTAGTTGCTGTGCTGCTGGGGTTTCGTTGAGAAAGTTCTTACCTATACCTACTAACTCCAGAGTATTTCCTACTCTTTCCTGTACCAGCTTTAAGTTTGGGATCTGATATTAATATCCTCAATCCATTTTGAGTTAATATTGGCATAGGGTGATATACATGGATCTAGTTTCAGTTTTTTGCTGACTGGTAACCAGTTTTCCCCACAGCTTTTGTTGAAGAGGCTGTCTTTTCTCCATCATATATTTTTAGTGCCTTTGTCAAAGACAAGTTGGTTATAGTTGTGTGGCTTCATATCTGGGTTCTCTATTCTGTTCCACTGGTCTTCATGTCTGTTTTTTTGCCAGTACCATGCTGTTTTTATTGTTATTGCTTTGTAATATAGTTTGAAGTCAGGTATTGTGATACCTCCAGCATTGTTCTTTTGACTGAGTATTGCCTTGGCTATTCGTGGCCTCTTTTGTTTCCATATAAATTTAACGGTAGATTTTTCAATCTCTTTAATGAATGTCATTGGAATTTTGATGGGAATTGCATTAAACATGTAGATTACTTTTGGGAGTATCGACATTTTTACTATGTTGATTCTACCAATCCATGAGCATGGGAGCTCTCTCCACTTTCTATAGTCTTCCTCAATCTCTTTCTTCAGAAGTTTATAGTTTTCTAATAACAGTTTTGATGTCAGGCAATATGTGATCTTAAATATTTCGTTTAATCTTTCTCATGGCTACCCTACCACAGATTTATTTTGATAATTTAACATCATGCAAGAGGTTATTTAGAACAATCCTAAATAAGTGTTAACTGTATTACAATTGCCTTATTTCAAATTCAGACTGTATTATCATTACTTTCTTTCTAATTTATACTTAGCTTATTGGATACATTGTTGTAACTAAACTACTTTTTAAAGTATATACAACATAATGTCGCCCTCCTAGAAAAGGAATTTGTTTTCTGGAGTATTTCTATTCTCTTTGAAATACCCCTATATTATACATCACTCATCAGTTGTTCTTCAATGTCATGATTCTCTTTCTTGGTAGCCTGACTCTTCCATATACAGAACAACAGAGGCTATTATGGGTATTGATCACTATACAGCTAAAAGATTAATTCCAAGATACAAAAATAGTATTTTATTATGTTAACAGTTGGGAAATTAAGGACGAACACCATGTTTACTTTGTAGAATATTAATGCCTATGTCACAATACCATGCAGACCACTGGGAATTCGCTTAATACAGTGCTCCCTGGGTATCTTTAAGACTAGTTCCAGGAACCTCAATGAATCAAAAATCTGCAGATAAACAAATCCCATAGATAAAGTGATGTAGCATTTGCATATAACCTATAAATACTTTTTTGTATTGCTTAAATCATCTCTAGATTACCTATATGTCAAGACAATACAATGTCAATGACATGTAAATAGTTGTTATACGTTATTGTTTAGGGAATCATGACCAAAAAAGTCTGTACATTTCAATACAGATTCAATTTTCCTTAATATTTTTGAACCACAGTTGGTTAAATTCATAGATGTGGAACTTGCAGAGGCAAGGGGCAGTCTGTAATTATGAGAGTTCTTAAATTCCTCAAAGAGAATGGAGTTTTAAAGGTAAGTTGAAGGTCACAGTAATGATGAACTGTACTAAAACAAAATCCTCCTGCTGCGGTAGTGAAGCCAGAAGTCACTGGCTTCAGCTCCTGGTGCCTTCAGGTGGCTCCTCTACCACCATCAAGGCTTAATGGGATGCTAAGACATTCCCATCTTCCTCTATACATCTTTATAAAAGACATTTATTAGATGCTGACTTAATTTAACTTAACTGAGGCCAAGAGAAGTTAAGTCACTTACAAAAGATCACACAGCAAGAACAAAAGAGAGAAAAAAAATCTTGCAGTTTTTATTCCCAATTCTTAAGTATTTTACCAGAACTGTCTGCCTCCATGTTTCCATCCTATTTAAGCCTGCCCACTCAGCTTTCCCAAGGGAAAGATTACTGAATCCAATAAAGGCTACATTAGTAGCAGAGAGTGCTCTGTTAGTTGTGTCTTAAAATTCTGCATCTTGCATGCCAGCAGGGAAATTCAAAACACAAAGTGAGTAAATTTCAGTAATCCTGAGCAGGTTGATGATTGACATATGTGGGAAGTGCTTAAAGCCTTCATATCATCTCCAAGGCATAAAGCAAAGTTTCATGATGATCAGTCAAAATTGTTCAGTTTCCTACAGATGTTCATCCCTCACTCTGCATTTCCATTGCTTTACACTGTTTTCATCTGAAAAGGCTATACATGTATTAAAAATTTCATGACTTTGAATTTCTGGATTTCATTTTATGAATACATTAATATTATAAGACCAAAACAGAGTCTCTAATGTGACTTATTCATAAAAGCCAAAAATATATGACACAAAGTGACAAAAGTTAATATCCATGGAAATAACAAATACATAGATTCAACTCCCCTGCCTATCTTTTCTTTTATGCACAAGGAAATTACAGGTTGTAAGTTTTTCCAGTTGCTGAGTCAGGAAGATCAGTCTTGCTTGGAAAATAGTTGAGACTAAATGCAATCACTCTAAGAACTTCAATTACAGCTGAGAAAATACTCTTGCTTGGTGTGAAAGTAATTTTGTCCCAGTAATTTCTGTTACCTTGATTTCTTTTGACATTAAATTCAGAAGGTATTCTGCCTTTCACAGAATTTAAGTTCTTTCACAGTATTTAAGTCTTTTTGTGCACTTGCTGACACAACACGAATGAGAATCAAAATCTGATTATCCAAGATAAAATCAAGAGAAGTTTTATATTTAACTGTAGAAATGATGTCTCTTAAAAGTATTTCTTCATTTCAGTTCTACAAAATTTCATGCAAATAGCTTCCCTAAATAAGTGGTGGTTTCAGGAAATCTTTTGTATTATGCTTGAAGGTAAGTAGTCTATTGATTTTAGGACAGACAAATTTCTTCTCAGGGATACTTTAGCATGATAGTTGGAGAATAATCATTTTGACTACTTCTTAAAAGTTATTTGGAAAGTTGAGTGAATTCACATGTATAGAAATATTTTCCAGAAAAAAAAACCATATAAGTTGATTATTTTTCACTATTCTTTTGTTTTATTAATGAAGAATTAAATTTAAGGTTCAAATCTATTCAAGTAGGATATTTAGGGAATTTTATCCACTACATCAAATATTTTCTTTCATGAAACAAATGAATTATTTTCGGGTCAAGACTACTCTCAGAGCTTATATAACTAATGGTGTTGACCAAGAAAATAAAAATCTGTAATTTGTCTTTTGTATTTTGGAGAGGAAAAAGCTTAAATGACCAACTCATTTTGTTTAGAAAAATAACTAGTTTTGTCTAACAATTCTGCACAGCAGAAAATGATAACTTTGAAAGAGCAGTAATGATCAATTAGGAAATGTATTTACCATTCGATTTTCTGATTTTGGCTCCTTACTCTCTCCCTTTGCCTTAGTCACAAGTGTATAGTTAATGCCATGGCATAAAAGAGTTTTTAAGCAAGTCTCAAACTCGTTGACCTCCTTAAAAAAATTTTAGCCTGCTTTTCTCTAGGAAATTTCCTGATAAAATAATGGAACAGGAAACTTGGGAGGGTAACTATTCACTCTGAATAATTTGGTATTTGAAGCAAGGACCCTGCACACACAATTACGAGAATGAGGCTTTTAGCAGAGGTACTTATTTTCCTGCACAAGTCAAGCCTGAGGTAGTACAAGGTCAAGGCAGTCCATACCCTTATAAAGCTCTTACTTTACTTTTCCTATTATAAAGCCGCCATTCTTCTATCCAGCCTTAAGTAAGATGGTTTTGAGAAAACAGAAGAATGAGTCCTATTACAAAATATAGTTTCTTATGTGCCAGGAAATGTGATTCTTGAAAAGACAAAGCACTCTTTTTCCAAAGAAAATGAGATTTGCAACCTTCTTCCAGCTCCCTATTTTATCAATCTAAAAGTTAATGGAAAATAGCTTGAGAATTTACCCAAGAAGAGGCCTGAAAACACCTCAGGAAATCCCTGTCACCCTCACTCCAAGCAGTACTAGATTCCTCTACCTCCCTAGACCTGGTCCTTGCCCTTGAATCCCAGACCAGCCTTGGAAACTAAGTTTCCCAAAGGACAAGGGCTTCGGATCATCCAGTTCCACTGAACTCTCTTTACCAAGATCAGCAGTGTATGAAGACACTTTTATTAATACTTCTGTATGACTGGGGACTCCTTTGTGCAGATCTGGTGGACCAACCCTCTCTAGTGGAAATGTCTACATGCACATCCAAAAGCCAGGGTACTAGAGAGCTAACTGCACCTCTGTGTAGGCATATGTGTGCTATGCATCTAGTTTTAAATCAGAGTTTGAAATAAGCATGTTCTCCTATATCAAAAACAAAACATATAGCAATAACACAAAATGGAGATCAGCAGAATTCACTAATAGCTTAATAAGCCAAATATATCCATACTATGGAACATTATATACCTACTAAACATATAAACTTGGAAGTTTTTTGGGTTTTTTTTCTTTTTTTAATTTTCTATTTTCCATTTTATTTTAATTCATTTTTATATATAGATATTACTTTCATTTACTTATTTTTTATTTTTTTTATCTTTGATTTTCAATCCTCTCTCTGTCTCTCTAATGTCTGTTCAGCTTTCGATTAGTACACTAACACTCCCTGTTTATACCTTTGAAACTCTCTTGTCTGATACCTTGTTCTGCTTTCTCCCTCTTGTCTGTATATTTCTTTTCCCCTTTTCTTTAACTTCTTGCTTTCCATCTCAGCTCACTCTTCCATTCTAAATATTACCATTGTTATTATTACAAGCTAGAAAATACTTAATTACACACAGTACAGGGACAGTAACAACATCAAGGACAATGACGGGAAGACAGAAAAAACAGGGAAACCAGTTTCCCCACAGCAAAAAATTAGTACAGGAACCAGAGGGGAATGAAGAGAACAGAAACTCAGAGCCAGACTCCAACAAAATGAAGATAAACTATGCCAAAGGACCCAATGAAGCCCACAAGAATAATTTAAAAGAAGACATACTACAAGTACTCAATGAGAATTTTATAGAGATGATACTGGATAGGGTCAACCAAAATGTACAGGAGACACTCAAGAAATTCCAAGACAATAAAAATAGAGAATTTGAAAAAGCAAAAGAAGAAATAAAGGAAACCATAGAAGCACTGTATAAACACCAAAGTGAAAGAGAGAACACAATGAATAAATGGATAAATGAACTCAGGACAAAAATAGACAACAATAAAGAAGAAAACTGCCAGGATATGGAAAACCTCAGAAAAAAGAACGAAACAGAACTGCAAAACAAAACGGAAGGCCAATCCAGCAGAATAGAACAAACAGAAGACAGAATCTCAGAACTTGAAGATGAAATGGTAATTAAAGGAAAAACTGAAGAACTATTAATTAAACAACTCAAGACCTATGAAAAGAAAATGCAAGAACTCACTGACTCCATCAAAAGACCAAACTTGAGAATCATGGGCATCGAAGAAGGAGAAGAGGTGCAAGCGAAGGGAATGCGTAATATATTCAACAAAATAATAATGGAAAATTTCCCAAATCTAGAGAAAGATATTCCCATACAAATGCAAGAGGCCTCCAGGACACCAAACAGATCAGATCAAAATAGAACTACTCCATGACATATCATCATTAAAACAACAAGTTCAGAAACTAAGGAAAGAATATTGAAGGCTGTAAGAGAGAAAAAACAAGTAACATACAAAGGTAAACCCATCAAAATCACAGCAGACTTCTCAACAGAAACATTAAAAGCAAGAAGAGCGTGGGGTGAGATCTTCCGGGCACTGAATGAAAATAACTTCAACCCCAGGATACTCTATCCAGCAAAGCTATCATTCAAAATAGATGGAGCAATAAAAGTCTTCCATGATAAGCAGAAACTAAAACAATATGTGACCACAAAGCCACCATTACAAAAGATTCTGCAAGGGATCCTGCACACAGAAAGTGAAACCCAACTTAACCATGCAAAGGCAGGCAGCACCAAACCACAGGATAAGAAAAAGCAAGACAGTAGAGAGTAACATCAAGTTAGGTACACACACTCAAACCTTCAAACAACTAAGACAACTAAATGGCAGGAATCACCACATACCCATCAGTACTAACACTTAATGTTAATGGACTTAATTCACCCATCAAAAGACACCGTTTGACAAAATGGATTAAAAAAGAAGATCCAACAATTTGTTGCTTACAGGAGACCCATCTCACCAACAGAAATAAGCATATGCTTAGGATGAAAGGCTGGAAGAAGATTTACCAAGCCAATGGTCCCCCAAAACAGGCAGGAGTAGCAATACTTATCTCTGACAAAGTAGACTTCAAACCTACATTGATCAAACGAGATAAAGAAGGACATTCCATACTAATAAAAGGGGAAATAGACCAAAAGGAAATAATAATCATCAATCTGTACGCACCCAATGTCAACGCACCCAATTTCATCAAACATACCCTGAAAGACCTAAAAGCATATATAAACGGCAACACAGTGGTTGTGGGAGACTTTAATACTCCATTATCATCAATAGATAGGTCATCCAAACAAAAACTCAATAAAGAAATCCAAGAACTAAAATATGCAATAGATCAAGTGGACCTAGTAGATGTCTACAGAACATTTCATCCAACCTCTACACAATATACATTCTTCTCAGCAGCCCATGGAACCTTCTTCAAAATAGATCATATCCTAGGGCACAAAGCAAGCCTCAGCAAATATAAGAAAATAGAAATTATACCGTGCATACTATCTGACCACAATGCAGTAAAAGTAGAACTCAACAACAAAAGTAAAGACAAAAAACATGCAAACAGCTGGAAACTAAATAACTCATTACTTAATGAAGAGTGGATCATCGATGCAATAAAAGAGGAAATTAAAAAGTTCCTGGAAGTCAATGAAAATGAAAACACGACCTACCGGAACCTATGGGACACAGCTAAGGCAGTCTTGAGAGGAAAGTTTATAGCCATGAGTGCATATATTAAAAAGATTGAAAGATCCCAAATCAATGACCTAATGATACATCTCAAACTCCTAGAAAAACAAGAACAAGCAAATCCCAAAACAAATAGAAGGAGAGAAATAATAAAAATAAGAGCTGAAATCAACGAAATAGAAACCAAAAAAACCATACAAAGAATTAATGAAACAAAAAGTTGGTTCTTTGAAAAAATAAACAAGATTGATAGACCCCTGGCAAACCTGACTAAAATGAGGAGAGGAAAAACCCAAATTAGTAGAATCAGGAATGCAAAAGGGGAGATAACAACAAACACCATGGAAGTCCAGGAAATCATCAGAGACTACTTTGAGAACCTATATTCAAATAAATTTGAAAATCTTAAAGAAATGAACAGATTTCTAGATACATATGATCATCCAAAACTGAACCAAGAGGAAATTAATCACCTGAATAGACCTATAACACAAAATGAAATTGAAGCAGCAATCAAGAGTCTCCCCAAAAAGAAAAGTCCAGGACCTGATGGATTCTCTGCTGAATTCTATCAGACCTTTAAAGAAGAACTGATACCAACCCTCCTTAAACTGTTTCATGAAATAGAAAGGGAAGGAAAACTGCCAAACACATTTTATGAAGCCAGTATTACACTTATCCCAAAACCAGGCAAAGACACCTCCAAAAAGGAGAACTATAGGCCAATCTCCTTAATGAACATTGATGCAAAAATCCTCAATAAAATGATGGCAAACCAAATTCAGCAACCATCAAAAAGATTATTCACCACGACCAAGTAGGCTTCATCCCAGGGATGCAGGAGTGGTTCAACATATGAAAATCAATAAACGTAATAAACCACATTAACAGAAGCAAAGACAAAAACCACTTGATCATCTCAATAGATGCAGAAAAAGCCTTTGATAAGATCCAACATCATTTCATGATAAAAGCTCTAAGAAAACTAGGAATAGAAGGAAAGTTCCTCAACATTATAAAAGCTATATATGACAAACCTACAGCCAGCATTATACTTAACGGAGAAAAATTAAAACCATTCCCTCTAAAATCAGGAACCAGACAAGGATGCCCACTATCTCCACTCCTATTCAACATAGTACTGGAATTCCTAGCCAGAGCAATTAGGCAAGAAGAAGGAATAAAAGGAATACAAATAGGTAAAGAAACTGTCAAAATATCCCTATTTGCAGACGACATGATCCTATACCTTAAAGACCCAAAAAACTCTACTCAGAAGCTTCTAGACATCATCAATAGCTATAGCAAGGTAGCAGGATATAAAATCAACATAGAAAAATCATTAGCATTTCTATACACTAATAATGAACAAACTGAAAAAGAATATATGAAAACAATTCCATTTACAGTAGCCTCAAAAAAAATCAAATACCTAGGTGTAAACCTAACAAAAGTTGTGAAAGACCTCTACAAGGAAAACTATACACTTCTGAAGAAAGAGATTGAGGAAGACTATAGAAAGTGGAGAGATCTCCCATGCTCATGGATTGGTAGAATCAACATAGTAAAAATGTCGATACTCCCCAAAGTAATCTACATGTTTAATGCAATTCCCATCAAAATTCCAAAGACATTCATTAAAGAGATTGAAAAATCTACTGTTAAATTTATATGGAAACACAAGAGGCCATGAATAGCCAAGGCAATACTCAGTCAAAAGAACAATGCAGGAGGTATCACAATACCTGACTTCAAACTATATTACAAAGCAATAACAATAAAAACAGCATGGTACTGGCACAAAAACAGACATGAAGACCAGTGGAACACAATAGAAGATCCAGATATGAAGCCACACAACTATAAGCAACTTATCTTTGACAAAGGAGCTAAAAATATACGATGGAGAAATAGCAGCCTCTTCAACAAAAACTGCTGGGAAAACTGGTTAGCAGTCTGCAAAAAACTGAAACTAGATCCATGTATATCACCCTATACCAACATTAACTCAAAATGGATCAAGGATCTTAATATCAGACCCCAAACTCTTAAGTTGATACAAGAAAGAGTAGGAAATACTCTGGAGTTAGTAGGTATAGGTAAGAACTTTCTCAATGAAACCCCAGCAGCACAGCAACTAAGAGATAGCATAGATAAATGGGACCTCATAAAACTAAAAAGCTTCTGTTCATCAAAAGAAATGGTCTCTAAACTGAAGAGAACACCCACAGAGTGGGAGAAAATATTTGCCAACTATACATCAGACAAAGGACTGATAACCAGAATATACAGGGAAATTAAAAAACTAAATTCTCCCAAAACTAATGAACCAATAAAGAAATGGGCATGTGAACTAAATAGAACTTTCTCAAAAGAAGAAATTCAAATGGCCAAAAAACACATGAAAAAATGGTCACCATCTCTAGCAATAAAGGAAATGCAAATTAAAACCACACTAAGATTCCACCTCATCCCTGTTAGAATAGCCATCATCAGCAACACCACCACCAACAGGTGTTGGTGAGGATGCGGGGAAAAAGGAACCTTCTTACACTGTTGGTGGGAATGTAGACTGGTACAACCACTCTGGAAAAAAATCTGGAGGCTACTTAAAAAGCTGGACATCGATCTACCATTTGATCCAGCAATACCACTCTTGGGGATATACCCAAAAGACTGTGACACAGGTTACTCCAGAGGCACCTGCACACCCATGTTTATTGCAGCACTATTCACAATAGCCAAGTTATGGAAACAGCCAAGATGTCCCACCACTGACGAATGGATTAAGAAAATGTGCTATCTATACACAGTGGAATTTTATGCAGCCATGAAGAATGAAATGTTATCATTCGCTGGTAAATGGATGGAATTGGAGAACATCATTCTGAGTGAGGTTAGCCTGGCTCAAAAATCAAAAATCGTATGTTCTCCCTCATATGTGGACATTAGATCAAGGGCAAACACAACAAGGGGATTGGACTATGAGCACATGATAAAAGCGAGAGCACACAAGGAAGGGGTGAGGATAGGTAAGACACCTAAAAAACTAGCTAGCATTTGTTGCCCTTAACGCAGAGAAACTAAAGCAGATACCTTAAAGCAACTGAGGCCAATAGGAAAAGGGGAACAGGTACTAGAGAAAAGGTGAGATCAAAAAGAATTAACCTAGAAGGTAACACACACGCACAGGAAATCAATGTGAGTCAATGCCCTGTATAGCTATCCTTATCTCAACCAGCAAAAACCCTTGTTCCTTCCTATTATTGCTTATACTCTCTCTACAACAAAATTAGAAATAAGGGCAAAATAGTTTCTGCTGGGTATTGGGGGGGGAGAGGGAGGGGGTGGTGTGGGTGGTAAGGGAGGGGGTGGGGGCAGTGGGGAGAAATGAACCAATCCTTGTATGCACATATGAATAATAAAAGAAAAATGAAAAAAAAAATTCTTTTTCATATTTATTATTAAACTAGAATGAGGGCCACGTTAAATTCTTAATGAATAAGAGCAAGAGAAAGGGAAAGGAAAGACCAGCATGTGTGTATTTGTGGTTGTATATATGTGCATATTTATGATGCGTATTTTTATAAGCATGAGAAAGTATGAACGTATACACCCAAGACTTATCCTGATCAACTTCAGGATCTATGACTGAGAATAGGACTAGAAAGAGCTGTATTCAAGCATAGAGTCTTCCCTAGAGGTGCATCAGCGTAGCGTTTAAGCTTTGAATGCTTGATCTTTGAGCAGATTTAGAATATGTCTTCTGCGTGCAATGCAGCCCCACTGTATTGACTTTTTCTTTATTTGTCTAAACTTACAAACAAATTCATAGATACTTACTGTGTATAACATGATGTTTTGAAGTATATATCTGTTGTGGATTAGTTAAATATAGCTAGCTAAATATTCAATGTCTTACATGGTTATCATTTTAACATCCCCACTCATGTCTACCTGTGTTGCTTGACTTTTTAGAGAAAATGTGCACTGTTTTCAGAAGTTTTAGATATCCACATAAATTAAACATTTTAAATATTTAAATAAGTATGTGGTTTTTGTACTCTGGGAATTTAATTTCAGTAACCAGACTTTTAAATTATGCCACTATCTCACAGAAACAGTAACTTCATAAAAACAATGTATATGTGTGTATACATATATATATGTATATATATATACATGGCCTAATATTGAAAATATGAACAGATCTAGGAAACTTACACACATCCCTGGTCACTTAGTCACTAGTATGTATAATTAAAGCAATATAATTACATCACCAATTTTCCTTAGAATTACCCGCTTAGAGACTGGAAGTTTAATGATATATCTGACATTTGGAGTGATAGCTACGTGCCAGTTAGTCTATAATTCTATTATTATTCTAGTTATTCTATTAAGTTTTATGCATACTTTCTCCTTTAAACTTTGCAATAATCCTCTCCAGGGGGTTATTATGCCCCATTTTAGAGATGAGCAAACAGTCTTGCAGAATTTACCCAAAATGATGACATCCACAGAGCAAGTCAACTGGCAAGGGACCCAGCCCCCATTGGTCTCATGAGCTTAATCTCTGACACTGTGTCTAGTGTATGTCTTCTATTCTAATATACTTGAACTTTTTGACTAACCATCATTACATAGGATTTGATTTAGCTGCCAATAACAGAAATCTCCAAAGTAACAGGGCCTTTAACAAGGTAAAACTTATTCTTCATGTGTGCAAAAGCAGTCCTGAGTTGGGCAACTTAAGTACAGTGTGGGAGCTCCATAGGGCTTCCAAGAAGCCAGATGCCTGTCTTGTGGCTAAACCATCCTTGTGCATAACAACTATGTGTGTCTCTTGATTCAAAGAGGCTGCTGAGGCTACTGGTGCCTTCTAAATATATTCTTCAATACATTTTGGGGCATGATGCCTAAACTGACATCCTGTGTCTCTGGGTATCATAAACCATCCAACAGCCGCTCAGTTCTCTGAGCCTCAGGCACAGGTTGCTACATCTGACCTTATGACCCACCATGCTCGCCATGGCTTTGAAGTGAATGACAAACACCATAGCAGAGGACAGCCCTCATGTGGGTCTTGTATTGGAGGATTTTCTGTGTGAAACAGGAAGAGAAGTGGACAGCAAGTCACACCTCCAAGAAAGTCACTCTCTGTCACCCTCCCTCCCCACCACACACACACCTCTTCCTACATGTCTTTAGTCAAAATAGGAGAGGGGCATATCCAGTCTAGTAGGAAGAACTCCAGTGACTTATTAGTCACTCATATGCAGAAGGCATGCTATCATCCCCATTTTGTATGGTCACTATTCTCTCGGTTATAAGAGCCATCCGAGTTACACACCAGTACTCCACAGTTTTCAGACATTAAACCCAGGCAACTGCTGACCAAGAAGTTTCTTTTCTGATTGACACCAGAAACCTTGTGTTCTTTATCAGAACAGTGTAGGAAAGCCTGGGACCAGAGGGATTAGATCATGTAGATAACTTCTGGACAGAAGAAGGCTCAGCCCTTGCTTGATGGAGTCTAAGAACAGCAGGTGTGCTCAGAAACAGAACCTCTCCTTTGCTATTCATAAGTACAACATACCCTACACTTTATAGGAAAGTGACTATGCCAGGAAGTCTTCAAAGGTGTCCACACCCTTGATCCTGGAATCTGTAAACAGATTACTGCACATGGCAAAAGGGACTTTTCCAATGTGATTAAAGTTATGCATCTCAAACATTACCCTGTATTATTTAGGGTCCAATCTAATCACATGATTCCTTAAAAGCAAAGAACCTTTCCAGACTGTGGTGAGATGCTGCTGTGACAATGAAGAAGACAATGGAGAGATGGCAGCATGAGAAGGCTTTGACACTCTTTCCCTGGTTCTGAGATGGGGGCAGTGGGTAGATGGAAGGACTGGAGAGAGACCTTTGGGACACAAGGAGGACCGGACTGAAAGCTGGCAGAGAAACAAGGACCTAGGACATAAAACTACAAAGAACTAACTTCTCTCAACACCAAATAACCAGAAAACAGATATCCTCTTGGAGTTTCTGAAAAGGGCAGAGCCTGTCAACACCTTAGCCCTGGCAGACCCCGGTCAACCTTCTAACTTGCCGAACTATAAGAAAATACACTTGTGTTGTTTAAGCCACAAGGCTTATAGTAATTTGTTATATCAACAGAAAACAAATTCAAGGGCAATATACATCATATGGGAAAATGTCTTGTCTTACTTCATAGCTCATTGGATGGAAAGTTCTCCAGAAAAAGGCCCTCCTGAGGGTTCTCTGCTCCCATGATATTACTCATTCACTTCAAAGCCATGATGGACACTGTGACCCCACAGGGGTTGCAGGTTAGATATAACAATCTATGTCTGAGCTCCAGAGAGCTGAGGAGTTTTGGGGTATTTTATGATACAAGAGACATGAGGTATCAGTTTTGGCATCATGTCCCAAAATATATTGAAGACTTTTTAGAAATCTATGAAGGAGGTACAAGCTTTGCAAATTTAAAAGATGCCACACAAATAAGTTTGTTTCCATATATTTTGTGAAAAATTTATCTAAAAACTAACAGCTGAAAGTGTCACCTTGATACCATTTGATCTAAACACCATAATGTTATAAAATGTCAATTGCCATGGATGATCAAGGTGAAGGTGCTGGGTTCTCCAAGATAGAGCTGCAGAGAGGTGCCCACCTTTACCAATAAAACTGAAAAAAAATGGTGTGGTGTCTTGCATTTCCTTTTACAATGAAAACTTTAACTTTTATGTATTGCTAGGGTGAGACAGATGCATTTATCCAAAATATATGTATCTAAGAGGGTAAAACCCCCAAAGAGGTTCAAGACCTATTGGTGAAAAACTCCTGAATGTGTTTTCCAAAACACCAAGCAATGCTAAAACTATGACAAATAGGAAATAAAAGAAGGCAAAGTGGAAAAAGTGTCTGGCCAATGCACTGCTTTACTTGAGGAGAGAGAAGTGCTCCATGCCTCTGCCCTTAGGGACATGGAATGGGGGTGGCAGAAGGGAAGAGGCTGAACCCAAGGGGGTCTATACAGAGGCAAAAGAGTTGGTAAATAAGGCAGGATTAGAAAGAAATGAAAGAAAGAAATGAAGAAAAGAAAATAGAAAATGACTAAGAAAGGAAAAACCAAATAATCATTGGAAGGAAATTACTCAATCATCTAAGAGAAAATGGAACCAAGGGGAAAAGAAGGTCTAAAAGTGTTCAGACAGGCCATGAAGAGTTAGAAAGTTCAGTGCCATGACTCTTCATTTCCATGCCAGTTACTTAACAGTGTAGCAGTCAGAAATAACTGCGAGGAAAAAAGACTCCTATTTATACATTAGGGGTACTTCAATGTATTTATACTGCTTATTTAAGCATACAAACCAATGCTTATAAGAATGTTTTACACATCATCTGAATAAATGTATAAATCATATGAATCTTAAATACATTTGTACATAAATATAGAAATTTCCCTAAATACATACATTATATAAGGCTTCTCATATCAATAAGGGTGTTGTTCCAAAAAAAGACATTACATTTCAGAAAAATCAAACAGCTGACTCAAGGTTAATAACACAAGCAAGTTAACCCAAATTAACACTTCAGACAAGATTCTGATCCAGCCAAGATGTGTTGATCAATAAAGTACAGAATCAGACTCAGCTAGTAATAATTCTTCATTTTACAATTCTAGGTACGCATATGTATTCTTGATTAAGGATTGTAAGTCATTGATTAGGGGGTGTTTAGCCCTTTCTCCTGGCTTTATTCCATTGATCCTATCACACTCCTAGTTACTCAGGCCAATAAATTCAGCATCAATTTCAATTCATCTTACTCATCCTTGGGTATGATGTCATATTGATTCTACTTTCAAACACCTTTTAAAATCCATTTTAATTCTGTGCTGCTCTCTCTTTGCTGGAGTATAAATGTACGCAGGACCTAAAATGAGCTCTTCCCCATCAAGGTCTAACTCCAGCCTGCCATGCCCTTGGGCACCGTATGACTTCTCAGGAATCAGAGCACAAACCATCAATCTATATTCAAGACCTCAATAGCTGCTAGGTGCTGCTTAAGGGAACACAAACTTTGCATTCAAGTTCAAGACTTTTCATAATATGTTCAACTTTAAATCTTGACAGATCTTCTCCTACTTTCTCCATAGCACTAAGATGTAGTTAAGCTAACTCCATGACCTTCTGTACTCCCCAGTGTGCCACGCTTTCCTGCCCTGAAACCTTTACTTAGAATTCCAACAGTCTACCTTTCGGATTAAAAATTGCCTTATCCTTAAGGTTTTAAGTCACTACCCCTTTTTAAAGAACTTTAAATCATGTTATTTAATCCTGCCTCAATTGAATCCTCCTAGAAATGCAAAGGAATTATATCCTGCACTATAGTATAGATTCTTGGTATTTTCCTTTGGCTCCCTCCTCAATAGTGAGCTGTCAAGTTGTCACATCTTCCCATCCCCTTACACAGCAGAGAGCCTACCAAATGCGCAGTACTTCATAAGTTTTGCCAAATTGAATTCAATTAGCCATTCCCGATTACTAAAACTGAAATCTTTGAAGTGACATATTTCAAAAGCAATTTGAAAAGACTTTTAAGAAATCAGCATTTTATTTAAGTATAATCATAGCTGTTCCTTGGGTTACCCAGAGGTGCTTTGGAAATACCAACTAAAAGCTTATTTTCATGCAATGAAACATGTTGTATTCTCAAAGACATACTTCACCAAAATTAGCTTATTTCTTAACAGAACATCACAACCACAGGAACAGACCTTTGTTCTATAGCAGTGGATGGAAGATTCATGTGCCATGAACAGTGGACATGAACTTTTTTTAATACAAACACAATCACCTTCTACCAGCTCAAAATAAGTAAGTATGTTCTTTATGATTCATAGTATAAGAATCCCAAAAGCTTACACTCTAAAAGGGTACAGCATATCTAATACAGCTGCTCTCAGGCTGGGCCAAAATAACTGTCCTTGCTTGACCTTTTGGGTCTTAAATCAGTAACAGGTCCAGATTACATGCAGAAAAGTAAACTGTTGTCCTTACATCAAAATTCTCAATAAGCACAAGGCTATCTATAGTTCTATTTATTTATCTCTCTATCCATCTGTCCATCCATCTACCCATGCATACAGTCCAGCCTTTGTGCATCTCTATGATGATGTTATCTTATACATGCATGCATTAATAGTGAGCACTAGCTTTGTGTCTCCCATTATTCTATGGTAAACAAAGTAGTTACTGTTAATATTCCCATTGTACAGATAAAGAAATCAAGGCTCCAGATGTTTAAGTAACTGCTCAAGTTAACACAGCTGGAGTGACTGGATTTGAATCCTGCAAATTTTGCCTTAACTTCCATACATTTAAGCAGTTTATTACATACTACCAATCAGGACTCAGTTCTCTTCATGGAGGCAGAGAGATCTCTGGAAGTTACTCTACTTCTGGAAGAGACCTACAGGGACTTATTAGAAACAAAGGCCCGGGTGTATATCAAAACAGAAAAGCATCTATGTGTCTATACTAGTTGTGAAATTGGAACTCTTTCTTGAAAATGGCATGGAGACACTAAATCTGAAGTGCAGAACAAGCCAGCCAACTGGCAGGGCAGCCTATAGTCTGTGTGTAAGGATCTCTTCCAGGCCTGGCAAACATGGTCAGAGTACTTACAGGGGCAGATTCTGCACAAGACCCCACAGAGAAGCCTCAACAGGCATCAATGGGCAAAGTGAGAATGGCAAATGAACACAAGTATTTCACTCAAAGTTGAACTTGCAAGAAGCATTTTGCCCTATATAGAAATTCAAGCAACCAAACATAACCAGTTATGACTCAGTACAGCATTCACTATTAGGAAGGAAGGAATGTAGTGACTAAAATGTTATGAGTAAACAACAAATCCCTTTCCATGGGAGGAGAAAAGTCTCCAGATCCCACTGCATTCCTCTGCACAGTTTCCCAGCAAAGCGCCCTCAGGTCCTCGGTCCTCCGCAAGGCTGCTGATCAGGCGGCACTCAGCCATCCAGCTCTAGCTTTTCCCTCTAAAGGCTGCATCCCGCTGCTTTCTTTTCTAATGAAACAACAGTACAAAAAGCCCTAGAAATTATGTTCAAAACTCACAATATTAAAGAGGCCTTGCCAAAGGCAAGAAAATCCACAGAGGCTGGCTAATAGTTGCATTTGGTATGAAGAATTAGATGAAGTTTAGCTTTCATTCCAAGGAGTTAACCTTAATAATTCTGTAGCTTTGTGGAGCTGATGACATTAAAATCACAAGTTGTGGCATCTATAGGAAGGGGCAGCAGTCTTTGCAGGGCTTCCCAAAACAACCAGGTAGACAGGCACACCTGTGCCCCTCTGATTACTTGTAGGGATACTTTTTTTCCCCACTGCCAAACAGTCTGCAAACTCTTACAGTGTACTCCTGGGCCCAGGTGCCAAGGAAAAACATTTTACTATAAACTTACTTCTGATCTCTCTGTGTTAGTCTTGGACATTTTAGTCTTAGCTCTATCAAGGGTAAAGTAAGTTGCTATTTTTTCCCTACTAATTTGCCAAACCCCTACTTGGAATGCACTATGTTGTGGTTTTACTAACAGAGTTTCTGTACGGGTCACAATGAGCTAACTGAGGCTGTTGGCCTGGACTGAATGACACATTTACATGAAACTGGTAAAGAGGTTAAAGCTTCTCTACCAAGAAATTTCCTGACAGTTTCCAATATCAGAACTTGAATCACTTCTTAAAAATGTGCAAGGGAAACAAATGATTTTTTCACTCCACCCTTAAAAAATACCAACTTTCACCACAGCTCAAAAATTCAGGCAGCTAAAACAATACACAAACTATTGCTTCTAAGTAAATAGGCGCCTACTTTTTCTTCTGCCACCATTTTTCTGATGTGCACCCTTCTCCGTGAGCTGCACCCTGTGCATGAAAGGGAAAATCAGAGTTCAAAAACACATTAGGATCTGCCCCACTGGGATCGAGGAAAACTGGGTCCCCCTCTGTTGGCTAAGTGAAAATAAAACAAATATTATGGTTAACATTCTTGATGAAGGGTAGGTGAGCTCAGCAAAATGAGTCCATTTGTGAGGACGTTGGAGGATTTAGTGTGTGATAAGCAGCAGAGAGGCAAGAGGATTAGAACTAAGTGAATGAATCTTACAAAGATTATTTCCACTTAAGTTTGGACCCCAGGGGAGGAAGAAGTATCGTGATAGGTGATGCCAGTATTGACTAGCAAAGGCACTGACACCTGAGACCTGCAATAACTTCCTTGCCATTTACCTGAGGGCAGGTGCATCCCCGCCCATCACGGTCCTAGAAAGCAGCAGAAATCCCACAAGGGACAGACAGCGCCGCCGCCTTACCTGCGCAGGTGTTCCCGTCGTAGGTCTCGCACACCCACTCGTGGCACTCACACAGGGGCCCGAAGTAGGTGCCCGGCTCCGTCACGTGACAGATGCAAACCCCGCAGTCGCACCGACCCCGGCCGTGGCATAGGGCGCCCCCTGGGGGCTGCCCAGGTGCGCGGCACCTGCGCTCCGACTCGGCCCGGGACAGCCTGCAGGGGGCGCCTGACCAGCTTCTGCGTGGGGCGACAAAGACAGCATCCAAGCCAGTCAGACACAGACAGACACACTGCCCTTTCCTTCCTGGGGCCCCGTGTACTCCCCGGTGTCCAGCCGCCCATGGATAGGAAGCCTGCGGCGTCACAGATCTCTGGGGACCAAAATGCTCCCAGGAAATGCTGTGTTTTTCCCAAACAGGCAGATACCACTCACTTGAGAAGTGCCCACGACCTTCTTCCAAGTGGACTGAGACAACCCAGCCCTGCCCCTTGGGGGATTGTCACTGAGTCTTAAATGCACATGTAGATTAAATGCAAATTAATCCAACATAAGGTACTTGACTCAGTTTCTTCTCTCTCCCTCTCTTTTTCTTCTCTCTCTCTCTCTCTCTCTCTCTCTCTCTCTCTCTCTCTCTCTCTCTCTCTCACTCTCCTACTACTATCTGAAGGTAAGAGGGAAGTTATACTGTAAAAGAGAAATGAATCTATAGGCAAAGTTAAGCATACTTGATAGCATAAGGCACAACGTTTTTTAAATTTGCATTAAGCAGTCTCCTGACTCTACTTTTTAAAAAGTTGAGCTTAGCAGCTGCGGTACACCTCAATGTCTCTTTGAGAATGTAATGCAAAAGCAATGCAGATTCCAGGTAGCTTCTCTTGGGAAACAGAAATAACACTGCCTCATAAGCTAGGGGATGATACAGGATCCATAAATACATCTTAACTTCTGGCAGAAACTCCTCCTGATATGTATTTGCAGAAGGAGAAATGACATTTTTATTCCATGATTTTATTTTTTCCAAAGAAACAGCGAAAAGAACAGACATGAAGCCGTACCCAGAGTAGATAATGGGGAAAAGAAGAGGCACCGGTTGAAAACAGTTTATCCCATGTCCAACTTGGTAACTGCTCTTGGCTTAGGACAGCCATCCACACAAAGCAATGCAGGTCCGTCTCAAACAGTAACACATCCAACTTACCTCAGAGATGGGGAGAAGCTCTGGGGAACAGCTGACAACCCAGCGAAGAGAAGGGAGGACACCAGCAGCAAGAAGTTCCTGATGCCCGGAGGATGCATGCTGAGCTCCCTCAGGGCAGCTGCACTTCTGCAAGGTGGGGGTCTGAGGAGGCGGCAGGAGGGAGAGGGAGCCACCAGCAGATGGCCAGGCAGACGGACCCACGGACACCCGGGATTGCAGGTCCCGGGCTCCTGCCGAAGTCGCAATTGCGTGGATGAGCAGCCTGCAAGGATTTGGGCAGCGGCGCTGCTCTGGGCGGGGTGCTGGTGCCAAACCCCTCGAGTGGAGCGTCTAGGCAGGGAAGTAATTAGAAACAGTTGTACAAGCAGATGGTTTATTTTGACATTAAAAAATGTGTCCTGTTCACAGATTTGAGAAAATCATTTCTTTCTTCAACTACAGGCCCCAGAAATATTTCACAAGAGAATATTCGGGTTGGATGATATTAAAGGAATTATTAAAATAACCCCCAAGTCGTGAAAAGATAGGGGGAGGCGCCTGGCAATAAGTGTAAACACTTGGTTAGGGACTCACTTCCACCACAGGCTTTTAAAGCAGATGCCTAATTTGAGGTATGAGTGATGGGGGTGGGGGACAAGCAAAACCAGGAAACACAACTTTTTCTTGTTTCAAACTACGGATATTTTATTTCTTAAATCTCTAAAAAGTGTATTATGCTTCCAAGTGGCTCAGGCCAGCTGCTTATCACACCACGTTTTTTTCCTGACTTGGACAGTTCAAATTGTAGTTGTCCCAGATTCACCCCGTTCTCCACGTATCAAGTATGAGGAAACAAAATTAAATATCTACTTCCAGTATGACTTGTACTGAAGAAACTCAACATTGTTTCTTAATCACCTGCTGGGTGCCAGTCACTTATTTTTATTTTTAATTGTGACAATAACCACGGGCTTATTATTACTTGCACTACTACCAGGTACCAGAGTCTGTGCCAGATGAAAGTGGCACAGAGTACTAAGGAGGCTTGATCCCTCCTCAGAATGCAGTGAGCTAGCAAGACATCAATCCACACACACACACACACACACACACACACACACACACACACACCACGGACAGATGAAAAGTTACTTCCTGGTTAGACACAAGCACCTGTTTGCATCTAAGAAGAGGGCATTTGAGCTAAAAGCTGAAGGAAGACTAAAATGAAATTGGATGGTCATAGGGAGGAGGTGAAAGAGAGTGGGGGCGCATTCTGATTTTTATTCTCAGTTTAAAGATGAAGAAAGTGAGAGCCAAAAGATGAACCAACCGCTCAAAGTCACAGGGAAGTTAAAGCGGGATTTGAGCTAAAATTTGTGGGACCCCCAAAGCACATGTATTGTCATAGGCCGTGTGGCCATCTGAAAAAGTGTATAAAGAGGTGTGTGGCAGAAAGAGAGCAGTGTATATCAAGAGATGCTTCACAGGGCTTTTGTCTCAAAAGAAAATTCTGGGGTCTTGGTACCCAGAGTGTGTCTTAGAAGGAAGGACATGGGCTCCAGGTTGATAGGTTCCCTGGTCACATAAACTACTCCTTCCCCAAGGCAGGGTGTGTTTGAAGGAGGGACACAATGACAGCTCAGCAATTCAGAGACAGTGTGGCCTATGGATGAGCAGCATCAAAATCACTTGGGAACTTGTTAGAAATGCAAATTCTCAGGCTCCTCTCCCAGATCTACTGGATCACAGGGAACATTTAAATATTCCAGTGATGTATCTCAATGGTAGAGTGTTTGCTTAGCACGCACAAGCCCCTGGGTTTGAGCCCCAGCACCATAAAAAAAGGAAAGAAAAAAATAAATAATATTCTCAGAACCTATTTGCATGAAAGAATTAGAAAAGTCTTGAGAAGCTCAGGGGTGAGGCTGAAGGCGGCTGAATCTAATAGCAGTAACTTCAATCCTAGTACAACTTCTAGGGTTACATTCCTTCCTACCCACATGTGCTACTATGAGAATGTAGGGACAGGCTCTTTTGCCAACGGCTAGAAACCTTGCTGACTAAAAGAATATGGGAATAGTAAAAGAGACATTAATCTCAAAGCCTGACAAGGAATTTCCAGTGAAAGCATGAGAGCCTTAATAAATGAGTCATGTCTTGTTTATTTTTTGAGGGAAAACAGAATCACTGTAAAATAGGGACCTGATATTTGAACATTTCTTTCATGGATTAGAATGATATCTTAGTCTATGGTATCCAAGGAATATTACCTTTACATTTGCTATGAGGTAAAGACAGACTGAGAATTGAAATGTTTGGATCATTATGTTACTGTGTTTTAGAAATAATATTCCCAGCAAGTTGAAAAAGTTATATTGTGTCTGATCTAGTAACTTGGTAGGAAGTCTTAGATCCATAGAAACTCTACCAAAATAAAAGAATAGCTTTAAAATTTTTAATAATTGTTTCCCTGCTGAACTACCAAATGCTTTGGAAATACCTACTACCTCCCCTCTACTAGTTTGAAGAAGCTCCAGAACACATGCGCAGGACACCTTGAGTTCTTCATTTTTCCTGACTGTGAAGACCCCATGTCAGTTCAGGAGACACAGCACTGAGCTGGATACACAAGGAACTGGTGTATGTGGACCCAGACTCAAAGAGATTGAAAATGTCTTAGTTCTTGAATGCAGACCTTAATTTCAATGACTACAAAAATCATAAAATTACAGGTTTCAAGAGAACTTTTTTTAAGGCTTCTTGTTTAAAATAAAATTTCTTGGCCACAAACAACATACCTGCCAAGTTATTAGATAGATTTGGTGCGAAAACAAAAGTAAGGGTTGCACACCCTTTTCTGAGAGCTGCTCTACAGTCTTCACCCCTTGGATCCAAGTCTACTACAAAAGGTCATTTAATATAATATCCTGGTCACTAGGCTTGATTCAAACATTTGAAGACATATTAATGTTTTCCTCTGTCCTATTATTCTCAAAATAATTCTACACTTCTTAAAGATAAGCCTTCACATTTCCTTTACCTGTTCCTTGTATATTTTAACTTCAAGCCTCCATTGCTCTAACTTTCTGAGTGTTTTTGTTTTGTCTGATATGAATGCCTTTTGTAAAGTATGAGCAACACAATTGAGATTGTTAAAGGAAGTGTTGGCGTACAAAATCAGTGCTTTCAGCATACCTGTTTCACACACTATGTTTCTAGTAACAAAACTGAAGATCACATTGTGTTTTTTGATTTCCACAATGCCCCAATTATGGGCAGGTACAAGTGTATTTTCCATAGAATACAAACTTGTCTTTGTTTAATTTCACCTCATCTCAGCTCTTTTATCCAGACAGTAAAAATCACTGTGGATACATATTTCATATTTCTTCCACACTCCCAAAAGTAAATATGATGAGGACACTTCTGTATCATTAGCCAAATAATTCACAAAGTAATTGGAAAAGCTGGTCCAAGGACCACATTTAGGTAAAATCTTCCTCCAAGACAGTCACAGTCTCTTAATCAGAACAGCCTGAATGCAAAACCCTGCTACTTACTAGGGGGTTGAGTTGGCTGGCATCAGCCTATTTCCTCTCTCTATTCACAAGATTATGAAAAACCCATCTGATACCTTACCATTCCTAGTTTAACAGGTAAAACACATACTTTCACACCTTTTCTGCCATGATGGAAAACATTGCCCAATATATATCATCAGCTCAATATGTATTATGCGTGAATAAATTAGCTTAAAATGACACACAGTGTGAATAATACATTTATGCAGGTGACAGTGTGGATTCTGGATCCATCGTCAGATGACATTTATGGCCTTTCTATTCTCCCAAACTCATTATGAGTTCAACCTGAATCCATGTAATGCAGGGTCTCTTCCTATATTGCCAATTTTTGTTAAATAAATCATGGTTACCTAATCGCTGATCCCTGTAGCCACCACTGAGGGTTATCTCCAGTTCCTCTTGACAATTCATCTGGACGGCCCAGAAACCCTCTGAATCGTGTTTATTCTATGACCTAGTGATCTACCCTTCAGCTACGACATCTGTACTTCAGGTCTTCATCTTAAATCTGTGCACTATTGCCATTGCCTTCTAACTGGTCTCCCTAAGTACATTTTCATACTTTTTTCTACCCTTACCCTGCTCCTTAGAAGATCTTTCTAGCATACAAATTTCATCACCTCTATCCCTAATGAAAAATTTTTAATAGTTCACAATTGTTTGTAACATACATTTAAAATAGGCCATACATTTGTGTGAGATACTTTAGGTCTGGACTCTGCCTATCTACATAGTTGATGTTGCCATGCTCCACCCAGATCCTTGCTCCCAGAGTGCACTTGCTGACCCCCTAGCCGCTGATGGCTCATAGCCATACCCTATGCACCAGGGAACAGGCTCACAAAAGGTTGGCCACTTAGACTCAAAAGAACCTCTACTATGAACTTCCAATAGTGATCACATCCTTAAGACCCTCCCATTGTAAATTGTAGCATGGACAGTTCTCTCACTGTGCTTCAGGGAAAACACAGAAAAGACTCAATAAAACTAAGGCAGCAAGATTTGTGAGATGTGAAGTTGAAAAGATAAAAGTCTTTTGAGGAGCAAGTTGATTCTAGATTTCTGCCCACACCTCATTCAGGGGGAATTACCTCTTTCCCAACCTTGTTGGATAAAATACTCTACACCCAGAAGCACTGAATACTGCAGAGGTCAGTATGGAAGTCAATAGGAATTAAGTGAAAAATGCACCCTCAAAAAATAACAATCCAGTCCTTTCCCTCTCTGGACTAAGCCAGTCTTATGATCCTTTGATGATGATTAGTTATTAGTTTTTAGAAAACAGAATATATACCTGGGTACAAAAACAACCAATACCCTCTATAAAGGGGGTTGGTACCAGTAGGAAGGAGAAAGATATAAGGAAAGGGTGTAAGAGGGTGAATGTGGTGTAAATATCATGTAGTCATGTATGAAAATGGAAAAATGAGAGCTGTTGAAACTGTTCCAGGAATGGGGGGTGGGGAGGATAAAGGATAATGATGGAGGAGGTGAATTCAACTATAATAGATTGTAAGAACTTTTATAAATGTCACAATGTACCTCCAGTACAACAATAATATGACAATAAAAATATAAATAACCAAAATCAAAACAAAGTAAAAAAATTTTTTCACTAGAGCACTTACAGAATATACAAATTCAAAGTAAAAAATGCTTTCAGAAATTAAATTATAAATTATATTGAGATTAAATACAATAATTTATATGAGCAATATAATATTAAGAAGTGAACATTAAAGTTCTGAGATGAACACCATTATAAAATAAATTCTGAAAACAAAGAAAAAAGAAAAACAACCAATGTATGTGAATGTGGATATTTGAAGTTCACATAAAGAAAAACCCAACTATGGTAAAGCCCACCCTCACTGGGTCCTGCTAGCATGCTCTGAATTCACACTCAGACCTTCAGCACCTTATCTCTTAATGAAAAGATCACTAAGAATTATTAGACACCAGAGGATCAAGAAGATCATCCTAATGAAAGGAAGAAATAATACAAGTCAGCAATTAAACAAATAAATGGAATTCAAAGGATATAAACAACAGGAGACAAATTAAATTAAAGAAGATTATAATCCCCCTCCATGGAGAGCTCAGAAGATCTGGACTTATAAGAATATGCTACCATAAGACAGGACAATGAAAAAGAAGTGAAATGTCCATAAAAATTAGTTATATAATAGGTGGAAAGAATCACTAAAAAGGATTAAAAAACCAAATTGGAAGAAGTCTAGAAAATAAAGCCAAATCAAGAGATAAATAAAGATCAAAAAATCAGATGCCTGATCTGTGAGTCAACATCCAACTAACAGGAGTCTCAGGAATGAAAAAAAGGAAAAAAACAAATAAAGAGGGTAAAATTATTGAAGGAAAATTTCCCCAAATCATGTCCCCTGAGTTCTCCTATTGGAAAGTCCCATTTCTCACTCAGGAAAATGAATAAAAATTATGTAAATCATGACACATCATGGTGAAACTTCAGGACAACAGGTAAGAGAAATTCCTTAAAACTTCCAGAAAGAAAACAAAGTTCACATACAGAAAAGCAGTAACAAGAATGGTATTTGTTTGTGTTACTGGCAATGTTGGAAGCAATTTTTCAAAATTCTGATTGATAATGATTTTCAGCTCCTGGTTCTATTTCCAAATCACATGTTAATTAAATCCATTTCAGATAAATTTGTTTGTAAAACTGCTTCACCCAGCTCTCCTCATGAGAAGCTCATAGAAGATCTGATTTACTATTGCAAGGTCAAAAAATCAAGAAAGAGAAGATACAGAATCCAGGAAATAGGATATAACTCAGAAGCTGTGTACCCACAGTTTCAGATCAACACTCATCAATTAATGGACTCTCCATGCAAACATTCTCATTTTATAGGGGCTAAAATGTAAACCAAAGGTGGCAAATTTCCCAAGACCTAGGCAGGAAATGACTAGAAATCCTGTTTCTCCATTTCTACAGTCATGAGCTTCCCTTTACCTTTTGGGTTCTAAATTCTTTTTAGGCCCTGCTCTTTTTCTACTTAAGACTCATTTAGACTTAATCTCCTTTCTTTTATTTTAAAGGAATGCAACTCAGAGGAAATGTTTCATTGTGATGTATTAAGCATTGTTATTATGATTTCTCTTGTTCTTTCTTCAGGAGCATATGATGT
Source organism: Castor canadensis (assembly GCF_047511655.1). Taxonomy (NCBI): domain Eukaryota; kingdom Metazoa; phylum Chordata; class Mammalia; order Rodentia; family Castoridae; genus Castor; species Castor canadensis. The sequence continues at coordinate 10,249,046 of NC_133395.1, forward strand.
TTAGTCTGCTCCTATCTTCTCCAAGAACTCATCTGAGGCTAGGGGAGGTAGTAAATGTGAACCAAAACAACAATTCTCCTTGTTCACCAAAAATTAGATGAACGAACCAGGCTTGGTGCTGCAATCCCACATTCTTGGTAGGCAGAGGCAAGAGGATCATAGTCTGAGGACAGCCTAGGAAAATGAAGGAGACCCTGTCTAAAAAAAAAAAGACTGGAGGGACTGGAGGTATGGTTCAAGTGGTTCAAGTGCCTAGCAAATGCAAGGCCCTAAATTCAATCTCCAGAAGTATAAAAAAAAAAAGATGTGGATAAAAATGTCCCTAGGACTAAAAGAGATTAAACAATCCTATGCAATCCTTTTGATTCTTGATTTTGTGTTTTGAGTTTTTGTTTTTGTTTTTTTTTTTTTTTGTCCTAAATGGACTAACACAATTTGAGTTGGTCATTCTGAAGGAATTTTGGTACAGTATCAGGTGTTTCAAACAAAATGAGGGTTGTGAGTCTCTGCTTTATAAATTCACCTGTCACAAGACACTTGTCATAAAGAAAGGTCACCTCAGACCTCAAATACCTCAAAAGTGTAAGCATTTATCAGCAAGCACACAAGAACAGTCATATAACTCACTTGGAAAGTTAATCTCTTTGTCTCTCTCTCTCTCTCTCTCTCTCTCTCTCTCTCTCTCTCTCTCTCTCTTTCTCTCTCTCTCTCTCTCTCTCTCTCTCTCTCTCGCTCGCTCTCGCTCTCTCCTCCCTCACTCCCTCTCTCTGTCTTTAAGTAGCCAACCTAAGATTTTTGCAGAAGCTTCCTTCTGAGTCCTCTGAGACATTGTCAGTGGTGTTTGACCACCCATGAACACTGTGGGATCAACAAATCTGTTGCTGTCAAGATCATGGTGAAGAGAGTCAGAAACCATAGCCACCAGGCCCCATTTACCTCAAAGCTGGCAAAACTGATGAGCTGGATGGTTTTACACTTCACTTATACAGAGGTATCACTCTAAGCCAACCTCTGATCTGAAACCCACACACATTCTACCAGTTATAAACTGCTGTAGATATTCATTAGTGTAATAAAGAACAGCTAAGGTGTGAAGCAAGTAAGCTTCAATGGATTTACACATGTACTTCACTCCATGTGCTGAAGCATTTCAAAATGCATCACCGCCTTCCTTTCTTTCTTCCTTCCTTCCTTCCTTCCTTTCCTCCTTCCTTCTTTCCCCTCCCCCTCCCTCTCTTCCTTTTCCCTTTCCTCCTTCCTTCTTTCCTTCTTTCTTCCCCCCCTCTTTTTTATTTACTTGCCAAATCCTGTAAAGTCTTGCATAATTGAGTTCATCTGCCCCTCTAAACTCCTCTTACGGTACTCTTTCCCTTACTGCACTCCAACCACTTATCATCTTTCTATTTCTCACATGCTCCTAGAATATTCTAGGCTTGCTCTTTGCCAAAGTGCTGCTTTGCAAGGATTTCTCTTCCCCAAATCATTCATTAGCTGGCTTCTCCTCAAATTCCACCTCCTCAGAGAGACCATCAGTGATTACCCAGTCTAAAGCCACACCCATGCCTAGAACATGTTTTATTTTCTTGAAGCTTTTACCAGGAACTAACAGCATTGTTTGCATTTATTTACCTACTTGCATATAATCTAGCCTCTCTACACACACACACACACACACACACACACGCACATTTCACTGCAAGTTCCACGAGAGCTAGAAGCTTTCCTTTCCTGTTCTTTGCTGTAACATTTATACTTTGCACAGAGTGGAATCTCAACAAATATTTTCTGTGTGAATAAATGAATGAATGACTTTTTAAAGTTTGATATGCCTTATTAAAATCAACTATATGATTCACCATGTATTTCAAGGTTAATGGAAAGAAGGAATGAATACAGACATAAAATAAATTTAGGTAACTAAAATGTGAAAATCAGTAAGAAAATTCTATTTATCATGAAAAAAGCAAGAAAGCCAATCTCAAGTTAGATAATTAAGAGCACATACTGAACTACATGTATGTGTGACATCAATTGTTTAAAATCACTTAGAGTCAGATTTGAAGTTAAAAAAAAATCTCAATTTTACCCAATACCTACTTGGCTAATATTTTCAGCCAAAGGTGCTTACCAGGTTCTCAAATAGCAAAGTCCACACCAAAGCATTCAAGAAGGCTAAATATTCCCAGGAAGCAATAAAAATAAGTTTGTATTTCCAAGAAAAAGGATTTTGCAGCTGGGCCAGAGCTGTGGAATAAAAAGCTGTATAGTTAACAACTTTTCCAGAAGTAAATGCAGGACCAAAGGACATTTTCCTTCCCACATGGTAAAAACACCTGGAAATATTAAGAGTCTCTGGGATCAGAAACATTTCTTCACTCTTCTGACTATTTTTGCAGTTCTAGTTGACATGGAAGGGGATTTTTAGGGAAAGAAATCTAGAAGTAATTTTCATTGACATCAGGGTAAAAAAAATTTATCACTTAAATATTATGTTATCCTAAATACAGTTAATTCTTGGCTGTTAAGCAATTGGTAAACCAGGAGGACATAATCAGGAGCAGACGAAAAGAGAACCCTGGCCTCTTTATTGAGATATGACTTTCATTCCTGGCTTTGTCTCTCACTAGCTCCAGACCTTGGCTGGCCTCCTTCACCTGCTAAATTTCAGCTTCCAAAACAGCAGGGTTGAAGGGAACATTGGTTCTCTCTGATGTTAAACTTACATGGTTATATTTTCTTTGTGCATTTGTCCAAAGTCTTCTAGTAATAAGGGGGAAATAGGGCCTCTCAGCTTCCTCCTCATCAAAGCACAATCTATCTTTGTGTGGAGTGTATCACACATTGTCCTTCCTGGTTTACAAATTTTGTTCACTGCCATTTCCATTATTTTTCCAGGTGTGAGTAAGATTCATTCTATATCCTCATATACACACATATAAGAGCCAGGAATGGTAGAAATTAGTATTTACTCTTCTGCTAATAGGCATTCATATAAAGTTATTTTGTCTAAGTTTCTAGAAGTTAAAAGTGTATCCATTCATGTCTATTTTTGTTTGAACTCTGAGCCAAGGCCTTGTTGCACTGTCTGATCCACTAAAATTATAATAAGGAACTGTGGTCCCCTCAGACTTCTCCTCACTTAAGCACTACTCAGGTTTGCAACTTTTATTCACTGCCTTTCCATTATTTTGCCATTATTTCAGCTGTAAGATCCATTCTACATTAAACATGGATTATGCAGATGAAGGCAGATGCCAGGCAGATTTTGGACCAAGGTCAGAGGCAGGAGGCTTTATTCTGAGCATCTGAGACACCAATAATTGCTAAGAATTGTAGTCACGCTGTAAGACACGATGTCAAAGCTGAACCTATTTGCATAATAATATGCAACTTATAAAGCTGAAATTATAGGTTAAAATACACTAAGTGCACTTGGGTAGAATTTGTTCAACTGGACAACTTGCCATAAACATTGTCTTATTGTCAGCAAAAGTTCTTCATTTTCATAAACAGTAATTCAGTCATAGGAAATTTTATTTAGTATAAATCTGGTAATAGTCTAGATAAATTACTGTGAATAAGAGATTGATTCATTTGCTTTAAGAAAAGGGAGAGGGAGATAAATGAGACCAAAAACCAAACAGAGGATTAACTAAGCAGCTGAGCTAGAACAGAGTGCCAGAGCCACTTCCAGGAGAGACCTGATGGTGTCATGTGTACAGTCAATTAGTTCTTTTCCTCTCTTTTGCTCCAACCCTGGCAACCTATAAATTACACTAGCCTTTCAAGCTCTAGTTGAAATGGTCCAACAACTTGATCCTTTGTTAATTTAGTCTCTAAGTCATTCATTGTAGAGTCAGTTGAAGCTTTGCATTCAACAGGTCTTGAAACCTAAATATTCTTAGTCATGTACTGGTGTATTGAAAGACTATTTAATACAGTGGAAATAACAAGTTCATTGTTTTGTATTTGCCATTTTCAATGCGAATTGCACAGTTTATAATTATGTGGATATAAAAGGAGGGATAGCACACCGTCCTTTTGGTTAATGATGAAATTGTAGCATAAAACAAGAAGATATTGATTAAATGATTTAACCTCTAGTTTTTATTTTTGATGTGTTTATTCTTCCAAAGAATTATTTGTAATGATTCAATACCTAAATTCCTTAATAGTGGTAGAACAGCAATGTAGAAATCAAGTCCATTCACTTTCATTGAGGTTTCTGATGTATCAATCACATAGTTTATCAAATATAACCATATATCATTTTATGTACCATGGAGAAAGAAAAAATGTAGTCAACTAAGCTATGACATATGTTCTTATCAGTTAGATCTTTACTTTTAAGGCATTCTGGCTTATTTAGGAGTATATTTTTATCATCTATCATATAAATAAAAGGGAAGACACAAGTGAAATGTGTTGGTTGAGATAATCCCAAAGCATCTTTGGAGGATCCAATTATTCCCTTTTTGACCTGGAATGGTATGATTACATTTTGCATACAACGTCATCCTCAGTCAATAAGTGTTCATGTTTTACTTAAAGTCTATAAAAGAAGTTAGATCCTTTTAGTGATGAGTTCTTTGTATGTTTGCATAGCTGATCAATTTTTGATTCCAACATCTACCTGAATCACCATGGCCCACTCCTGTTCAATGCATTCATTTATTTTCCAAGTGACCACTCTGCTACTGTCTCTTGGATTTTATTCCAATGTCCTGATGATACTTCTTCAGGTTTCAAGGTCAGACCATTGGATATTTGTGCATCCTCCTGATTGCCTTCACCAACAGAGATCACCACATGCCAATAATTGCTATGGATGATATTTTGTGTTACTTAACTCTGACACAATGAAACTATCATGAGCATTAAAATCAGAAAAATAAACCAACATAATAATCTAGTAAATTCCCAGGAAGCCATTTGTGCCTAAAGTCAGTTACTTCTTTTGAACAGAATTGGCCTTAGGTCAGAAAGAACATAAAATTTATTTTATGTTCCTCTCAGTTACTTCTTTCTCCTTTCTTGCTACCTGCTCTTGGGTAATTCAATTTCCTTTGGTTAAGCTTGAACATTGAATCAGCCCCATACCTTTCTTTTAGCAACATGAACCTGCCTGAAATCATTCTGTTATTAACTCAAAAGTTATTTAGCAGGAATCCAGGAGATACTATTAAAAACAATACCGGGCTTGAGACACAAGGAGAACAGCCCAGAAAATCTTCCTCATAATCTCTCTCATGTCTCATGATTACAAAGGTTTCCTACTCCATTCCCACAGTCAGTGGTACGTTCCTCACATCCCTCCGTCATTTCTGACATGTTGTAGAAATAAAGTTGTGTCACTTAGAATTCCCTTCAGAAAAGCACCTGTTAACCAGTTAAGGTGAGCATTGTAGGCTAGAAACCACCAGCTGTTAGCCCTTTCAGGGACTCTCTCAGCTTTTCAGTGATAGTCATGTTACTCTCAAGATGACTTGTCACATACTAGATTAGTCACTGGTGAGAGGGTCCAGCAGTTTCTTAAGGGCAATCATGGGTCAAGAGCTTTCCATGGGGCTGGTACAGAAGCATTGTCAGAGAGCAAAGTAGTCAGGTGGTTCTTCTGTATGTTCTGCCTTTTTCCCTTTCTCTTTCCTAACTGTTACTCCCAGCAGACCTTCTGTGCTCTGAATCTACCACAATATTTCCTTTGCAATCTGCAAAATTTTTCCTTATTCACCCACTTGAAATGGCCTCTTTTCTCCTCCATGTACTTAAACCTCCATACTTTTAAAGACCAAGTCCAACACTTTACACAAGTCTGTTCACTATTCTTCACCCCATATGGAAATCTCAACTTAAGTTGGACTTAAAAGGCAGCCATTTAATTGACTCTTGCATCCTACTGTTACCACATTGTCAGAGACAGTTGTATTTTTCCAGCATCTTGAAGGCATCCTCCATTAGCAGGAAACATCACTGGTCTTCCAAGTTCTCTTTGGGTTCACAGTTTGTGTTGATACAGGTGGAATAAACAGCTTTGGTGTATTTTCAAAGACCAGCTCTCATAGGTCTTCAGGACACTGCTGCCAGACATTGGGACCACTTGAGGGGAGTTGAAATTGCCTAGATTTTTATTTTTATTCTTCCACCCTCCTCACTTGCCCTTGTAAACCTGTTAACGAAGGACAGTTGGGTAAAAATCCAGGAAATTTGCCTTAAGTTTAAACAACTGTGAGATGTAAATTATAATCTTAAAATCCCACACACAATTGTCCTAAACCCTACTCTCTGTGGATCTTATGCCTAAGGTTACACAGTTGCTTGCTTTCCTCACCCCACTTCCTTCTTTTTCTACTTCTGTGTTGGTATCTAATGGAAACATATGTTTTAAAACTAATTACACACAAATATTTATCTCTTAGTCTGCTTCTGGGTACTTCAAACTATGATAACATACTAAGTAATAAAACCATTACTTAAATTTAGTCCATAAATTTAGTAACATAGATTCAATATAGTAACTGTTTGATGCTAGAACAACACAAAAATGTTAATAATTTTATTTTGTTATATAGCATCATGAAAATTTATAGATAATGCACTTTAGAAAATTATTTTCACTGAAGATTTTTATGTAAGAAAAATAACAATATTTGTATATGATTTAGTTATCACTTTTCTTGGAAGTAGAAGATGAATTCAATGGTCTCTCAAGGCTTTTTCAAGTCCTATAATGTGAGGCTGTTTTGAAGATTAATGAGGACATGCTCATTCAACATCATCTTCTGTTTTGTTTTTACACTAAAATAGAAACCCTAGATTCCCTGGTGGTTTCATAATTAGATATTATCAGGGCTGTGTTTTAAGATTGAGTTTTGATCAGGGAATGGAAAATTTTCAGTAGCTAATATAAAAATACTTGTGTCTCTCACCAAAAATGCCCATTGTATCAAAGGGAGCAACTTTCACACAAAGCATTTAAATCTTGAATAATTGAATTTCTAAACTAATTGGTATTGGGTTAATTCATTAAATAAACACTGATTGAGCAGCTTACTGGATAACAAAGTAAAAGAAGACAAAATAGAAGATAAAAAGCTTATAAAGTTAAGTTATTCTTTTTAAGGGGCTCAAAATAAAAAAACCTAAGTTTTTGTAAATAGTTACTATAAAAGACAGTATTGAATGAGGAAGAAACCCAAATTTACCCATTGAAAAATTTTAATGTAGAAAAATATATCAGCTGAATAAATGTTTCCCATATCTTTCACAAATTTTTCCCAACTATATTTACTCTTTAATAGTCTTAGAATCATATGTTTTGATTAATTCCAGCTGTAAACCAACTTTTATTTCAAAATTAATTGTGTATGTTACAGTTGGAGTCTATGAAGTTTTGGAAGTATACCACAAAGCATATAGAGAGGATCCTTTCACTTCTGAACCTACTTCCAAATGCCTTAGTCATTTCCTCCCAGAATGATACATTTTCTCTCTACTCTTCTTTCCTATACTTAGATATCTTCCATAAGCAGAAGTATTGAGTTCTAGGAAGTCTGTGCCACTATGAGATTCATGGAGTTTAGAAAGTCACATGGCTCTAACTTAACCTTCTCAAATTATATAATATATATACATATATATACACATATGTATATACTGTGCACACTGTACATGCATATAATGTATCTTGTATACATTATATATAAGAAATATATATCTCATATACATCTTATATATACATTATATATATAATATACATTATATATATATAAGATATACATAGCAGTCGAATATATTGAAAAGCCTGAAGAAAATTTGTTATTTGAGCTTAATGAACTTTCTCAGAGGAAGCATTGCTATGATCATAGAGAATTTGAAGATTTTGTTTTACTGTCCAGGCTGACCTACAAGCCCTGGAAAAGCAGATGGCATGTTCATTACTTCACTCACACAACTGAATAAGTCTAGGAAAAAATATGCCTGTCTCACGTAAAATTCATGACCAGTCATCTTAAGTGGTTTCTTAAGACTTCCAGTAACTGAGCCCATATTTTCCTAGTGAAGCCACTCCTCCACTTGATTGTTGCATAACTTGTTTGCCCTCCAACCTTCAATACATCCTTTCTCGATCCTCAACCTCATTTGATAAGTTTCTTCCTATTTCACTGAAGTAAAATGAATTCCATTAGAAGATAACTTCTATAAGCTCATGCTTCAGAGGTCCTGTCTTACAGACTTTGCACTTCACTTTCTTGCCTGTTAATGTGTGCCAGTCTTTCTCTCTCCATTGTATCCTATTCCACTCCTCTGCACAAGCACAATGTTCTAACCATTCTGTCTTTTATGCACTAAGTTTTCCATATAGATAAGTTCAACATAAAATATACTATTGTGTCTCCCATCTTTGAAGGAAATCTTCAGGCTACATGTGTGGCTCAAATATACAGAGCTTGCTTAGCAAGTGCAAAGCCCTGAGTGAGTCAAGCCACAATACTTCCAAACAGGAAAGAGAAGAGAAGGGAAGGGAACAGAAGAGGATGAGAAGAGGGAAGGAAGAGAGGAAGAGGAGAGGAGGAAGGAATGAAAGAAGGAAGGAAGGAAGGAAGGAAGAACGAAAGAAAGGAAGGAAGGGGAGAGGAGGAAGGAAGGAATGAAGGAACAAAGGAGGGAGGGAAGGAGGGAGAAAGGGAGGGAGGGAAGGAAGGAAGAAAGGAAAGTGAGAGGGAGGAAAGGAAGGAAGGAGGGAGGGAGGGAGGGAGGGAGGGAGAAAGTAAGGAAGGAATTGCTTTTGACACCCATCTTCCTTCAACTCCCACACCATTTCTCTCCTGTTTATAACAAAAATTCTTGAAAGGCACATATCTCTATTTTCCTCTCCTTGGTGTGTAAATGACTGTGGGGCTCAGGCTCAGCCTTCTACCACATCTCTTTTATGTTGTCACATGGAAAAGAAACTTCCTGGGTGGAAGTTTCTTTAAATACCATATTTATGGCAAAGAACCCTAGATTTATAACTCTGGCTACTCTCTGTGACATATATTATCCATGATTGATATTATGTATTATTATATGATACATCACAAATGCTGCTCAGAGTTCTTTTGAAGGTCCAATAGCCATAAAAAAACTTTACATGTCCAAAATCTAACCTTAGTTATCTCCCCTACCCCACACATAAGCCAGTTGCTCTTTCAGTCCTTCCCATCTAAATAAATAGTAAATCCACTTTTCCAGAGGCTCAGGTGCAAAACATAGGCCCTCCTTGAAGACCAGGTTTTTAAATGACCCACAAGCCCTCATAACACAAGCACTCACACCTTGCCTCTATTTCGGCTCTTATTCTTCTCTTCCTTGATCACCATACTCCAGACACTTTGAGCTCTTTTCTCTTCCTCAGAGCTGTCACACTTCACTTCAAGCCCTGGGCACTTTATGCTCTTTCACCAGCTATTCCTTTTCTCTAAACCTGGCAGACTCCCTTTCTTTAAAAGCATATAAAGTTATTTATTATTTTTAAAGAATATGAAATATACAAAGGTGACAAAATTATCTTTTCTGCTTATAACATAGGCCAGGCTATTTATTTTATTTCACCTAATATGTACCTCTAAATTTTATTTGCAACACTTGGCTCATGGGGTACATCCCACTGCTGGTAATTTGGAGCCTAATAAAAGATGGTCTAAACACTGTTTCACAACACAATAAGTCTCCAGGTGGGGAAATTTCAGGTTTATTTCATAAGCTCACTAATGACATCATGGTGCTTCTTCCTATGTTTTTGCCCCATCATCGTCAGGCTATTAGTTTTGGTTCAGATTTGTTCCTTCATAGTCACCAGATGGCTAGGTCAAGTCTAGACTTCCCCACAATTTCTTACATTTTTTATTGGACTGAAATGTGCCACAGGCCTATTTCTAACGTAACTACAGTAGATAGAAATGGAATTTACCAATTGCCAATTGGAGTGGATGACTAGTCCTTGCACAGAGCACATGCTAAGATAAGAAAGAACTAAGTAGACAGGTAACAAATAGTTTTTACTGGTATGTTTAAAGGGAATTTTGGATAGGAGCAACCACAAAACCTGTGAAATTGTCAGTATCAGATCATGTTTCTCCTGTAGATAAATGTAGATAAATTCTCCAAATTTGTATTCAACAGAAATCAACAAATATTTGTTGAGTGTTGCTCTTTGTGACTCCCATTCTAAGTTTGGGGGACACCAAAATGAGCAAAATAGGCCCAAATGATTGCTCAAAAGTAAGCTGAAAACTTTTTTCTTCAAAGTACACTTTACTTCTGATAATCTTTATCTATTACAGGAATGAAATCTCCCAGAAATTTCTTCTGTGGACACATTTCACCATAACTCCATCAGTTGAGTTAATTAATATTGAGCAAGAAGATGGTAAATATAGTTTCTGTCAATCATTCCACATCCCAGGTGCATACAAACCTCAGGAAAGTCTGATTTGTCAATGTTTTTTCACTAGAAGTATGCTAACATTAGAATCACTCAAAAGAAAGAAATATTTGTTCTTCTATGCACCACTTTAAGGTTGGCAAAATAATACCAACATACATGAAGCTAGAAAAAATAGATATTTCTAGAGTTCACAAAAGTTCAGAAATGTAGCTAATTACAAATTAAACTTTTAAAACCAGATTTTTTCCTGTTTAAAGCAATAACAAATTTGGATATATAATGGGGAAAATCACAAAGTCAGTGGTTATCCAATACTTAATACTCCAAAGAACAACCTCTTCATGAAATGTATGTAACTTATATAAAAGAAGATACACAAACTTAATGCAAATCTTCAAATTAGACATCAATGAAAATGACTGTACATACTCTGTAGGGAATGACTGAAAAATGTCACAAAGATGTCAGCTACTAAGGAAGAAACTACAATTCTTAATGGAATGAATGCCACTCAAAATCTTAATGTGTTACTTTTTTGGACAGGATAAAATTATTCTAAAATTAATTTGCAGTAATAATTATAATATGACTAGGAAAAAATAGAAAAGAAATGTAATAATGGGAATTGGCAAACAGACTTGTCCTTCCAACTATTTAAGTGTATTTTATGGGGAAATATTTAAAATGAGATTGATTTTGTGAAAGAGTAGACATTTACATCATACCATCAAAATGATAAACCAGAAGCGGACCTTAGAGCACAGGGACCTGGATTCCATCCCCAGCACCACAAATAATACAAAATTATCTAGCTCTTCATTTGATACTTTATTAAATTCTAGATGGAACAAAAAGAGATACCAATTAATAAGCACAATATATTGATCCACAATTAATATAAAAACTGAAAAATCACAATGGAATGTCTAATAAAATTCATTGAACTTTTGTTTTGTTTTGTTTTGCTTTGTTTTGCTTTGTTGAGACAGGCCTCACTATGCAGCTCAGGCTGACCTCAAACTCACAATTCTCCTGCTTCAGATTTCCACGTGTTATAGCCATGTGCCACTATACCAGGCTTCATTGAAATTTTGATACATAACTAACAAAAATAAAAAACCAAAGTAAACTGAGGAAATATTTATAAAATTTGTAAAAAAAATCTCCTTAGCAATACCTAGTTTATGATTTGGGAAATAACTTCAATTAAAATATAAAAATGTTAGAACCACTAAAGAGAAAAGGTCTTTATTCACTCATGTGTCAGATTCAATTCTGCAAAATAATAGTGACATATGTTATCATATATAAGATATAGCAACATAAATCTTACTAATTTTAGCAAATTGATAAGAAAATGCTAATCTCCAATAAACCAGCTAAGTCTAGCAAAAAGTAAGTCATAATAATAAGAAATAGGTAAAAATGTAGTTTAAAAGTGCAAGCATAACATAACAATGGGATATAGATTTCTGCCTTTCGATTTGGGAAACCTTTTAGACAATGCTGTTGGAGGGATAGGGGGACAGGCTCCCTGTTCATTGCTGGTGGACATGCGAACATACGAGAAGCAGTCCTCACGGAGGTCCTCTCCACATGCCTGGTACAGGCTGTGTTCTGTACAAGGCTCCTGGCTGAGGTATATGTAGGGCTGAAATACAACCAGGGTCCATTACAGGCAGTGAGTCATCATCCCACAAAAGGGGTGCTGTTTTCTTAAATGCTAAGCTGGTAGTGAACCCACCCTGAACAAGCTGATCCAACTTTTTGCCACCACAACTGATTTACAGGGAATTTTATCAAATTAAACTCAGAGACACAAATATATAAAGATGCTTGTTTCAGCAGCAGTTTTTGCATTGACACCAAAATCCATTATTTTCGTGCACATTGTTCACTGATGACTTAATTCCAGGCAGCTTATGGGGTGGATGCCCAGCTTAATCATGGATTTTACTGAGCTACCCACAAAAGGACTTGCAGAGCAAGCCATGGTAGTATCAGTGACATGATTGTAGCCATCATTTAATTTATTCAACAATAACGGCAACATTCATGTTTGTAATACTATGCAACAAATGAACATTGAGCAGAATATATGTTATACGTTCTGTTTGGGGGCAGGGGGTACAACAGCAAAATCAGCTGAGAGAAATCCCTAGTCTCTCTCCTACAGTGGACTCCATTGATTGGTTTTTTGCCTATTTAAACTCAAACCATTTGCATGTAGGGAACAAAGTTTAGCAAAGCTTTCATATTTAGCTTTATTTCTCATTGTTATTACAAAAATTTCCATAATGGTTCCATTTTATTAAACCAGACATGTGTATTTCTATAATCAATTACTATTGTCTGCTTCCATAAAAAGCAGGATCCAAGACTCAGACATTCCTTTATTCGTTCAACAGGTATTTATTGCCTAGTGTGTACTAAGCACTGTTCTAGGTGCTGAGAACAGAGCAATGGGTAAAACAGGCAAAAGACCACTCAGTGGTGTAGGCAGTGACCAAGACAAATATGTGGAATACAGAGAATGTTAGATAGGTAAAAGAGCTATGAAGTAAAAGGAATGGGAATAGGAAACTGGTTTGGGTGGCAGTGAAAGCCTGGGAAGTTCATTGAGAAGATGATACACAAGAACTGAAGAAGTGAGCAGTCCTCAAAAGATGTCTGAGGGTAGATCAAAAAGTACACACAAAGACCCTGGAGTGGATAGTTCCAGGGGCAGCAAGGAGTGAATGCTGATGGAGTGGACTCATGACAGAGAATACAGAGAGAAGGGGACGTCTGAGAGGCAGTCAGTGAATCGGAGGGAGGGCACTGAGTGGATGGGGCACTCTCACCATACCTTGAGAAGAGGACTAGTGTGATTATATGTGTTGAGTGTATCTGCTCTGGTTGACTGAGGCAAAAATAGATTGCAATGGGGAGGGGCCATAGAAGGGAGATTAATTGGGAAGATATAGAAACAATTCTGGGAAGAGCTGGAAAAAGTGTGAAAGAAAGAGGTGAACAAACTCTGGTCATGTTTTCCCCATATGTTTATTATAAAAATTTTCAAAACTAAACAAGTTGCAAGGACTGTACAATGTACTCACAAATACCCACCACCTTGATGCTGTCCTAACAGTTTCTTAAACTTGTTCTATGCCATCCCAATCCACCTAAGCTATCCTCCATCCAGCCTAAACTTTCCTCCATCCAGTCACCAATCCCTCATTTTTGGTGCATTTCAAAATAAATCACAGGCATCTGTACATTTCTGCCTATATAATTCAATATACACACTGACTACAGCTCAATATATTTTACAGTCTTTCCTTTTATGTAAAATTTGCATTAAATAAACATTTGAATATACAGACTATCATAAATATTTAAATATACGGAATATATGGTAATATTCTGCCCTTTCCAAGTCAGTCCTTCTTCTACCATAGTCAAACACTATTCTGACTTTTTCACCACCATTTTTTTCTATTTTAAAAAATACATTTTGATGAAATCATTTAGTAGCAATGTTTTATATAAGGTTTCTTGACATGTTCGGAAAATTCCTGTGTTATAAGTACAGTAGTTCATTACTTTTAGTCCTTTTCCTATTCGTTGGAAGAGCCTAACTTGGAAATCTGACTTTATTTTACAAACAGATTATTTTTCCCTAAGCTAGCCTGTACAAGTAGGAAGCCATGTTTGAAATTACTTTAAAAATACAGTTCAATTCTGGAGCAGTCGTCATTTGTGAAAGGAGTAGCTCTAGGTTTGCAGCATTGTATCCCTCTAGTCTCTTGCACAAAGTTTATTAAAACTGTGCCTATTTAGCTACCATCTTGTGACTGTGGTGATAATTGTTTTCATCATTATCAGCTACTTTATTCCCAATATTCTTGAAAAACATGTTTCTTTACAAAAGGAGGAGCAGGAGAAGTGATTTCAATAACTAATATTCTTGAAGCTACTACTGTTCAATTGAGAATATTCTTCTCCTGCTCCTGCTTCTCCCCCTCCTCTGCCACCTCCTCTTCCTCCAACCCATCCTCCTCCTCCTTCTCTTTCTTCTTCTTGCTTGTCTTCTTCTTCTTTCTTTTGTTTTTCTTCCAGCAATACTCAACCCCACACCTGGCTAGGCAGGCACTCTACTAGAGTTGAACCATGTCCCTGCCGATTTTTACTTTTAATTCTTTTTCATATAGGGCCTCACTCTTTTTGCCTGGGAGCTGACCTCAGACCAAGTTCCTTCTACCTAAGCCTCTGTATAGCTGGGATTACAGTGAGCTACAATGCCCAGTTTATTTGTTGAGGTGGGAGTCTCCCTAACTTTGTTGCCTGGACAGGCCTTAAACCACCATACTCTTGATCTCTACCTCCAGAGTAACTGGGATTATAGGCTAACAGTCTTGAAACTGCAAGAGCAGAGGTTAGAAGATCCATAGTGGCAGAGATCAGATCGTGTTGTTCAGGAACCCACCTGAATGAAGTCTGGACAACTGGGAGGAACAGGTAAACGAATGATTCGTCCTTGTGCAGACTTGCATTGACTCCTCACTGTGAAGTACAGCGATTGTTTGACAAACCTTTGACTGCAAATGTCAAATCTAGAAGCAGCCAACACTTTCATTCAGAAGGTGACTGCATGAGGAGACAGTGTGAAAAAGCATGCTTTCCTGCTTTCCAGCAAACACTGTTCTTCTTTCCTTTGATATGCTTCAGTGACTTAGGCGGATCCTGACTTCAAGTTCTTCAATAAAGACCTAAGGGTTCTGTGAAATGGAAGTTTTTAAGCTAAACTATGGGCAGCTGGAACATTCCACATAAGAAATGACATAATTTAAAGTTTTCTAATGTCTGTAAACTGAATCATTTTCCCCAAATATCAAAGCTTTGTTTCAGGTGACTTCTGAGCCCAGCAACCTCCCATCATGATTACTCTCAATCATCAAATCAGAAGATTTTACCTTGAAGGGAAAAGTGAATTATCATGTTTTGATCTAGATGTAAAGTAGCTGGCAATTATAAATAATACTCTTTCTTTATCTACCTGTTTGCCCTGCTTGAGCTTTCACAGAAGACCATAATTTAGCATAAAACTAAAGGTCTTTTGAAATGAATCAGTCATTTATACGGCAATTCCTGGGCTTCATAAAGGTAAGCACCTTGCCGTCGGTGCATGGACCAAATATTGCTTCATTGCCAGGAAAATAAAAACAGACTGGAACACTACATGATTGACTGGGAAATACCAGTTGTCACTCTATTTTTCTCACATCTTACTTGCTTTTATTAATTTTAAGAGTATCAATGCTTTGTCACTAATATGAAATGAATTTCTAAGATCTAAACACACTTCCATCAGGCAGGTTAGTACAGGCATTCAGGGCACATATTGTTTAGAGGGAAGAAATCAGATCAGAATTTTGCAAACATCTATCCAAGTACCTTTTGCAAAGGATTTAAAGAGGAGCCCAATGACTGCTGTTCATTGGGAAATGTAGGTTCATTGGGAAAAGGAGATGTAGGTTTTATTTTTTGTCTCTTTAAACATTTTTTGAAAACTTTTGATTAACACATAGTAAATGTGCATGTGTGGAGGCACAGCCTGATATTTCAGTGCAGGAATATATCATACCATACTGATCAAATCAGGGTAAACCATGTTTCAATCTCCTTATCAATACTTCATGCTACAAGTTCCTCTCTTCCAGTTATTCATAAAATATACAATGGGTTATTGTGCACTATTGCCCCTTCCTTGCTATAAAAGTCTATAAAAGCTAGGCTAAATATTTTCAAAAAATTTTTAATTCTTCTTAAAAGCACCAACAGGCTGACAAGATGGTGATCAATCATTAGGCTGTAGTTGATAAGAAAGAACATAGAAATATGGCAGAAGTTGAAGCCATTTCTGCTATATCTAGGCAAATTAAATTGTGGTTTACAACTTCTTGACAGAGGAGCAGAGGAGTGGCCTCAGTCTTCCATTAGACTCCACAAACTTGATTCCCAGCTATGTAGGTGGCAGAGATGAAAGGATCATCATTTGAGGCCAACCCTGGCATAAACAAGCCGAGCATAGTGATATACAACTGCAATCCCAGCTATGCAGGTGGTGGAGGTAAGAGAATTGTGGACCAAGGCCAACCTCCAGCAAAAAGCAAGAGACCCTCTCTGAACAATATGCTAAAACAAAAGGGCTGGCATGTGTGGTTTAAGTTGTAGAGTGCTTGCCTAGTAGGCACAAGGCCCTGAGTTCAAGCTCAGTACTACAAAAAAAAAAGGCTATGAAGTTGATGAATGAGGAGCCAGAGGACTAAGGAAACATGCCTGGAAGCTAAGCAGGAGGGAGGCATTGCCCCAAAGAGCTTCTCTTCTGAGCCAGCATTAGCACAGACTTCTAGACAAAATGCTCTCCTATAAGAGATACCGAAAACTACAGGCCATTGATTTGGGTCAGACTTGTACCATAGATTAAGGGTGTCTTTAGATGCCTAAAAAGCTAATATAAATCCTCTCTACAGAAATCATCTCCATCTGATGATTTCATGAAGAATATCATGAAAATGTTTTTCCAGAGAGCTACTACTGAAAAAATAACAAAGTTATACAAAGGAAAAAAGAAACCTTTTTGGAAGAGTCTGCAGAAAAAAAATAGATGACAGAAACAGACCCATAAAAATCTTCAGACATTGAAATTATCAGACATGTAAGATAACAACATATATTATGTTTAGAGCATAATAAATAAAAAACAGCTAAAATTCTGAAAGAAATAGCAAATTAAAACAACTAACCTAACTTTATAAAATTAATCAAATAGCATTTCAAAACTAAATGCTGAAAATAATAATTCAAAATACTCCATTAATAGCTAACATTACATAGGAAGGTAGATAGGTGAACTGGAAGATAGACCAAAAGAGCTTTTCAGAATGCATCATAAAACATGAAGAAAAGAAACATACAAAATCAGATTCAGACACATGAATGATAAAGCATGAGTTATGATATACAATTAAATTGGAGCCCCAGAAAGAGAGAAGAAAAAGCAGCAGACATAAATTAATACCAATCCACAAGTTCCAAATATTTAGTAAATCTGAAGCAGGATAGATAAAAAGACATCCACATGTAGACCCATTGTACTAGTCACTGTTTCATTACTGATAAATACTACAGATAAGCAATTTAAAAGGAGACCTTATTTTGGCTCATGGTTTCAGTAATTTGAGTTCCGTGGCTGGCTTGCTCCATTGCTATGGGCTTGTGGTGAGGCAGAAGGTCATTGTCACAGGAGCACATGGAGGAGGATGCTCACCTCATGGTGGCCAGGAGGTAATGGGAAGTTTCTGGGAACAAGATACGCCTTTCAAAGGCATGCCCACTCCTTCCAGCTAAGCCCCACTCCTAAGTCTAACCACCTATCAATACTGCCATCTTATTTTGATTTTGTCAATGGATTAATTCCATTAAAGGATTAATGAAGTCAGAACCCTTATGGTCCCATCATTTCTGTACAGCCATATCAGCTGGTAAACAAGCCTTTAATATATGAACCTCAGGAATACTTCAAGTCAAACCCTAATACTCATCATAGAGAAACTTCAGAATACTAAAAGAGAAAATAATGTTTAACCAATTAGGAAAAAAAGGGGTAATTTAACTTCAACAGAAAAATATCCAGATTGAGTACTGACCTCTCAGAAGTGAACATGCTTGCCAGCATACTGTACAGCATACTGTAAAATTTTATATTAAAGCTGAAAAGCATAAATGCCAAACCACTATGTCAGGAGAAAATTATCAATGAAGATTTAGCAATTAGTGGTCCTGTCAACAAACAAACAAAATGAAAACGTTTGGCACCAGCAGATTTTTGCTAATGGAAATTTGGACAGATATATAAATTGTCAAAACATCAAAAAAAAATAAGCATTTTCAACCAAAGACTAGAAAGTAAAAATTTTAAATGATGAAAAATATATGCAGAAGAGAGATGGTAAGCTATCAATACGACTTTGTGGCAATGCACATTATTACATATAGTCACTTTGGAATGACAAAAGTTTTATTTCATTAGGGAAATATAGTAACTTTACATTTGTATGCACTTTGTAACATAGCCTCAGATCAAATAAAGCACAGTTGGCAGAAATACAAAGAAAAAAAATTAACCCTCAATCATAATGGGGGCTTTTCATACAACTTTTTCAGAAACATAAATGAAGTAAACAAAAACTGAGTAAAGACGCAAAGTATTGAACTATGTGATCAACAATATTGGCCTCGTTGACATGTATGAGACACTGTCCAGAACAATCCAAGTGATGTACAGGGCACTTTCCTTTCATTACACACAAAGATGGAGTTTAGCGCCAGCCTGAACTTTCCAGGAGCACTGAAGAAAAATCAGACCCCAGAGCTGGTCCATCTGGGGCAAGGTATCAGTTATTGTACAAACGTGTCCATTTGTCATTGACTTCAGTATGCCCAGGGCTGGGAATGGGATCAGATCTTCTTAGTGAGACATCTCCTAGTCTGAAGACACCATTCTCAGAAGAAGGAGACAATGACAAATCCCAAAAGCAGCTGTGTGACAGGTGCACTGGCCTCTTAAGAAGGATCTGGGTGTGGGGTAGACAGTGTTTAACACTGTCCACTTTTGCTTCTCAGGCTACTCAGGTCCACTTTTTTCTCACAGCCACTTGGTCCATCCTGCACAGGGTGTCTGGGATTCTACTTGGTCCCAATCCATGGGCCATTTACAAGATGGGACTCCGAATGAACAACACCCTTTGCTGCTCTAGCTGACCCCAACTCAACAAGTCATGCTCATCTCCCCTCTTCGGTTACCCATTTGAGATCCCTTTCCTCCTTGGCAGGTACTTTTTTGGTGTCTTGCCCCATCTGTCCTGAGGGATATGAGTACCTGATTATTGTCTCTTTACTTAGGTATTTTATATAATAAATGAGATCTTTAAGGTTATTTTGAAACTCAAAGATTTACTCCAATCTCTTAGCAGTGTCTATTAAATAGTCAAAACCTGCATCATTTTATTGCCAGTGATTCACTTGAAACATGACCTTTGTTTGTAGAATCTGTCAGCTCCTCAGGGCAATTGCCTCCTTGGCTACTCAGCACAATTAGGTCTCTGTTTTGCTCCCAGCAAAATGTTTAATTGGCATTACCGTTTCTTCCTGATTTCACAATCTTCCTCTTTTTTTTTTCTTCTGAAACCTAGTTTTCTCTGAAAGTATAATCCTAAAGTAGAACAAAATGATGAGGAAGGAATTTTTTTCCATCTACCTGTAAAGTATGCACAGTATGAAAATCATACTTACTCAGAACTATGTGATTCTCCAAGACAAACGTGCCCTTTGTAACCTCTCCCATGGTTTATTGTTCCATAGATTTAATGCTATTTTTCACACACTCAAATACTTCACAGGGCCACAAGGGAAATGAGAAGTGTATACCTAGACAAAGGAGGCACAAGAGGCCCCCAGCGCCTCCCTGATGTGGAATTGCAAACCTGGCCTGCTCTCCTCTTCTGATTTTTCATGATAAACTAAAAATCTCATGGTATTCAAATGTTGGTCATTAACCTTATTTTGTCAAAAATATGTTGCAAGTCAAATAAAACACAGATATCTGCAAGTGACATTGAACCCACAGAGTAGCAATTCTGGAAAAGGTACTTGTCCATCCTTCTCTACTTTTACTAAAAGAAAATGAGAGGGGTGATGGGCAGGTAGGAGAGTAACGTGATATTTTGAGTATAAGTATCTGCCTTTTGGAATGATTATTGATTTCCATATGCAATTAATGCCTAGACATTCCAGAAAGAATGTGTTGAGCTTTTCCATACATCTTCTGACACCCACGGATTCTCCAAGACAGACTGAAGCATCTATGGGTTTCTTTGACTCCTAAGCATGAATCATAGATGCTTAAACACAGGTAGTTCAACCACTGGCAGAGAAATTCCTGTTTGGTAAAAAAAATCTTTCCTCTATCACACCATTCAAAAAATTGTAAAAATCTTGGTTTTTAAATATCTTATGATCTAACTAACAATTTTAACATGAATTCCAAAGAATGATATGCTGCCACATATTTTAACACAAAATTGAAATAAACTATTATTTAGGTCAAACAATTGAGAACAGAGATTATATGATTATGAAATAAATCAATTATCTTTTCTACATAAATTAGGGATAGACTTACCATTGTTAAAAATCACTTTTTTTTTCATTAATTTTTTATTGTTGTGCTGGGTGGGGATACATTGTGGCTTTCACAAAGTTCTTACAATATATCAAATATATCATAGTTGAATTCACTCCCTCCACCACTCTTCTTTATCCCCCCCATTCCTGGAATGGTTTCAACAGGTATCATTTTGGCATACATTTTTTTATGGCAAATGTTTTCAAAATTTCTCTAAAATATCACTTTTTATATAGTTGGTCTTTCTGAAGTCTTCAGAAATTTTGAAAGATCCCATAAAGTTCTGACTATTATGAAATGACCAATTACTTTTAAATTTTCCTTTAAATAAAAGAGGTTAATGTATTGTGAATAGGTTTTTTTAGGGTGGTGTCTTAATTAAATAAACCCAGAAAATACATTTTTAAGATGAAAGTGGGCATAATTTTACTTTCATTCCTGGAGATACAGCCTTTTGTAATAGATGGTTATTCCTTTTTGACTTTTTGAGAGTGGATGTCTCTATCTCTGTGCAACTCTGGCTGACCTTGAATTTGCTATGCAACTCCATTTGGACTCAGACCTAGTTCCTCCTCCATCACCTCCTGGGTTCTGGGGTTACAGGTGTGCACCATCACACCGCACCTACTGACTGGGACTTCTCTTCTACAGCAAGCTTCATTCTGGTTTCTGTCTCCCTATGTGCCTATGTGTATGATGTCTAAATCATAGGCCAGGAGTTCCTTGGTGATTTCAACATCCGACTACATGGAAGGATGCCAGCTCCTAAGTAAACCTTTTGGAGAGTAAGACTGAGGGGTTGACTTCCCCTAAACCTGAGGAGGTGCTTAAAATACAAAATGTACATAAACCTGCTCTACTGGCAGTCCTGGGAGATCTCAAACACAACCTTCTATCTGGGTACTACAAACAGGACATGGGGGATACAGGTATCCATTTGTGAATGGACTTTCAGTCTCATCTACATGACAACGTATTTTAATGGAAAATGTCATCATATTTAGAAGACTATAATATAGATGCGTTCATCTAATTGCAATTTCCTAGTCAAAGGTGGCACTAGTTTGCATCCTCAAACACTGTGTGCAATAGGACTACAGGCGCACCCTCTGGGCTTGCCGGCCTGAGCCCAGCGGCCTTGTGTGAACCCCGCAAACGCCGGGCATCTGAGCACCCCGACGCGGTGGGTGAGCTCGAGAGACCCCAGAGGAGCCTGCAGAAGAGCGCCCAGCTGTTGCTGCGAAACTGACTGCGGGTGGCAGCCAGCGAGAAGGAACCTGCACCGACCCTCGCACCCGCCTGCTCGCCACCAACGGCAGCGCAGCCTCCTCTGCTGCTTCCTCCCTTCAGCCCAGGGCATCCTCGCAGCCCCTGCGGCAAAGCCAACTCCCCCGAACAAACAAAAGGCCCCTAAACCTCTGGACTCCCCTGCCACCCCCAGCCCTCCGCGGCGGCAGGGACTTTAATTGGCACGAGGCGCGCGGAGCAGCGGCCCCAGCCGGGCCGAGCGCGCTGACGGAGCCGCCGTAGGTGAGGGGCCCGCGTCCCCGCCCGCCGTGGGTGCCGCGCCTGGCACGGATCCCGCCCGCCGCCCGCTGTCGCCGCCGCAGCCCGCGGGCACCATGACCGCTCTGAGCGCTGGGGTTACAGGTTGGTCACTGCTGCTGATGCCTGGGAGGCTGCCCCGCGGCCGGCCGCGGTGTCCTGCGCAGGAGGCCGGGATGCGCTGCTCCCCCTTTGCGCCCGGCTGGGCCCAGGAGAAGTGGGAGCGCGGGGCTGCGCGACAGGCTGGGGGCGAGGGGCACGGTGGGCGCCCCCACGTCGCCGAGGGGCGCGGGGAAGAACCACTAAACCCGGGCAGCGATGCGTCCTTCCTGCCCTGGCGCGCCGGCTGCTTGGGGAGCCTGCCGAGAGCTGCGCCTTGGCAGGCCTTTGGGAAGCTGGGCCGCCAGAACCGGGGCCTGCCCCGCCTGGCATCCAGCAGGTGTTGGGAGTGGGAGAGCAGGTGGCTGGGGGATGGGGCTGATGCTCCTCTGGATGGAGGTTGCAGTGGCCCGGTCTGTCCCTGGCTGCTGCCTGGGTCAGCCTCTGGGCCATCTGATCCGCGGGTGGGTGTGGGAGGCAACCCTGCTCCAGCAGGTTTCAGGAAGGGCTCAATGGCCTTCCCCTACCCTCATGCTCTTGGAGACTGCTGTTTACTAAATATCCCTCATTTAATTAATTAATTAATTAATTGACTGGGGCTCAGCAGCTGTCATTAAGGTGGTCACACAGCAAGCAAAGTAGTGTCCTGCCAAAGCAACACCATTTTGTCATTGAACCTTTAAGACCCAGTGGGATGTCCTGGGTGGAAACCCAAGGCCAGCCCAGAACCCTGACCAAGGACTTATCTTCCTCATTCATGTGTTCCTTTCAAGACAATGGGATGACTTTGAACTCAGTTCCTAAATTCTGGAAATAAATACCCTAGGATAAATCCTTCAATCTCAGGCACAATATTTTAAGGACTATTTTGAAGGATATGTTGTAACTACACACACACACACACCTCAGAAGGTTTCAGTCTCAATCTTCTGTTTGTAAAGTTATCAACTAGGCCTGATTTCTGTAGAGGTGAAGCAGGGGCTAAGGATCAGTGACTTTTGTGTCTGTGGTTGATGGAGAAGACTTCTGATAGGGAATCAAAAATTAACAGGTGGCTTTAAAAAATATTCTAATTCCTGTTTTCATGGCTACATGAATAGATATTACATGGGAGAGGAAAAGTGGATTGTGGTAGTTATCTCTGAGAAAGATATACAGCACAATGACTTTTTACATTTAATAATTATTTCAACAGTTCTAAATGAGTCGTGGTTTTCCAAACCTCCACCACAACAAAAATTAGTCTCTTAGCTACTTGGCTTTCATTCTGTGTGCTGTTCTATGTTGGATTTTTCATTCTTTTGTTGTATACGTATATTTTGATTCAGTCACTGCTAAAACTAGATAGTGTGAAGGAAAAGTCAGGCTATGGAGGAAAAAGTGAAAAGGCCCATTTAATTCTCTTAATTAGTAAAAAACATGGCATTTTCGTAGAACTGCTGGACTGTCACTGAAAAGGATTATGCCAGACCCCTGTAAAAACTGAAGAGAAATCATGTCTTTTTAAATGGTGATAATAGAGTTATGGCTTCATATGTGACTTGCAAGATATTCAAAAGAGGAAGAAAATGTATTTTTAAAGGAAAAAAACTTGTTCTTAATGATAACGTTTTCTTGCAGCTTAGTGAATGGATAGTTTCATAGCCCTTCTTCTTTGAGTATAGCATTTCTTTGCAAGGCATTCCAGTTGCTTCTTTTCTGTTACCTGAATATATTGTGAGTGTATGTCTGTGTTTGTACACGTGTTTTGCTTTATTGTTTACCAATAATACTAAGATAATTTCAGAATTTTTATGACTATATCATTTTTTCCTTGAGGAATTACTAAGGAAAGATTGTAAAGAAAAATTCACATATACACCATTATTTTCTAGTATGAGCCAGACACTGGACCAGAAGCTGGGCATTCTGTGAGAAAATGGGTGCAAGCTCTAAGAATCTGTCAGGGAAGACAAATATGTAAGCATGTGCACACACAATGAGATCTCCCATGCCCTAGTTTTGGTTTGGAAGCTATGATCTTGAGCTTCAAGAGATGATGAGTTATCCACCAAAGTGCTACCAACATTTTAGAGCTCCACTGTCCTATTACATATATTCTTAAGTTTCTCAAGGACCTGCCCAATGAGTTTTATACCTTCAAAACTTTTCTTGTGAAAACATTTAAAATTTTTTAATTTTTAGATAGAGATGATAGAGGATGGAGAAAAGCATGTATATGTATCCACAGTTGTGACAATCATGATTGCAATACCTGTGTGTTCTCTATAAACATGCTAAGAGCAGAAATGTAGACAGCTGTAGTCATGATGGGCAGCTTTTATGCTGTTTTCTATTTAACTTTGGCTCAAGTATTGAAAAATATTTCTATGTATTATTTTCTACTTAAAGTTGTAGATGGCTCTATAATACTATATCCAATAAATATTACCTCATTTACATAACCATTACCACTATCTTTGGACATTTGATGTTTCTACTTTTCATCATTATAAACAATGCCCTGATGGATATAGTACCATAATTTATATCTATTTTGTGATTTTTTTTCTTCTGAAAAATTATATTCCTGAAAAAAGAAGCATCTAAATTATTATTGTTATGTACATTATACATATAAATACATTATATATCATCTCTATCTATCCATATATATCTTCAGAAGGGCTTCATACAAAACTAGGAATCTCCCTGTATACCTATCCTTACCTCAACTAGCAAAAACCCCTGGTCCTCCTTATTAATGCTTATACTCTCTCTTCAACAAAATTAGAGATAAGGGTAAAACAGTATCTGCTTGGAAGCGAGAGGGTGAGGGCGAGAGGGAGGGGTGGAGGGGAAGGCAGGGGGCAGGGGGAAGGGGGGAGAAAAAAAAGAAGGAATTCATAAAGACTTCAGATTATAATTTTGAGCAGGATACTAATTATACCTTTGAAGTAAATCCACCATTATAAAAAAAGGTGTTTGTGAATCATATTCCCTCTTTGAAGGGAATAAGAGAAGATAAATTAATTTAGGAATATGACCTTTGCCCTAAATAAAGATTTAAGCTTTAATAAATTTAACTGAAAACCAGACTATAAAATCTCCCTCTCATAGTAAAAGCAAAGTAGGAATAGTATAAGAATTGAAAGCTGAAAAATAAAGGTAAGTAAATACAAGGTCTTTTAAGAAAAATGGTTGTTGAGTACAGTCTTGTTTTGCTTTTGCTTTGCTACTCAT
This sequence comes from Castor canadensis, assembly GCF_047511655.1. NCBI lineage: Eukaryota > Metazoa > Chordata > Mammalia > Rodentia > Castoridae > Castor > Castor canadensis. The sequence goes on from NC_133395.1 coordinate 10,274,566, forward strand.
ACTTAAATAAGTGACCTAAGGAATTTATATAGTGAGAAAATTGCACCCACAGCTAAAGGAAGAAGAGGACCTTTGTCCCTAGGCAACAGAACCCAAGGCATTTCTGATCACTTCGGTAGAGATGGAACTGGACTGATGGGCAAAACTAGTTCCCTTTCTGAGAGAGTTGCACAAAAACAAAGGAAGAGAGATCTAGGGAGTACTCCCTTATCTAAAGGGTAAAGCCTAAAATTGGGAGCAGGAGTTGTTAAAACAGTCGATTAACTTCTGAAGCAATTTCTTGGCAAGGTCCCAGGACAAGTGTAGCTTGGCCAAATGGAACATGCTCAGATGGCAGGCATTGACCCCAAGGGTCCAGAGGTGGGGCAGGAGTTGGGTTCCAGGAAGGAGAGCTGGAGGTTCAAAAAGCCAGAACCCTGCAGCCAAAAGAATCATTTATGGGGCAAATTATCTCCAATTATGCAAAGGAAAGAGATAAAAGGAAGACTATCTGTGGGGAGGATGGTATGTCTGGAAGAGAGCCAACAGAGACACAGACACCTGCTCCTCCTGACAGAGAGCAGAGCAAATGGAACACAGCCATGTTTAAAGTGAAATAAGATCATGTTTTTCCTGTTAGATTAAAAACTACCCCAATATGCAGATCAAAATAGGTTATCATGTGCCAGGAAAAATAAAGAAAACACAGCCAGCTTCTAGATATAGCCTGGTGAGCACTTTGAATTTGAAAATAATGAGAAGGAAAAGAAATCATCAGCATTCTTATCAAGATATTACCTGTGTACAAAGGGACAATTTAGAATGACTTTGTACGCCCTCTCCAAAATCAGCAGCAAAGAATTAAACAAGAGTCTGAAAATGTATAGTTTTGAAAACTATCTCTTATGGGTTAAAAGTGAAAAATAAAAATTACATACTAGGTAAGTGCTAGCAAAACATGGTGAGATTATATGCAAATATCAGAAAAACAGATTTGAAACAAATGAGAAAAAGGACTTTAATAAAGTTACTTTGATAAGGTGCGAGCTTCTTATATATACAAATTATCATAAGATTATAGTACGTAAAGCTGAAAATATTCTTGCATATTTTTTTAAGGGGAGAGACATGGCCCCTAGATTCATCTTCTTCTCAAAGGGCATTAGGAGTGAACAGTTCATCTTGAAAAGAAAACAAAACAGAACTAGAAAGGAAAAGAAAAAATACAGTTTTAAAAATGAAAACACTGCTGAATTAACTGTTAAGTAGGAAAGCTCTGGATTTGATAGAAAAAAGAAAAAAAAACTAGGAGCTACCACTTTCTAATCTATGAAGAATGTGAATCTGTTGTCATCTGTAGGAAATACTAGAATGCCAAGAAAGAGTGACTAAAAGGAGGTTAACGAAGAAGGTGTCAGAGAAATCTGGTGATCAGACTGTGTTAATGGAAGTGAAAAGGTCCACAGTTAGAGATGCAGCCATAGGAACAAACACTAACAGATTTGGTGACCAAACAAAGACAATAAAATGGAGGGATCTTTTAAAAACAAGTTCAGGTTTTTAAACTTGAGAGATTGTGGGTGTTTTTGTAGGTATTGTGAAGGTAAAACAATTGATTACTTCTTCATCTTTCAGTTAATAGAATCTATCAGTAAAAGAATTGACCTCATTTTTCCTAACTGTTCTTTTTTTATTATTGTTATGAAATCCATGTTCAATTAGTTTCATATATCATTTCTGTAGTAGAGGAAAGATTTTTTAAGAATGACTTAATGATGTTTTTGAAAAGTACAAATTAAGAAAGCCTGTATCAGATAAGCAGAGATTGAAGTATATTATTAAAAAAAGATTAAAGTTCCTTTTTCCCTGAGCTCAATTTGTCAGAATTTTATGAAGAAAAATAATTTTGACTAAGGGGATCCTCAAATATAGTGTGAAATTAGAACTTTGACTTTCTGGCAAACATAGACATTCAGCTTTTAGTTTTGAGAATGTTTAATGGCATCCCTGGATGATTCAGATGTTAAGCAATCTCTTGAAATGGCCCTTTTAAGTCATTACCATCTTTATTCAAACCTTGTAGATCCGTATTACAAAATGAAGTAATCACTAAAAAATAGGCGTCTTCTGCTTTTCCATATTTAAAAAGAATAGCAAGTTTTGAAAACCACTGTTTTAAGTCATCCACCTTCTTAGTGTGCACTTTGCAGATTCATATTATAAGATTATTCAGTGGCAATAAAGGTAATTATTTGGGGCTGGAGATTAGCTCAATGGTAGAGCACTTGCCTAGCATGCACAAGGCCCTGGGTTTAATCCCCAGCATCTTTGCCCCTCACCCCACAATGACATAAGCATTTACCCCTGATCTTTCATAGTATTTAGATGACAATAGCAGCTTGCCAAAGTAAAATGCCTATCATTGGACTATTAGGTAGTGAGAATCTTAGGCCTTTTCAGTACTATGTGAAAGATGGGAGAGGCTTTAGAGACTACTCTGACATAGGAAGCTTAAGGATCAACCTGTGGCCATTTTTATCCTTAATGTTCCTTTCTGAAAATTTCTCTACATTTATATTGTACCCAGGATAGATTTTTAAAAATTAAAATATTTATCCCTTCTAAATGTGGAGAGAATAGCTTAAGCCAGTTGACTGAACTTTCTAAGTAGAGGCTGCTTAACCTTCCACATGCAACCTGACTACCTCACTCTGCAATGAAAGTGGGATCTCAAATAGTCAAGTCATGGAAGCAGAGTAAAATGGTGTTTTCCAGGGCTGTAGGAAGGAGGACTGGGGAATTGCTAGTCACTGGGAATAAGGTTTCAATTGTGAGAGGATATGATCCACAGGTCTGTTATATTGTGCCTATAGTTTACAACACCAGCCCCTAAAAATCTGCTTGTAAGGTAGTTATGTTAAATGTTCTTACTGCAATAAAACAATTATCATTTTTTAATACAATCATTTAGGTAACACAAACATGACCTTGTTCTTTCTCCCACTGCTGTACTGTTTTAGTTTGTGCATGTTGGATATTAGGGGCATTGTAATTTATCTTGAACTTTTTCACCAAACCCAATAATTTTTAGAGGCCAAAGAAAAATTCAATTTTCATAATTAAAAAATTTAAACAATCCTTAGTGAAATATGCACACTGTTTTAGAATATTTGTTGAAAGAGTCAGAGAAAAATACATGCTGCTGTTCTTGGGGACTTAGGAGACCTAGTTAGTATTTTAAAAAGTGAGGGCTCCTTTTCCATTTCTAATCAGTATTTTGACAAAAAAACAAGAAGAAAGAAGAGCTTGTAGTTGGAGATGTTCTTTGGAAATGGTTGGCTTCCTCTGTGCTGTTCAGTCACCCACCTTGGGTGGCCTTGGCAGTTCTGCTGGGACTGGACCAGTTTATGATATCCTGTTTTTGCAGAGCTGCATCCTGATTTAGTGAGGGTCAAGACAGAGATGAGTAAGGACCACAAAAGAAAAGTGACCTTTGGAAGAAGGAGGAAGAGAAAGAGAGGGAGGGAGGGAGGGAGAAAAGGAGGAAGGGAGAAACAGAGAAAGAGAGAGAGAGAGAGAGAAAACCACAACCAAATCAGAACTGAAAACCAACCACAAGGATCCTATAATTACTGGGAGATGTGGCGGGGGGAGGGTTAGAACTCCTCAGCTATGGAAACACACATTGCTGCTATGATCCCCAGGAACTGATTAAAATTTGGGGGATGTCTTACTTCTGCTAACATGAACCTCTCTGTGATGTTGCCTGGGAACACAGGACTCCAGGCTATATTTCAGGAGAAAACAATCCAGCTGCCTGCCTTTCCTTCAAGCAGAGGCCAGGTTAGAGGGAAAGTCTCATCCAGTCCATTGAAGTTCCAGAGCAAAGGAGCCCCAGGGGACTGAAGGATGCTCTCCGGAGAGGGCTGCAAGATCAGTATTACAGGTCTAGTGGTAGGCATGCTCTAATTTAATTTCTTCATGTAGACCTGGGACAGGCAGGGACTGAGAGATTGTCTGCGCTCTGGAAAAGGAGATGATTCCATCCATGAAACCTTGGAAAGGTCTGATTGAAAGATGATGCAGAGGGCAGAATATCACAGGGGTCAGTGTTGGAAGGGCCTGGCTGCCTGATGGTTCAGCACATACTGGCTGTGTGAGTCCTGGTAGACACTTACCTTCCCCAAACCTCAGTTTCATGGCAAAACAGAAATAAGAGGGACCTGCCTAATGAAACTAATCCAAAAAAAATGTTCTTAGGTTCAAACCTAAGACTTCGAGCAAATGTGAGGTATAAGTTCTTTAAATTTAGGTTTTAAAAACTATCTTTAATTTCAAATGTAAAACATCATCCTTGTCAAACATATAAAAGTACAAAAGTTCTTAAGATTAAAAAGTAAAAACCTGTTCTTTTGCTCTTTCCCCCTACCATCCTTATCCCAACAAATTAGACTTTGTACTTGGATTCCAAACTTGCTCCTGACTCCTAAGGAGCTGGGCATGTTTGCCCCAAATTTGTAATCTGTACAGTGGAGAAGATACTAAAACTTACTTCAGAGATAGGGTAGAGCTCAGAATGGTGCCTGGCCAGAACAATGTCTCAATCAATGTTTGTTTTCAGCTTTTAGGTAAAAGAAATGAGTACCTAATGCCTAAGCATGCTTCTGTTCTAAATTACTAGAAAGGTTTATGGACCATCACTCTTCCCCAAAAAGATGATCAAATGAATAAACATATGAGCTGCTGCAGGGGCATTAATCCACTTTATCACTGGAGGTCACCTTGGACATAACCTATTGCAAATGCCTCCCAGACATCGCAGAAATACTCTCTGTAAACACCTCAGTGTGCAGAGATTGTCTCTCAGAGTACCCAGAAAGGAGCTTGCCACATCTCAGGACAGCCTGACACTTCATTACTGGAAACTTCTAGATGGCAGAATTCTTTGTACCAAATAAACAGCCATCTCTTGATAACTTTTAATCGATAACTTCCATTTAGTCTGGATTTTCCCTTGAGGATGAATTCTAGACATATTCTAGTACACTTTCATTGCATTTTCTCTAAATTTTGAACAAAAATGAACAGAAGCATTTACTTAACATTTACTTATCTGATGATTTCACCTCAGAGAAAAGAGGAACAGAAATCGTTAGAGTACAAAATAAGTTTGACTATATCCTGGGCTTTGGATTTTGAGTCTGACAGAAAGCTTTCTCTCAGTAAATACCATTTTTATTGGTCTAGTACAATCTTTGCAGACAGACATGCATTTCTTTTGCCCATATAAGAAGAGTCATTTTTCTAAGTTCTCACCCTCTCCACATATTCAGTTAAGAGTTTTTGAGACTAACTCTAACTTTAGGAAGTTAACAAATCTGTCACTTGAGGAAGTGAAGAAATCTTTCTACACTAAATGAAGTGAGATTATCAGATGGAAGTAAGGAAATGGTTTCACTCTCTCTTTTTTATCAAATTTTAAAGGAAATGTAACAAAACAATTTTAGAACATTTCCAGGATTCATCTTCCAGGAGAAAATAGAAATAAATGAATAATGGCTTCAGAAACTGAAAATGGCTTTTAGAAAAATTTGATGAGAAACCTGAACTTTCCAGAAATATAATGAAAAGTAATAGACATTTTTAATAGATACATGGCAGGAAAACTATAAAATAAATCATATATTAAAAATAGATTCAATGACAGGAGATGAAAAATGTTTGTACTACTTTCACAGACATCATTGTTTGTGATGCTATGAGAGATTATAATCACCAGGTTGCATGATTAAAATATGTTGGAGAAGTGATGTATAGATAATTAAATAAATTATCTATTTATTGTATAATATACTTAATTTTTAATTCAGTCTTGGCTCTTATCCTAGTCATCTTTATGAGTAAGTTTCCTTATTCTGTAAAATGGTTCTTGTAAGAATTGAATGAAAAGATAATTGAGGGGGTCAATTCAATGAAAGTACCTTATATGCATGCATGGAAATATCTCAATGAAACCCCTTTGTACAATTAATATATGCTAATTAAAAAGAGAAAAGTAAACAGTTGTGTGATAATGTATGATATATTTAAAATAGGACCTAGCAAATAATAAGCTCTCAATCAACACTTTTGTTTAGAAGGAGTCTGTTTTTACATGGCATAAACATAATTTTGGAGAAAGTCAATCAATGAGTTCACTATTTTACCCTGGAAAATTCCATGTCTCCCAGAGCATTTTGATGTGTGTGTGTGTGTGTGTGTGTGTGTGTGTGTGTGTTTATAGCTTTCTGTGTGTGTATATGATAAGTGTGTGTGCTATTCATGGCTATTTTTTTTTAAATAAAGCATTCTGACTGGGAAATAACATTCAATTTTATGTCACATTCTTCCCTTAACACTTATCCTTAAATGGTTTTGACTGTCAAAATTGAAAGGCAATAATTAAGCAGCCACTACACAGGAGACACTGAGGTTGCTGGATTCTGGTTTGGGAAAGTGCTCTGTCCCATGTGTGAGGATGTAGGGCATTCATGGAAGAGGAAGCAGAGGGCAAGAGAGCAAGCCTACAGGACTCTGTTTTTGGTGCTCATGGCAGGGGATGTAGAGAGGATCAGGGCTTGAAGAGGAAGGGGATTTTTAGGTATTGGGGACACTGTGAGTTGTGTCCCAGCAGCAGGTGAAGGATCAAAGGATCTGGGGCTCACCTGTGCCTTGGGAATGGAAGGAAGGTCAAGTGGGGAAGTAAAGTTAATCATGAGACAGGCCAAATTGATACTGGGTAACAGAAAATCAGACAAAAATAATGTGGTTCTTTCCCTAATTTAAACCATGGCAGAAAACTTATGATGCTGTATTTGCATTTTTTCTGAATGGACATGTCTTCCATCTGAGAAGGAAGTTGGCAAAGAAAGTGGACAGTCTAATGTTACAGAAATGATGACATGTCCCTGTGCATGCCCAGGAATGAGTGTCCCCTTTGGTCTTCAAGTCTTTTTCATTATATTGAAGTACAATTGGAAATTCAAATACACATGCGGGGGAAATGGAGTCTTGCTCAAATATAGATCTTAATGGTTGTTTGAGCTTTTGTGGCATTTAAAAAACAGTGAGAGCTGGGAGTTTGTGGCTTATGCTTGTAATCCTAGCTACTCAGAAGGCAGAAATCAGGGGGATCATGGTTCGAAGCCAGCCCAGGCAAATAGTTTGTGAGACCCTATCTCGAAAAAGCCATCACAAAAAAGCCGGGGGGTGCGGGGGGTCTAACAGAATGGCTCAAGTGTAGGCCCTGAATTCAAATACCAGTACCACCAAAAAAAAAGAAGAAGAAAGAAAAAAAGAAAAACAGGGCGAAATAGACATACTTGAAATAAGATTTCAATGCTCAAATCAGCAAGTTGGTAGCATCAAATTCAATTATCTCTCAAAACATGAGGTGACACCTTTTTCTGCTACAAATTCAACACTAGAAACCTAATTTAGAAAGACATGATTATATCTGTTTACCATGCAAGGCCTTGTGTATGTTGGGCTGTAAATGAGCTTACAAGAAAAGAAAGACAAGGAAGGGACACACAGATGTTTGAAGATGGTATTTATTTTCAGTTAGGATTTTGTGTGCATGCATATTTATTGGCAGAGAAAGATGTTCACAATCTACTACTGGATGGAAAAAGAATAGTTAACAGTATGAAAGCAGTCATTTAAAAATGAATGTATGCATGAAAAATAAAGTCCTAAAAGAGGTACAATTCATATCCTATTAAGGAATCAACAACTCAGCTGAAGACAATTCCCATGAGAATTTTCTCTTATAGAGGCCACATCTGCTTAGTACTTTGTATGCATCACCTTGCCCAATGGCTGACCCAATGTTTATGCCCGGTGAACACTTGAAAAGTGATTCTCTACAAGTCAAATTCCTCGTGGCTTTCATTTTTATTTTTCATTTTATTTATAAATTTTGGAGTAATTTTCCTACCACAAACCTATATTGCCAGCATTAGTGAAAATAAAGGTATTTTCTCCTAACTTAAGTTAAGGTTTAGATATATGAAAACTAGGGAAGAGTTAGACAGTGAACTGTCCTGACTTGTTCTTGACACTTGTTGGCCTGATAGCATAGAGGCATACTGGAAACCTACTGTTCCATGTCACATGCCCAGGGAGGTACGATGGAGCTAGTAGTGAGCTATAAGGAAGGAAAGAACCATTAGGTAGAGACCAAAGAAAAAGTGCATCACAGAGACTTTCCTTTAATTAAGCAGCTGTTCTGCCTTTAAGTTAAACATGTTATCTGCTGTATCAGGAACATGGAGTATTTAGGAATTCTAGGAGGGAAGAGACCAAGGATGTTTTGCTCAATGCTAATCCACATCACCTACCAATGGTTGGAAGTTTTAATGGAAATTTTAATTATGAACAAGAATGAAGGAAAAACTTCTGTTAGCAATGGTGACTGTTCTTCCAAAGGCATAAAAGTAGGTTGGGGGTGAGTAGTCAGAAGGATATTATTAAACATCTTCTTTTCTGGATTTTCTTCTCAAACTGTGATGTTACTATTAAGCAATAGTGTAAAAGCATGCCATTAAGTGGTGTGTGTGTGTGTGTGTTGAATAGGATGGTAGACAAATAATTTCACTTGCACTCATAAAGACTCCACAGTTTGTACACATAAGTCATCTGAAGGGTGGTCATTGATGACGTATTGGCAATTGTAATGACACCTGATAAATTTAAAATAAGGGACTGCTGTCTTCTTTAGGGGCTTTTTAGAGTAAAATAAGTGTTGCAAGCTTACTAAAATAGTATGTTTCTCTTGTTTGCACTTTTCTTCTTGAATATTACATCTTTCAATTATAGCAAATCAGACACAGAAAAAACCTGTTCATGAGTTAAATAATTAGTAACTATTGATGTGGGATTGGCAGTAGACAACAAAAAGGACACGGGTCGCATAACTGATTTCAAGTAGCTGAGCCAGGTTGGAGGATGAAGAGCAGTGGTTTCTTTAGCCAGTTGAGTGCAGCATGTGGGAGTACGTATGAAAGGAAGTGAAAGAAAAAAAACAGGGAGATTCAGTGTCCTTGAAACCTAAGTTTTCAAAAAGCAGGCAATCTGTAAACTTCACAAATGCTTTTGTTATTCCTTGCTATATGTGCAATGGGTGCTGCAGTGTCTGATACCAGAGTGAATGTATAGTATTTGCTTTGCAAATGGATGAATGAATGAGTGAGTAAAAGAAACAAGATATGGTGAGAATTCCTGGGTTGCAGGAGAGATCATATCAGTGTTGGGAAGTTTATTTTTTTAATAATATTGATTTTAATCCATTAATATAGGAATACTTTTCATCTATTTGTGTCTTTTTCAATTTAATTTTCCAATGTTTAATTTTCACTGTAGAGATCTTTCACTTCCTTGGTTAAATTTATTTCTAGGTATTTGATTATTCTGTAGCTATTATAAATGGGATTGTTTTCTGGATTTTTTTCAGATGGTTCACTGTTAGCATATAGCAATACTATTGATTTTTATATGCTAATTTTGTATTCTGCAAGTTTACCGAATTCTTCTGTTAGTAATAAGTTTTTTGGTGGAATCCTCAAGACTTTCTGTGTAGAAGATCATGTCATCTGCAAACAGGGACAATTTAAAATTCCTCCTTTCCAATTTAGATGCCCTTTATTTCTTTCTCTCGTCTATTATCTCTGGCTAGAACTTCCAATTCTTTGTTGAATGTCATTGTGAAGAATAGACATCCTTGTTTTGTTCCAGGTCTTAGAGGAAAATCTTTTGAGTTTTCCCTATTCAGTGTGATATTAGCTGTAGGATTGTCATATATGGCCTTTATTGTGTTGAGATACAGTTCTTCTATGCCTAAATTTAGAGTTTTGTCAGAAAAGGAAGTTGAATTTTGTCAAAAGTTTTCTTCTGCAGCTATTGAGATGATCATATGGGAAGTTGATATTACAATATAAAGGAGAAGAAATATTAAAAAGTTGGTGAAAGAGCTCTGAGGTGGAGCACTTGCCTAACCTATTGGAGGCCCTGGGCATTGTCCCTAGCAGTTCAAACATCTAAATATGTAAATAAAAAGAAGGCAACTTAGACCAAAGATCCTATGACCTGGAAAGAAGCCTAATAATAGAGACAAAATGAAAGGGACCATTGTGCATGCATGGAAGAAAGAAACAAGAAAAAAGTCACAACTGAGAATAAGTGAAATGTGATCTGTGTTATCCTCCAGGGGTGTGTGTGTGTGTGCGCTCTTAATAGTTCAAGGGAGTAAGATGTGGGGACACGAAAGGAAAAACTGAAGTAGAAGGATGCCCCACCCATATCAGTCTGTGAAGTTGAATTTTAAATGGTGATGAGGTTGGTGTGGTTATCCTGTATCTGGGAAAAGCAGACAGATACATGACTCAATAGTGGGAGCTGGACACTAACTGAAGACAATGGAACCTATAAGACCAGGTGACCATTTAAAGGGTTAAGTATATCAGATAGGAAAATGGGGAAACTGGAAGAAGAGATTCTACAAACCATAATTGCAAGCACCTCACAGTTAAAGAAAACTGAATATTTTCATTTTAATCAAGTCAAGAAAGGGTAGGAGTTAAGTAGACAGAAATATTTGACAATATATAGAATGTAATTGTTATCACAGATTATAGATCTTAACTATTTAAAGAAGAGCAATAAACCACAGTATGTTTTCTCCCTGAGTTGCTGCTTGCTATTTTGATGTAGAAGATTTATCAGTGAACATATTGTCACTCTGCAGCCCCTCTTCCAATGCTCAACTAGTTAAGTAGCATAGCAACTCCTTCTATTAACTATGAAAAAGCTGTTGAAAGCCATGCTCGTCAAACATACTGCACTGCTTTATCAAGGATACTTGTAGAAACAGAAAAAATGGCTTATAAATACATAATAGTGATAAGGCAGAGATACACAGAAGCAATTTCCTATCAAAATATAAAGCTTACCTAGGATACTTAAATATCCTTCCTGGTCTTTACCAGGGGAATAATAACCTGTTGTATTGATTCAACACAAATGAAGGTGTACATTACTGAGTGCAAAGGAAAAATATTATAATTAACTGCCTCAAAGTAGTTTAGATTCCTCATATGTTTGTAACTTAAATTTATTTTACTAACTGAATATTTCATTTAATATTTGATGTTACTAAACCAATCAAAATTTCTGTGTATCAGGAGCTACTTGTTGAGCCTTTTAATGTATGTATGGATTAGCTGGGTCTCTTTGGAGTTTGCATAAATTGTGTCTTTGGCACTGTGTGATTTGGTATTATGTTGGCAACGGTAAAGTGAGCATCAAAGTTAGTGACCACTATTGTCATTCAATTATAGTTGCACTGTTTTGAAGGGTCAAATATAGCCCCAATGGATCCTATTAAAAATAAATTCTGGATGTCTGTTTCTCTTGATAAATCAATCAAAAATCTATTTTGCTTCAGGTTGGTAATAAAAGGTGCATAGAATTCACATTTCTCTCAGTTTCCTCTGGGTAACTGGAAAAGGGATTGTGGCTAGGTTTATAAGATTCCTGTATAATCTTTGAATTCCATTCTGAAGCTACTTTTGTACTTCCTCTGTTGTGTTGTGTCATATTGAAGGATTACTAAAAGATTTTGCATCCAACCTTGGGTAAGCAGGAGACTGTCATTCAAGAAGCATCCCAAATTGAGGCTACCAGATGTTCCCCTTGCACACAGTAAATCAGAGAATAAGCATAATTTGAATATTCTGCATACATTTACATGGGATGTCAAGATCCCTAATTCCAATTATGTAAAATAAAATTAATTAGTGAAGTCTACTGCAAAGCCCATATTTAAACTCAGTGTTCAAGGCAATAATAACTAAGAAATACCTGGCATATCTTAATGACAAGTAGCTTGATTTCTTTTGGATATAGAATATAGACAGAGGTAGACTGAGAATTGAGGAGCAGGCAGTGAGAGAAGCAGATGCTCAAACATGGAGAATCAGATTCAAAGGTGCTTTGTCCTGGGATTCTGTGTTGTGAACTCTTTCCCCCAGTGAAAACTGCAGCTGCATATAATTATACATGCTGCAAAGACATTTTTGTTCTTTCTGTGTCCCGATGAGGACTGAGTGGCACTTACTGTCCTTGCTTAGGTTTATTCCTTCAGCTCCCTGGGATACCAGTTAAGAGAGCCATTGAGCCTCTTAGTATTGAAATAACCACATTTTCCTGGTTTGCCATTTCCATAGCTATCTTCTATGCCTGTTATCTACCATTAAGGTTCTATCTAGATGAACTATCTATTTGAGCTGCAGTGGAATATGAATGAGAGTCTTGCAGTTTAGAAGTTGAGGACAATTCAAACAAAAAGATGAGGTACCACTGACAATTATAGAAAGATGTGCCAGGTGGGCTGCTTCCTTAATCATTCTTAGAACCTCTTTGGTCAACTCCAAACACCTTACTCTTTGTAATCAGACAGTGCTTGTTTTCAATTTCAAATTATCTTATGTGGCCTTGATTAAGTTGTCACCTGCCTTGAGGTTGGAATTTCTCATGCATACATAAGAAGATATTTTCTCTGTTAGACCTATTGTAAAGATTAAACAAAACACTACTATCAAACACAATATATATGCAAAAAGTATTAGATACTTTTCCTTCCTTTATTATTCAATCAAGTGTTAATCAAATGGGATGTCTCATTGAGGACTCAGGGGTAACAAGACACCTGTTTCCTTGACAACATCTCTTCTCATGTTATATTACACATATTGGCCATTTGTCTCCTGTGGGGGAAACACATTGTAGGCCTTTCTGCAATGGCTGCTGAATTGTTAAGGTGGTGGCAATGGTCATAGGGAGATGACAAATATAAAGCATGAGATGACTCAGAATTATGGATACATAAGTGCCAAACAAGAACCTCATCTCCCTCTTCAATGGAATTTGATGTAGAATTTACTTCAGAGTAGCTGGAGGGATTTAGATAATCACTACATTCATAAAAATATACCATGTAAAAGAGGTTCTACCCCCTTCTCTTTGTTCTCCATTCTTTCTGGGAAGGGCAAAATTGGGAGATTGACTTGGGACTACTATTGGAAATAGGAGATGGTCTGTGAATGTCATATTGAAATGACATAGGAGAAAACCCTAGGAAAACCGAGGTGTTTCATCTGTGTTAGTCAGGACTGCTTTGTGCAGACCACTTTGAAGTAGAGGCAGCTTGAAGTGTATGGACCTATAACTCAAAAAATTTCCTGATGATATATGTACCCAAGAGGTAAGCTATTTTATCCCACCTGTTCTACACCAGTAGCCTCTAAACTTCTTATGAAATACATAAGATAATCTATTGGGTTAAGAGATAAAAATCAAGTTTTATTTATATTAATTTTGTCTCATCATTTTAAAATGTCTGTTTACATATACAGTAGAATAGAATACAGGTCTGATCTGCAAATGCATAAATATACATATTTTTTGATGAGAACAAAATAGATTAGGTAATGAATGAAGCTCTCTCTTTTTCCAGATTGTGACTTTGTAATTGCTCTCCAAAGCTAACTCCAGCATGCTCAAAAGGAAGCAGAGTTCCAGGGTGGAAGCCCAGCCAGTTACTGACTTTGGTCCTGATGAGTCTCTCTCAGACAATGCTGACATACTCTGGATTAACAAGCCAGTAAGTTTTTTTTTTTTTTTTAAAGTGTGGAGAAGCACATGCTGATATAAGGGAAATTTGATTCATAAATTCAAAACTCATGTACCTTTGGCTTTGAAGTATCTGTTTGAGCTGCAGTGGAATATGAATGAGTCTTGCAGTCTGAAAGTTAGGGATGAGGTGCTACTGCCAGTTATGGGAAGATATGCCAAGTGGTCTGCTTCCCTCCCAACCCTGTTCTAGACACTCTGCCCTCAAAGTCACACAGTATAGAGATAATTCTGCTTCCCAGGTCAATCCATTCTCAACCAACCTGTTTTGCTTGTCATTCTCAACATCCATGAGTCTGTGAGATGTAAGCACATGCTTGGAATTAAAGAGCTCCCAAGTTGCAAGCTTTGAGTCAAAGTCAATGTTGAGATAGTGAACAGTATCTCTGCAGAACTTCGTCACCTTCTCTGCTTAATTAAGTCAAGGAGAATGTGAGAGGAGGAGCTGCCTGCCAGGTATCACTGAATGCAGGACAGCACAGTCACCAGGACTAAGCAGTGATGGCTTCGGATGTCTTCAGAGCTCCCCTTCACAAAGCAAAGTAGAAGAAACTTCCTTATTAAACTCAGTCAATGCAGAGGTGACAAAACAAATTGACTTGCTGCCTCTCTCAGTGCTTGTCCCTACCCTACCTGTGCTGCTTCCTGTCCTTTCTTGTGTCCTTTTCTAGCCTACCTTCCAGACAGCTTCTTCAGCCTGCTCACATTTCTCCTTACCTTGCTCTTTTTGCTCACAGAACCCTTCTGCTTTACAGCCATTGAAACATCCCTGGTACCCTCATTACAAATTAAAATGTATCGGCATTCCATTCACAGCTGTTCCTATGTAGGCTCTAGCCTAGCCAGAAGCCACCCTTTTTCTGTATTTTCATACCATCCATGTGAGCCTCAGCAGCCTCTTCCTGTTCCTGTCTCACTAGTTCACATTGCTCCTTTGCTCACGCTGTTCTGTGGCCTTCAAGGTCCTGTCCTGACTATTCTGATAAGCCAAATCCCCCTCACCATTTAGGGCTACCCAATATTGCACCCATGTATTCTTCTCCTTATTTTCCCCTCCCCGCAACAGGAAGAATGAACCTCTACTCTTTCCACTTGCCCTATTTTAAATTTGTGTATTAATATAGATGCATTTTGCATATAAATATAAATACAGTGGGCCCTTTGTAGCTGTAGGTTCTGCATCCACAGATTCAGCCAACCGCAGTTTGAAATGTTTGAAAAAGATTTGCATCTGTAATGAACTTGTATAGAATTTTCCCATACCATTATTCCGTAAGTAATACAGTATAACAAATATTTTCATAGCATTTGCATAGTATTGATATTAGAAGTTATATTGAGATGATTTAAAGCATACCAGAGGAAGCGTGTAAGTTCCATGCAAATACAATCCCATTTTTTATGAGGCACTGGAGCATCCTCTGATTTGGTAAGTGCAGGTGGGTCCTGGAACCAATCCCCTGCAGATACCCCTGAATAAATAATGTACATATATTTTACTTATTGTACTTTACTTATTGTAGAAATGAGTCAGACAGTATTGCTTCCACTTCTCGGTCCTTATAGCTCAGTATTTCTGATGCGTAGTAGGTCTTCCATTCATGTTTGGAGAATTGAATGGAAGAGAGGATAAAACATTTGCTACTCCGTGCAGGACTTTTGGAGAACGTCTGAAGAGGTGTTATAGATGTAGCCTCAGAGGAACTAACTGAAATCACTAATGCTTAATTATAATTCTTTAAACTCAAAGCAGGTTTGCTGTGGAAACATCTTTTGGTAATTAGATCTTTTCTGTTGGAGGTCTAGATGGGGCTAAATTCACACTTTGATATTTATTGAAGGGCTTTTAACGTGCATGAAACAAACATCAATGCCTAAAATAAGTTGAATCCTAGTGGCTTGTGTGTATGGAATTGGTGGCATTCATGAAAATATTGTAACTGTCAGGCAAATATTAGAATCCATTCACTAGCCTACAAGTGTCTAAGTCTTCTCAAGATTCTGACAACTTTTCTTTTTCATCTTTTCATAGCTACCTGTGTATCCACGATAACAAATGACATTTAAATTGCATTTGATAATTGTGTCCTGGATGATTCACTAATAATATTAAATCTGTGGCTTTAGCATGTAGCTGTAGCAAGCATTTTTAAGATATGTCTTTTTTTTTCCTTTATTGCTGTGCTGGGTGGGAGTACATTGTGGTATTTACAAAGGTTCTTACAATGTATCAAATATATCATACTTGAATCCACCCCTTACACTGCTCTCCTTTATTCTCTCTCTCCCTTGATTCCTGTAATAGTTTCAACAGGTATTGTCTTTGCATTACATATACGTGTACACATTTTTTGCCCTCCATATCCACCCCCTTCCGCCTTTCCCTACCACCTCCCCCTACACACTGGTTTTTTGTTTTTGTTTTTTTTCGTTTTTTGGTGCAACTGGGGTTTGAACTTAGGGCTTTGTGCCTGCAAAGCAGGCACTCTACAGTTGAGCCACACCTCCAGTCCTCATCCTTCCTTCCTTTCCTCTCTCCGTCCCTTCCTCTCTCCCTCCTTTCCTCTCCCCCTCCTTTCCTCTCTCCCTCCCTCCCTTTCTCTCTCTCTCTCTCTCTCTCTCTCTCTCTCTCTCTCTCTCTCTCTCTCTCTTTCTCTCTTTCTTCCTTTCCCAAGTTGGCCTTGAAACTGCTATCCTCCTACTTCAGCCTCCCAAGTGCTGGGATTCTATATAGGCATGCACCCAGTGACTTTTCATAATAAAATATTGTACACTAATGATTGTATGTTGTATACATATACACATGTAAACCCACTTATAATTTTAAATTCTTCTTATTTGGGGGTTAAAGAAAATCTTCAGAGAATGGATGTGCTGTTAGGATTACATAGTAACTTTTTTTTTACAATTTTGAAAGATAGTTTGAACATGTACAAAACATGTTCTCCAAAATAAAATGAAACCCCACTTATTATCTTTTTAATTAGTCATTTAAGAAAGGACTTTTAAAAATATTTTGAAGTATTTCTCATGTAAGGAGATTGCATATGATACAAATAGAAAGAAAACTCTGTATGTAGGCAGTGTCATGTATCAATTCATTTTGAAACACGTTTGTGATTTGGTAGGATAAGTCATTGTGCTAGACCCTGGGGAAGTTACAGTGGATGGAATACAATCCCCAGTTCTGGGTGCACATAGTATAAAAAGTACAAAAGTAACATCAGTGTTCTAGGTGAGTGAATTGCTAATGTATAATTTCACAGAACCAAATTTTTCATACATTGTGGTCTGATACCCTAAAAATTATTGGAGACATTTTGGGATAGCCTGACCATCTTTAAATCTGGGATTTGGCTCTTGTTCATGCATGACCACAGGAATGTCCCTCCTAACGTTCATGTGGAAAATTAGCTACTTTGAGAATTAAGCACTATAAAACGTGTGAAAATATTTAGCATATTCCTTGCCTTCACACTGGTGAAATATTTTTAACCTTACTGTTAAGACTTCTCCAAATATCGTGGTTCTTAGCAAAGTTCATAGCATCGCAAAGTAACTCTGGACAATTGTTGCAGTGGGTCCACTCTCTGCTGCGCATCTGTGCAATCATCAGTGTCATCTCAGTTTGCATGAATACGCCTGTGACCTTCGAGCACTATCCTCCTCTTCAGTATGTGACCTTTACCTTGGATACTTTATTGATGTTTCTCTACACGGCAGAGATGATAGCAAAAATGCACATCCGGGGTATTGTCAAGGTGAGTGGTTCCATGTCAATTAAGTTCATAAGCAAAACACATCAAAACAACCCTTTTTCATTTTATTCATATTGAAATGCTTTAAAAAGGACAAAATTCCACAAAGCGATAGGAATATATTGCACAAGAATATTTTTAAGATACAAAGTCGGGATATCTAGAAAGAAACTAGGTGGTTCACCCAAGGCTTTTAGGCACATAACATAGGTTTATTATGCTACCTAAGACTGAACACACAGCCTAGCACAGAGACTGGCCCAAAGGAGGGACCTTAATACTTGTTGATTTGTGGAACACAGGATAAATTTTACATGATAAAGTCAGAGTGATAGTATTCAGCAAAATGTCATTAACCTGAGGTGTTTTGAAGGTACAAATTCATACAAAGAAAAGACATGGATGGATAGGAATCTGGGTCTTTAAGGAAAAGAATGTGTAGCATTCAAATGGTGCCTTTGGGAGACAGAAATTTTAAGTGAAAGGAAAAGGGAGAAAATTTCTGACACAGGACATCTCTTTCTTCTGTAGCACTAACGTTTACAGTGGTTAAAATATGCAGATGATGCTATCTGTAGAGAATTTTAAGTTGTACTGATTTAGGGAGGCAGTCTAATACAGTATAGGTGTGGCCATTAGACTTGCCACATGACAGACTTGACGCAAAGCCTGGCTCTTATTTATTGGTTGTATCAGAATCTCTCAAGTCAAGAAATTTGGGGAGGAAAGTGTTTCATTCTGTACAACGGTTTTGATACATTAAAAGTGATCCATAGTGCATAGTTATCAGTGTGGGTTTTGTTACTTTGACTAGAGTTTCTTTTGCTTAGGTGGCTAGTATTATTCTTTGTTTGTTTTGCTCCCCTTTGTTTTAGGCTAACCAAGTGAATCACTTAATTTGTTGGTAATTTTTTAAAAGATCTTATTTATTTATTCAAATTCAAATGTTGCTTTTGTGTTACTTTTTTGCCTTGTGGGTATAAAACGTTGCTGCTGAAAATGTGTTTTTTCATCATATATAATGCTTTGTGTACTGTTCTTAATAGAGAGTGGTTATAGGTCAGTGTATTGCAGTGTTCATTTTTAATGTTTTATTAAGGAGTTTTTGAAGTTTAAACAATTAGAATGGTAATGACTCCCAACTTTAACAATGATCAACATTTGGTCAGTTTTGTTTCAATTTGAAGCAAATCTGAGAAACATGTATGAAATAATTCCCTGTGCATTGCTGACTGATAGAATTTTCAGTTTTTTTACATAATCACTATTATTATATGTAGCAAAATTAACAATAATTCCCAATGCAGGATAATATCCAATCCATATTCACACTCCCCCAATTGTCACAAATATTCTTCTTACAGCTGTTTTTAATCAGGACCTAAACAAGGTTCACAAAATGTATTTGGTTATTACATTTTAATGTCTTTTAAAGTCTCTTTAACTCAATTAAGTTTTAGCCCCACACATTCTGTGAAATATTTTTCCATTCCATTTATCCATTGGGATAAATAAGTTGATTTATTGGATATTCTTCATTCTAGACTTGGCTGATTACTTCCTAATAATGTCATTTAATAGTTTTTATAAACTCTATTCTCCAGAAAGTATTTATACTTCTACCAGCAATGTATACTGTTGTCTCTTTCCACATAATCACCATAAAATATGCCAGACAGAAATTCTAATAAGTCTGCCTTTGTATCTTATAGTGCTTTATAGTTTTCATCATATAGACTTTGCACATTTTGTTATAGTTTTGCTTCATTTTTGCCATCTTATGAGATTTTATCTTCAATTATATACTTTAAATTACTATTGTTCTTTTAAATGAAGGATACTAATTTCTACATATTAATATATTCTGAAACTCTACTAAATTTGCTAAATTCTTGTATTACTTATAGCAGTCCATCTGTTCATTCTTTTGCTATTTTGAAATCATATCTGATGCAAATAAAGATAAATTTGTCTTTTTCTCTCCAATTCTTATGACACCAATCCTTTTGACATCTTTAATTGGGTTGGCTAATACAGTTAATAAAATTTTAAATATTGTTAGAGGCTGAATGTCCTCATTTTGCTCCTGGTTTATCTACAGCAAATCTAGTGTGTCCTAATTTAGTAATTTAAAGCAGTTGGGCTTGAAATATGTATATGTTGTCAGCTTAAGGAAATAAACATTAGTTCCAATTGTTGAGAGATGTATCATGAATAGTTTCTGAATTTTGTCAAATGATTATTTTTCTCTTCTTGTAAGAAATAGATTTCCCAATATTAAACTATCTTTATATTCCTGGAAGAAACCCCACGAGGTCACGATACATTTTTATTCTGTTTTAATATGCTATTTCATTAGATTTTATATTACTTTCCTTATTTTAAATCATGTCAAATCTTTGTCAGACTTTGATAATTCTGTTCTCTCCTCTGTGTGTGTGTGTGTGTGTGTGTGTGTGTGTGTGGTGTGTGTGTTGTATGTGTGGTGTGTGTGTGTGTGTGTGTGTGTGTGTATGTGTGTGAAGGAACTTCTATGTTCCAAAATAGTCTGAGTACTCATAAAATTTTGTAACTCTAAGATTTCAGTATAACCCCCCCAAGGAACCATCTGGTTCTGTGCTTCTTTCATATGCTCTTTCTGCAACATTTCTTATCTCTTCTATGGAAATCAATGTTTATACTTGCCTGATTTATTGGGGTCTGCTTGTTGGAGT
The DNA here is from genome assembly GCF_047511655.1 of Castor canadensis. Lineage (NCBI taxonomy): Eukaryota > Metazoa > Chordata > Mammalia > Rodentia > Castoridae > Castor > Castor canadensis. Next base: position 10,294,745 of record NC_133395.1, read on the forward strand.
ACATTTTCTCAGAATATTACTCATTACTTATTTTGTTTAATTTTTAAAATAAGATTGCTTAAAATAATTAATTTCCTCAGTTTCACTTGTATTTTATCCTAATTGTGTGTTTTTTTGTTATTTTGACTAGAGTTTCTTTTGGTTAGGTAGCTAATACTATTTTTGTTTGTTTTGTTCCACTTTAGGTTAGGTTTACTTAATTTTCTAATTTTTTTAAAAGATCTTATTTATTTATTCAAATTCAAATGTTGCTTTTATGCTACTCTTTTTTCCTTTCCTCGTGGTTATAAAATGTTGCTGCTAAAATGTGTTTTTCTTCTAAGTGATTTGATATTTTCTCTTGAGTACTTTATTGGTAAAGTCAGTAGTTCTATGAGACTATGTCTTTCTGTTGAATTTTAGGGACATAGATTACTAAGTATATTACATTATTTTATTCCATACTGTATTGCTCTTCTGGATTCCTTTTATATTTGAATTGCACCAGGACCGACGTCTCCACATTTCATTCCCATCCTTTTCTTTGTATGTGGTTTCTTTCATTTTTATCTCCATTCTGGTTCCTCCTTATATTCACCAATCCATCTTTAACCCTGTGCTCCTTTGAGCTTACTCTTCTTTCTAAAATGCTCATTCGATTTATTTTAAAATTATTTTGTGAACATCTTTCTGATTTTTTCAATATGCTGTTATTGAGACATCATTTCTGTGTTTCCCTGTTTCTAGTTTTTTAGTACTTTTATATCTTTTGTTTTCTTCATTTCTTGTTGTTCTTTTGTTATATTCTAGTATAATTTTAATTATGTTCTAATATTATTTTTATCTGCTTTGTGATTTTTTTATTTGTTTTTGGTTTTATGCATCATCTGAATCATTTTAATCTGCAATATTTTGTAAAGGATGGGTCATAATCCTTTTGTCTGTTTTGATCATAACCCTTTGTAATTCCTGTGGCTACTCATATGAAGTGGAAATTCCTCCTACCGTGTAGGTGGAGTGGCTTCTACAGATGTCCAGTGGGAGGGGCCTGTTCAGTGTTGTTACATAACATAAAACTTATGATTTGTCTGTTGTACGCCCTGCTTTAGTAGACATTTCTCCTTAGTTTTGTAGATTGCTGAGTTATGGTCTAAAATTTGGCCATTTATTCTCACATTCCCTTTCTGGGTTTTCTACTTAGTAGTCTACTAGTTAGTTTGTATTAGTAATTTCTGTGTTTTGGAATTCTGTTGGTTCATGGGAGGGGTGAGCACCCATGATTGCCTCCATGAATGGATTTCAAGATAATTGAAAATTAGTCTGGGTCTTCCACAAAGTTGTTTATACCAATTTTTCTAAACATTAGGTTTATATGAGAATTATTCAGAGAATTGGTGGCTATCTCCGGAGTCTATCATGGAGAGAAAAGTTGATCTTGGGAGAGTGCTAAAGTGTCTTTTATTCAATTATAAGTTTACTCTGCTGGGCATTGCCTAGTCTTGTTTGCATTCTGTGATCTACTAGAGGGTTCTGGATGATGACCCTGTCATGTGTATATAGTGGGGCCAAGAAAGTCTCTGCCAATGCACTGAAAGAGCTAAATTTTCTGGCTGGAGCACTTTGTGATTCAAATTACCATATGCTGCTTCTCTTCAACTTGACTGAAACAAATATAAAATAACTTCCTGAAATAAGACTTTTGTTTTTTAGTTATTTAACAAATTAAGACATGTGTTTCACATCACAAAAATTACAGTGGGCAACATTCTAATTGTCACAGTCTAAGGATAAGAAGAAGAGGCAGGTGTGATACATAAATTATATATTCACACCGAGTACACAAAGCACTGAATAAACAGAAGTTATAATCACTTAAATATTGAAGCTGTGATGAGCTATTTACTAAAAATGAAAATTACTTTTCTTATTTTTTGATTTATATAATTGAAATATGATATGGTTTTTCTGCTTTTTATTCAGGATTATTGTAGTAAATACAAACGTAGAGCAGATTTTAGTCATATGCATTGTTAACATTATCCTTAAGTAGTCATAACAACCTCCTACCACACAAAACTGGTATTCAGCTGATGTATTAGTTTAATATGATTCAATTTGAAGCCCAGTTATTCTAAATCAGGCTTTAAGCATATCATGTCATTGAATTTTCACTTTCATGGCATCTCTGATTATTAAACTGTGACAACTAAACCAAGAGGTGCAAACTGTCATTTCCTTGATGTAAAAGTCAAGTCACAACCCTATCATTTTATACCACACATTTCTCCAAACACACATACCTAAGAGTAATTGGGCTTAGTATTATGTTCCTGTATTTAAAATTTAAACTTTTAATCAAGCTTAGTTTTAGCAAAATGCACACTACGTTTATGTTGGTAATTTAAAATTTACTGCTTTGCAGTTTTGTATTTATTTTGCATAATTTTATAGTTAAATGAGAAACATGGACATGTCATAGGGACTTAAGTTACATCATAATAAAAGAACATCCATCCTTAGAGGGACTATTTGATACTTCATGGAAGACCTATATTGCCCAATCAGCAATAGTCCAAAAGGAGAACATGGACCTGCATTGCACACTGTTCTTTGGTAGGATTCATGAAGGACTTAATGTTTTTGCTAGCACACAGAGGGTTGCATTAAGGTGGTTCTTCTAATTTCACAGTGATTTGAGGACAAATACTTTTACAAATACAAACTGAAAATCTTAGCAGGGAGACCAGCTCATGAGAGACAGATCTTCAATGTTTTGTCGAAGTGCAAGAATAGTGGTTAAAGCTAGAAGGAAGCAAGGAGGGTGGGAGAAAGACGGAGGGAGGGAGGAAAAGAAACATTTGTTCATCTGCTTGGAATATCAGAGGAGTCCAGAAGAAAGAAGAAGCAGAAGCAAAGTCTTGATGGATGAGAAAGTGTGGTGTATGGCAGGGAGTACATGGTAAGGGAGGGATGAAAGCATTTCACAGAGGAAAGGAAGCCTCTGGGGCACACCGACATGGTACAGCCTGGTACTGTGGAGAGCTGTAAGGATCAGAAGTGGCAGCTCCACCACGCTCAAGCAGCAGCTGGAAGGGATTTGTAAAGGAGGCCTACATGCCTCTTGTAGGGCCTGGCATTCCCTGTGAGTGCCAGCTTCATTCTGTGGTCAGTGAAGAAGCATAGGGGATCTTAATCCACCAGTGACAGGATCTGATTTGTGTTTGAGAAGTTCACTCTGGAGGCAGAATGTTTGATGCTCTGCTGGAGGGAGAAATTAAAGAGGAAACCCTTCTGGCAAGAACTGTCTTTAAAAAATTTTGTTACTAGAATATATTTGTTTTAAGGCTTCTCTATATTTTATGTTTCTTGTGTATGAAGGCATCTGCTAATTGATTCCCATTCACCAATAATTTATTTTTAATTATCTCCCTCTCTAATTCTTCTACCTAGACTCATTCTGGCTCATCAAATCCCCAGATAAATAGAAACCATTTGGATGATATATATTTGTGTTGCTATAGAGCATCCCATATATTGCAGACTGTGACTTCTTCAAACAGTTCTCAGTTGTATATTTTTCATCTAGCAATAGACCTAGGTAAAAGTAACATGCATCCTTTGAGCACTGTTGAAGTAATAAATAATAATGCTAAAACAAGTGACAGATGGGTCCCTGGAAGTCAGGATGATAAATCATACACTCATGAAGCTACCAGTGCATTTAATTTTGTGGCTGCAAAATATATCCTTATAAATGTATTTGATTTCTCTGCTCATTAAACACCTGCAAGGCATTTTTAGTTACTTTGTTACACTGGATAGTTGATTGGCAGCCTTCAACTATTTACCTTGGTAGAAATTGACAGACAGGTCTTAAATAACTTATTTCTCGGCCAGTAGCTCAAACGTTCTCTGCCCTCCATTTTTGTTGATGCTATAAACAAATTAAACCCTTCCTTTCATGTTTAAGGTGTTAAATTGTCTCAAGTACTACTAGACATTCATGTATGTTAGGTTCTGGTTACACATTTTTAGAAGTGGGGCAAGGGACTGTTTACTACTGTAATTATAACTAAGACACTAATGCCCACAGGATTGTAAAGGATTTTCATCATAACAACTTTTAACCAATTATGGTAAAGTCTTTGAAAGAGAAAATTGAAAAAAAGATGGTTTGCTAGATTTGTTAGACATAAAATGTAATCTGAGGTTATATTTCATACTGCCAGCTGTCAAAGTCTGCATTATATATTAAAAGTATTTTGAACTTATAAAAGCTTACCAATTGTTGATAATGATTCATAAAATGTTAATTTTAATTCATACCAATTTGATTCTACTTATAATTTCCTTGAACTGCAAAAAAATATGTAAGCCTTAGCACTTTTCTCCCTTCTGCTTATTCAAACAGTGTTAGTTGAGGATATAACAAAAAGCCATCCCATAATATCATTTTCAGTCTTTCATGATCACACAGAAGGAGTTGCACCATTGTGATATTACCTTGAAAAGTATAAAGAACATCTTCCTCTCTTTGCCAGAAGGGAATCATTGGTTTCAAGAAGCAATATTAATAGTTTTAGTGGATAGATGGATGCATCCATGAAGCATATAAATTGACTTTTTATATACACTGTAATCTATATAAACCCTCAGTCTAATACATCTGACCACTTATCTCATATCTGCTATGTGTCACACACTGTGCTCTAGGCTCAGAATTATCTGGTTTAAAGTCTCCAGGTGCCACTTATCCTCAAAACAAACTCAGGAAACATTAACTGTAGGGGATAAACTTTTAAAATATAATATGCAAGAATACATTCATAGAAGATTTAAGTATGTAACTCAGAGTTCACCATCAGATCCAATGCCAACATATAACTTCATGAGGCAACCAGTAGGGGTTACTAAAGACCATTTTGTGAGTAACAACATATGAGCATTATTCATTCACAAAAACTGAGTGATTGGTGGTGTATGATGTGTGAATTAAGAAGATGACCAGAACAAGCTGTAGTTAGATCAGAGTGGGGAGGGAAAGGTTGGTCCAGCTTGGGAAGAATATTTTAGGAAAATAGAAAATAATGAAGAACAGAGAACACCAGGAGCAAAAGGTAAAAAAAAATAAAATGATATTGATCATAGGGCACTAAAACATTGCCTAGTAAAGGTATTCATGAATATGAATACCCTTGGAAAGATGAACCCAAAAATAATATGTAAAATTTATGCCCAGGGGATTATTTTCATATTTACCCAGAAAGTAAAAATGAAGCCAGTTCTAGTAGACTAGTAATATGCACTGTAGCATCTAACGTGCAGAGGGTTTGTGAGTGACAGGTAAATGCTACCACGGATCTCTGAAAAGTTGATAGCAGAAAACATTCCAATAATACAACTGACATTACTTATCAATTAAAATAGTTTCTCTGTTATATAATGGAAGTTTTCTTAAGCCGGTTTCACAATATGAGTCATTTGAATTGAAAATAAGTCTTTATACTTTTGTGATCACAACCAGTACCTCTAAACCAATTTACATAGTAAAAGTAAAAAGTTTACATGGTAAACTTTTACATAGTTCAAAATATAGTGAGTAAAAGCCTCACAACATCAACTTCCTTAGTAAACAAATTTATATCATAAATAAGAAATAAAAATGCAGCCATATCTATTATTGATAACTGTACATTCTAAATTTATGAGGCCCAAATTTTTAATTTGACTTTATTTTTGTCAGCTGATGATGTAATTTTATTAGGGTTAAAATGTCACCTTTTAAAAATTTTAATTCAAGACATTTATTTTTAAACCTTTAAAATTAAGCATTAGTTAAAAAACACACAGATGAGTTCTGAAAATATGTCTTTCTTACAGCTTAGGCTTCTAGACACCCAGTTCCACTCCCATAGACTGGTCACTGCTTACATTTTAATACATTTTAAATAGTTACATTTAAATAATCCCCACTATGGTGATAAACTTATCCTGTTATCTTGCTGAATTTAACTCATTACAAAAGCAAATGATGAATGTTGAAAAAGGCTAACCATACTGATGCTACATTAAACATTTTTAATGACAGAAAGAAATAAAATATTAAAACTTTTGGAAAATACCATATGAACTCATCCTATTTGGGTGCCTTATGTACCCAATGGTCTATGATTATATTTTTCCTGCCTAATACTGAATAGTTTTTCTGATTTTAAATAGTTCTCTGCTGAGTCCCCTAAAATTTCAATTTTCATTTTGGAGATTTGTTGCATTCTAAAAAACAGTTATAACTATGCATAGTTCTTAAAATAAAAATCAACTGATATTTTCCTTTTTCTTCTTGCCAAGCATACAAGCAGAAGACACACACGTGCTTATTTAAAAATAAATCAATTTTAAAACACACACTTTTATTTTTCTTTGTAACATATATATACAACATAGTGTATTTTTACAGTTTAATCAACTGAAAATGTGAATTACATAATTTTCTCTCCTGAATAACTAGTTCTTGACTATAGACGTGTTCTGTACATTGAGTGGGCGAGGCAGTTCAAAACAGCTTTAAATAATACGTATGGCATAATCTGTTTGTATGTTGATGAAAAGTAGGCTCCGGGAAAATTCAATTTTATCTTGCCTGTATTTAAATTATAATTTATATTTTTCAAAAATTGTGTAATACATCTGATACTTATAAAAGATGCTCTACTGTCCTCAAATTTTCTCACTTAATCTATGCAAATGTGTTTACATGTGCACACATCCTGCAGCATCCTAGGATGCAGATTTTTGTCTTCTTCACACATAAACCACATCATGGCTGTGAAGTGTGGTTTAATAGCCTCATTGTCTTCCTTGTCACGGAGAACCAAGCCTCAGAGTTTCCTTTCAGATATTTCTTTTGTGAATTTTCTCCAATTCATGAGGCACCAGGTTTGGTTGATTGTCTTGCCACTGATAAAATATTTGCCCATTCATTTGGGAACTAGCACTGTTTTCTCTAAACTTTCCGTAAGATTAATCTTTTCATTTTCCTACTATGTTTATAGCTTATTATAAGTCACTCTGCCTTGTGTATTTGACGAAAAATTGTCGTGTTGGTGGGTGGTGGTGGTGGCGGTGGTGGCGTTGGTGGTGCGTGTGTTTGCTAGGCATTCATTATGCATCTCTAGTAAAGTGTGATTATTGAGTTTGTACTGCATATCTGGGTCTGAAATGTGAAGTCATCTGAGATAACCATTCAGTACCTAATCATAGTGTTTTGTGAACAACAGAAGTTGTTTCTAGAAACTTTTCCAGGAACTATGTTGGTAACTATTTTTACTGAAAGTGGAAAGCTGTGGGAATCACTTTACTTTCTCAAGTATCCTGCATCCTATTTTATATTTTATTTGAAATCTTCACATTCAGCTGCACTTTTATTTCTCAGCAGGTTCAGTTAAAGGTGGTAATGATATGTGACCCAATTGAGAACTGAGTTACATGGGTGAGGACAGGTCTAGTGACTTACTAGGACACTCCTCCAATGGTAAAATTTCCTAGTTAAGTCTTCCAATTTTAACCTCACAAAGTTCCCTGCTTTGCAATTTCAAAGGAAAATTCTTCTCTAAAATTATCCTTTGACTTAAATATGCATTCTAATATCAGAATATATTTCCTATTTCAAAAAATGAAAGAACATCTTTTTTTTTCATTTACATATGTAATCCTGATTAAAGTTAAAGGTACTGTGTGTTTCCTTTGCAATTAGGACAAATTTTTTCCACACTTTTATTTAGCTTAAGGTAACTTGCTGGTTAATTTTCCCTCTAGTGGTGCTGGGTCAGGAGTTTTAAAGTCCTTCATGTAGACCACTGTGTGATCTGCTTCTTATAGGAGTTTGAAGGATGGCCTCTGGTCCTTGAGGAGTAGGATTTGTGTGGCTAAGAGAATGAATAGTAATTTAATATTTTAATGAATGTAATGTATCATACTCAAAATTCTGTACCTTCTTTTGTTGCTATAACATCATATAAAATGCTAAAAAGTATTTCATTTGAAAGTCTATTGCATTATGACACAAAAATACTGAGTGCTTTTTTATTGAATTAATGCTTGACTATTTCCTCCACAGATATTTTTATAATATTCATTTTGCCTGAATTTTATTTTTAGGGAGATAGTTCCTATGTGAAAGATCGCTGGTGTGTATTTGATGGATTTATGGTCTTTTGTCTTTGGGTTTCATTGGTGTTACAGGTAATTAAATATTTTTCTATCATAAAGGGGTATTTTCCAAAAAGGGCAGTCTTTTGTATTGAGTGTTTAAATAGAAACATTTTTTGGGTTTTTAGGGTTTATTTTTTATTAAAGAAAATATCAAATGTGATTGTGTAATTTCTTGCATTGCTTATTTTGATGTTTATTGATAGAAAAGTCTAACATTTTAATTGTTATTAGTCTTATTTGTGAATTTTTTCAGAAATTAAAGTCAATGCTAAAGGAAATTATTTCTGCTTAAATGAGTATAAAAATACAGTCATTGAGATGAAGAAAAAGCTGGGTGAGATTTCTGTATTTGTAAAATCAAAAATTGAATTTAAAAATTAAAATTCTAGTCTCTTTCTGACTAAGACCTATTAAAAACAGTATGGCTGAAGTTGTGACTCAAGCAGTAGAGCACCTGTCTAGCAAACGTGATGTACTGAGTTCAACCTCAGTGCTGCCAAAGAGAACAAAGAACAGATAAGTGAATTAATATTGTGATATGTATTGATCAACATAAAACACTACGTTGCAAATACAAATGCTTTATTATAAAAAATAAGATACATTAAAAAGGCTTAAAAGAGGGCTTTTATTGGAAAATAGTAGAATTCGGTTCTTTGTACACTTTCAGGCGAAATTTTATATTTAACTTAACTGAAGTATTTGTTTCTCTTAAGATAACTGCAGCCTCAAAGTGTACCCAAAAATTGATTTTGGTGGGAAATAGCATGGGGCTAAATTGAAGGTCCAGGGGACTTTGGCCATTATCTCTATATTCCATGGCTTTAAGCTTGCTCTGCATCTCTTCATGTATAGGTGTTTGAAATTGCTGACATAGTTGATCAGATGTCACCATGGGGCATGCTTAGGATACCAAGGCCACTCATTATGATCCGAGCATTCCGTATTTATTTCCGATTTGAACTGCCACGGACCAGAATTACAAATATTTTAAAGTAAGTATTGCTTGTTACATAAACCAAGGGGGAAAGTATGCAATTTTTCGTAAGTTTCATCTATTTTGCCTCCATTTTTCCCCTTAGGCGATCAGGAGAACAAATATGGAGTGTTTCAATTTTCCTACTTTTCTTTCTACTTCTTTATGGAATTTTAGGAGTTCAGATGTTTGGAACATTTACCTATCACTGTGTAGTGAATGACACAAAACCAGGGTAAGTTTCTCTATTAGTTGCATTTTGATGTAGATGATTAACAAGGACATTTTTGCAACTTTAGTGAGAAAAATCTGTATCAAAAAATTGTGAACAGTGTGTCTATGCTCTGTAACTCTGTATTGGTCGATTCTTGTACATTATTTTGTCTGATTTTTAAAGCCCAATATTCAGGACAAACCAGTTGGAAAATGTAACCTAATGGGAAAGTAGGTAAAGCAAATGCAAAGTTTGTGTGTAGGAATCTTCCAGTGTGGCCACATGGGTGTGTGCTAACAATGCTGACAATGGTATGGGCTGCATGTTAGGAAAAGCCCTCATTTTTACACTCAGTAACTGCGTGACCTCAGCCCCCTATCCAGTTAGTTCATGACATCAGAGCTAGATAAAACACTACTGTTGGTAGTATTCATGTGTTGTTGGATTGGTGGGTAAGATATAATAAGCTCTTTAATTATGTGTTAGATACTGTGCAGGCAGAGCTCATGTCTCTCTTGACTAATCATGCTAATAAACAGCCCAAATAGCAGAGTGATGGGAGGAGAGAGCAGAGTAGATTATTGATCTCTGGACATACATGACCCAGAAGTGTCCATTAGGTGTTGACTGGGTATAAAAATTTGGGTATCAGAAGTGCAACAGATATGGGACTGTCACATTCTAATTCAGCAGACATTGAGGTAGTGAAATTGATTTTATACCTTGTATTCAGATTTGAGCAGATATTGATATGTTTACAAATGAAGAATTCATCTGTAAATTATAGAAAGAAAATCTTCAATTCACATCATAGACAGAAAATTTACAATACTTAATTAAATTTGAAAGATGATTACAAGTAGTCATTTATCAGTTTTTAATGTATTGATTTCCATTGACAAACAAATTGGGTACATAAAGATGACTGAGTTTGAAAACTGTTTCTTGCACTTGGGAGGGATATTTTTTCCATAAGGTATATGTACTTGTATATGTGAAAAGTAGACAAACCATAGGAAAGTGAATTATCTGGTGAGTATATACATCATGATAAACCAGGTCTTCTTTGTATACACTTGTGTAAATGGCCTGGTCCATTTCTCTGGGAAGAGGGAACACTTCCTGGAGTTGGCAGGAAGATTACATGAGGGGATGAACATAAAGACTTAAGAAAGGCGATACACACATAGTAGAGGCACTCATTATGCACTGGTGACTTTATTGCCGTAAAGAGATATGTGGACATATGATGAGATGATATGTGTAAGTGTATCCTCCAAAGAAGAGACACCATGGTGCAAGAAAAGATCAGCAAAACTTCTCTGAACACCTTTAAACTTCTAAGTGTGGAAAAGGAAAGCATCTATGAGTAACTCATGCATATGTTTCTGACTAGTAAATTAATTCTGAGGTCATTTCAAATTTATAATGGCCATTTGATTATTAGTCTCTCCCAGAGAGAAGCTATTAATCCTGCTTCTAACTTATACATACGCAGCCTATGTCTATTATGTAACTTCTAATAAACTCCACAAGGACATAAATTTATTTCATGTGTGTTTTTGGAGCAGGAAGCATATGCGAGATTTTCAGAAAATTTGAATGAACACAGTAAATTGCAAAACTAACAATGTCATTTCATTGGTTAAATGCTTAGCAGGAAAGCATTAGTTATTAGTCAATGTTTTAATTATTTAATCTTTATTTAGTATGTATATGTATGTACATTACATCCACTTAGGAATATAACTTAGGTTCATGTAAGAGTGGGTGGCTTCCATGCCTTTTTTTGTGGTACTAGATTTTGAACTCAGGGCCTACACCTTGAGCCACTCCACCAGCCCTTTTTTTGTGATGGCTTTTTTTGAGATAGGGTTTCATGAACTATTTGCCTGGGCTGGCCTTGAACTGTGATCCTCCTGATCTCTGCTTCTGAGTAGCTAGGATTACAGGCGTAAGCCACTGGTACCCAACTACCATGCCTTTGTTTTTTTGATTCGCATAGCATAATGTTGAAGCAAGCTCATTGTTTTTTTGCAATTTACTATCATTTCTATTTTTGCACCAATTTTGCCTTTAATTTTGCATGAATTATCTACTAAAAATATTTTTAAAAGAGTTGGACATAGTGGATCATGCCTGTAATCCTAGCTACTTGGGAAGTGGGAATCTGGAGGAAAGAACCAAAGGTCAAAGAGCTGGGGACATTGTTCAAGTGGTAGACACCTGCCTAGCAAGCATGAGACCCTCAGTTCCAATCCCAGTACTGCAAAAGAAATTGAAGGAAAATACTACCGTTAGTAAGCCTACCTCCACTCTCCGTTTTTATTCCTCAAAAATAACGTAGGAAAATAATTTTGTTAATAAAAATTTGATTTGAGAGGCATATTGTAATTTCCCCTATTATCCCAACTGTGTAACCATCTTTTCTTTAAGCACTTTATTGAGGTTTTCCTGTCATGTAAAAACCTGTACATATTTAATAGAAACATCTCAAAGGAACTCATTGCTTCTGTCTGTCAGAATTAAATGACTTTTTGTGCTTCCTGTGAAGCAGGGATTGAGGTATATTTCTCATCTAGTGGTCATGGTGGATATCAGCATTTTATAATAAAGGGACTAAGAAGAAAAGTTCTCAGTATTTCCATTAAGTAAGATGCTAGCTGCGGAGTTTCAAGGTGAAAAAGTTATTTTTAATTTCTACATTGCTTAGAGTTATTAATCATAAACATATGCCAAGTTTTGTCCAATGCTTTTACTGCAAATTTTACAATAATTAATAATATGATTTTTCTCCTTCATTCTGTTAATGTGATGAATTACATGAGTGATTCTTAAATATTAAACCAATATTACGTCTCTGGCATACATTTGTGCCATATTCCCCATTATACGTTGCAGTATTTTATTAATGTTGTTGAAAATTATAGAGTGTTTAGTGATGACAAACATTGTACGTAGTTTCCTTGACGTGTCTTTATCAAGTTGTGAAGTCAGGATGACACTTTCCTCATATAACAAGTGGGAACATGTTTCTCTCCTTTGCTTTTTAACAGAGTGGAACTTATATAAGGTTGGTATTCTTTCTATTTTAAATGTTTGATAGAATTCACTGAAGAAGCTCTTTGGCACTGAAGTTTATTTGTGAGAAGATTTTATATTATTAGTTAACATAAAGGGATATTAAGGTTTTTCTTGTCCTGGCTGGATTTATAAATTTTGTTTTTCAAAGAACTTGTCTATTCTTATAGATTCTCAATATTGACATAATGTTTATGAAAATACCTTCTGATGATTCTTTTAATATCTGTAGGATCCGTGGGAATAAACCATTTTTGTTCCTGATGTTAATAATATGTATTTTAAATGTCTTTCTTATTAATTGTATTAATCTTTTTGAGACACACTCATGTACAAGTCTCTTGACTAACTTAATTTTTTTTCCTTTTTTTGCTGGTATTGGGGTTTGAACTCAGGACCTTGTGCTTGCTAGGGAGGTGCTCTCCACTTCAGCCAGGCCCCCAACCTTTTTTGCTCTTTTTAGTTATTTCTCAAAGAGGGTCTCACCTTCATTCCCCAGGCTGGCCTAGACTGCAATCCTATTTATGCTTCCCATGTAGCGGGATGACAGGTGCGTGCCACCATACCATCTTATTCATTAGTGTCAGTGTCAGTGTCAGTGTTCCTATTGGTTGAGACAGGTCTCCCCAACTGCTTGCCTTGTCTGGCATCAAGTTATGATCCTCCCGATCTCCACCTCCTTAGTAGCTACGATTACAGGCACGAACCACTGGACTGGCATTTTTCTCTATCGTTAATCTGTTTTCCCATGTTAATATCTTATCTTTTATATTTCCTTCTTTCTATTTTTTTTCTTATTTTTTAAAATGAAAACATATCAATGTCCTTAAATATTTCTCTTTTCTAATACAATAATTAAAGATATAATTTTCCTTCTAAGTGCTGCTTTAAGCTGTATTTCTAAAATTTTGATATGTGTATTTTTTATTATTACTTAAGTTTTTCCTAATTTTACCTGTGATTCCTTCTTAGAGCCATAGATTATTTAGAAGTTTGTTTTAGAAAGATGGAACTTGTGTGTGTGTGTGTGTGTGTGTGTGTCTGTGTGTGTGTGTGTGTGTTGCTGGGATGGAACCCAGGGCCTCAAGCATACCAGGAAAATATTCTACCACTAGTTAAATCTTCAGTCCCAAAAGACAGGATTTTCTAAAAGTGTTATTATTGGTAAGTATTTTTTTCTGTTGTGATCAGAAAATAGTGCTGTAAAATTTCAACCTCTTGAAATTAATTAGGAATTATTTTAAGGATCAACATATGGTCTAAATTGGTGACAGTTCCATGAAATTTTTTTTTTATTTTTGTATTTGCAGATAGTCTTTATTTTTATTTTATTTTTTTTTATTCATATGTGCATACAAGGCTTGGGTCATTTCTCCCCCCTGCCCCCACCCCCTCCCTTACCACCCACCCCGCCCCCTCCCTCTCCCCCCCACCCCCTCAATACCCAGCAGAAACTATTTTGCCCTTATTTCTAATTTTGTTGTAGAGAGAGTATAAGCAATAATAGGAAGGAACAAGGGTTTTTGCTGGTTGAGATAAGGATAGCTATACAGGGCATTGACTCACATTGATTTCCTGTGCGTGGGTGTTACCTTCTAGCTTAATTCTTTTTGATCTAACCTTTTCTCTAGTACCTGTTCCCCTTTTCCTATTGGCCTCAGTTGCTATTAAGGTATCTGCTTTAGTTTCTCTGCGTTAAGGGCAACAAATGCTAGCTAATTTTTTAGGGGTCTTACCTATCCTCACCTCTCCCTTGTGTGCTCTCGCTTTTATCATGTGCTCATAGTCCAATCCCATTGTTGTGTTTGCCCTTGATCTAATGTCCACATATGAGGGAGAACATACGATTTTTGGTCTTTTGGGCCAGGCTAACCTCACTCAGAATGATGTTCTCCAATTCCATCCATTTACCAGCAAATGATAACATTTCGTTCTTCTTCATGGCTGCATAAAATTCCATTGTGTATAGATACCACATTTTCTTAATCCATTCGTCAGTGGTGGGGCATCTTGGCTGTTTCCATAACTTGGCTATTGTGAATAGTGCCGCAATAAACATGGGTGTGCAGGTGCCTCTGGAGTAACCTGTGTCACAGTCTTTTGGGTATATCCCCAAGAGTGGTATTGCTGGATCAAATGTTAGATTGATGTCTAGCTTTTTAAGTAGCCTCCAAATTTTTTTCCAGAGTGGTTGTACTAGTTTACATTCCCACCTCCAAGAAAATTTGAAAAGAATGTCCAGTCTGCCATTTTTGAGTGTCATTTTATAAATGCAACCTTATTCAAGTTAACTGTTAGTATTGTTCCAGGTATTTTTAACCTTGTTCAGTTTTTGTTTTTGCCTTGGTCTCAGTAATTGATAGAATTGTTATGCTTTGTAAATATGACAAAAACATTCAATTTCTCTTTTAATGCTATCCACTTTTGCTTTATATAATTTGCAAGTCTCATCAGGTGCATGAATGTAACGTATCACTATGACTTAGTGATGAGCTAACTTTTCATCATTATAAATTTGAAACTTTTTCTGAGTTAGTGTTGGGATATATAGTCTATAAAAAACATGACTTTACATAACTTCCTTTAACAATAACAATTAGATTTTATAACTCTAAAATAATTTATTTTTATTTAATCTGCTTTTATCTTATTGACTAATTGATATTTTCCCACTTTTACTTATAAGTACTTTAGTCCATTCCTGAATTGACAATAAAAGGAAGCACATGACAAATTCTTACTTAGTTTGAAATCATGGGCCACATTATTTTATGCCCACTCTGATGGTGATGGAATTAAACCCAGTGTTAAGGGCTAAAAAGAAGAAGAAACTCAACAGCAAGAGAGTCTGGCACAGTTGGTCAGATGCCTTAATCAGCCACCGTCATTCCACTGTTAAAAACTTGGAGCATTGGGGATTTTTTAATAAGAGAAATGAACAAATCAGTGGCTACCAAATTTATTTTTCCCTCCCCAGTGGTATCCACCTATGGCATTCAGGATGGGAGGCAACTGGAAATCCTATGCATCACTGATGGGAATAGAAAGTGGCACAAATATTTCAAATAACAACTTAGTAATTTTAAAAAATGTTTAGCAGTCACCTACTATGTATCTTATTCGTTCTACTCCAGGTTTAACCCAGAGAAATGAAAACATCTGTCACACTTAACACATAAACATTCATAGCAACTTTATTTGTAATAGTCCAAACTAGTGACACTCCAAATTTCCACCAGTTGGTAAATGGATAAGCAAATTGTGGTAGATATAATCAATACTTTTTTAGCAAGCAAATGGAGTGAGCATTGATATATATGATATCTTAGATGAGACTCAAAAATTATGCTGACTGAGTGATGCCAGATGAGATATAGTACATATTCTGTGATTTCATTTACATACTTATGTGTAATGTTAGAAGCCAGTGATTGCCTGCAGACAAGGGTTGGAGTGGGAGTAAAAGATGATAGAGGGTTGCCAAAAAGTCTTTGGGTTGATTTATATGTTCATGATCTTGATTGTGGTTCTATACATATGTCAAAAGTGATCAAACTGCATTTTAATATGTGCCGTTTATTGTATGTCAATTAGACATGCTGAAACTGTTTAAAATCTTTAATATGAAGTGGAAATCTAACCACTCATCTTGCTAAGTGACTGTCC
Organism: Castor canadensis; assembly: GCF_047511655.1. Lineage (NCBI taxonomy): Eukaryota > Metazoa > Chordata > Mammalia > Rodentia > Castoridae > Castor > Castor canadensis. Next base: position 10,310,872 of record NC_133395.1, read on the forward strand.
CAGCACTATTTATTGTACCCCACTATAATAGCCACTTAGTCTGGTACCACAGTTCTCATTTACTAACTCCCTATCTATATGTGGATCTGTTCCTCTGGTCTACACTTTGGTTGGTGTATCTTTTTGACTATCTCCTTCCAATACTATACTTGAACTCTTAAATTACAATGCGGACTTTAGGCATGGAGTCATTTCTAGCTCTTAGCCTTACACAGGCTCAGATCTCTGTCTTCTGTCTCACATGGGCATTGAAACCTAAGCTCTCAGATCCAGGATACACAGTCCCATTCAAACTACCAACACTTAGTACTTCTGTTCCTACTCATGTACTTTCTGTGTGCTCCTGTTTTGACACGTGGAAATGCATTTTTCTTTCTTGTGAGCCTGGATATGCTATTTTAAATGCTTTGAACCAACAGAGTGAGTTGTTTGCAGCAGAAAGAGTTGACTTCAGTGTAGTCCGTCTGGCCAGAACCAGCTCTCTGGCAAAAAAAGACATTAGTCTTTTTTTGTTTCCTTTTTCTTCTTTTTTCTCTTTCTTATTGGCCTGTGAGGTCCTTGAGGATGCAGTGGGAGGTTGGGATATTGTGTTTTGTTCATCTCCTTACATCTAGTACCTGGTGTTCTAACACAGAATTAGTACTTAGTAACTATCTATTAAAGACATAGTTAATAATGTTATATTTATTTAGATAATAAGCATATTATAGTAAATCGATGAAGCAAAGAAAATAAAAACACAGGAAGAAAAGTAAGTCACTAAATGCAGGAAAGGAGAAAAAGTTAAAAAAAATAGAAAAGCATCATTTAAAGCAGAGAAAAACAATGAATCAGTCCAAATATAGGGTAGGAAAATTGTAGGAAGCTATGTGGGTGAGGGAAGAGACAAACTCCAGGAGAAAATCTGTAAGTAGTTTTTGTTTTTTGCTTTTTCAGTGTAGGTAAGCTGTCAGATGTATCTAGATTGTTCCATGAGTGGATATGAAAGTGGAAAAAGATATTGTGTGGGTGGAAACAACAGCTGTGGACATGAAGAACAGAGCAAGCATCTCGGTGGGAAAGCAGCCATCTAAGCACTGCAGGAGTGAAGCGGCTAGCTGAAAGTGAGAATTTATTAAACCAAGTCAGAGTATGAGACTCATGGAACTTGTCGATCCAGCATCAGGTAGAAAACTAAGCTTTAACACAAATTAAATTACAAAGACAAGTAAATGTGGGCTGTAGTTAACATTGACATGTAAGCTATAGCATAAATTGGTAGGAGGCACCATGTGGCTTCTGACCTCACTGCCCTTCATCACATCACTGAGTATCCATGGAGAGCTCCTTGCTATACTCAGAACGAAGAACTAGAAGTCATGGGAAAAGATTCTGAAGGATGTCGTGTATTCTGACTATCAGCTCCACTTACTACAGTGTACTAAATACAGAGTTCAGGTGCTGGTGACACTTCAGTCACTATTAGAGCCATCATAGCCAGGGCAGAATGCCTGTATTTTCTTTTCCTCATATTTACAAAACCTGCCCACCAGCATCACCTACGCACACATTTTGTCTTCGTTTTATATGACTCTTAAGTAAGTTGCTATTGAGAAGAAAATACCGAACTAGCCAATGGTAACTGATAATCACACTTTTCATAGCTTCGATGACTCATTTCAAGAGCTAGTCATTTGTACTGATTTTAATTTTCACTTCAGTATTACTGAGTCTTAAAGTCCCACACATAGGCAGAAAAAATTTAAAAAACTGTCAACAGCATTTTACCATTAGTTTTAGCCCAGACACCAATTTAATTTTATTTTTAGAAACACATAAAATGTCCACGTGTAAAATAAAACACAGAAAGTCTCAACTGGCCAAAAAAAAAAAAATCAACTTTTTTTTGTTTCTTTTTGTAGATTCTAAAAACCAAGTAAAAAATCCTATCATTTGCAACAACATGAACGAAACCACAGGACATTATGTTAAATGAAATAAGCCAGGCACAAAAAGACAAATACTGCATAATATCACTGATGTGTACAAACTAAAAATGTTAACTCATAGAAGTAGCAAACAGAATGGTGTTTACTGAAGGCTTGAGGCTGGCAGGACCCTGAGGAGAAAGTGTACAGAGTTTCAGCTAGACAGGAAGAACAAGTTTTGAGAGCTATTCCATAGCACGTGACTATAGTCAATAATGATGCATATTCAAAGTAAGTTAGAGAATAAATTTCAAATGAATCACCACAAAAATGTTAAGTATCAAGGTGATGGTTATATTAATTAGCTTTGTTTAATTATTCTACATTGTACGCATATATCAAAGTATCACATTTTGTTCCAAATATGTAATATAATTATCGATTGTCAATTAAAACAATGTTAATTGAAAATAATTTCTCATAAACATATCTGAGCCAGATAAAAAGCTATGGTGTGTTTCCAGCAATCTGTGTTGCCAGGTGCTATTGGGATCTCATTTTTCATAATCATTGTCCTTTAACAGTTGTTCTGATTTGAGACTTAATTGATTTGCAAGTCCTGTAGCCTAGTAATAGGTGAGCTTTCAAACCAGAAACTTGTATATCTTGTGTTTCACAAATATCCTCTCAAAAGAATTCTTTCTGATTAATCTGTGAGGCACACAGGCAAAAAAGGGAAGCAACCCAATGCATGCAGTTTTG